>NC_056003.1:114692193-115049595 GCF_018446385.1 Zingiber officinale | reverse complement strand
TCAGCTGTATGCGCCTCCTCTGAAGACTCCTTAGACTCTAAAAATGTAGTACCCTCCTTGCAATTAACACATAAATTTAAGATGCTTCTTCTTTTTCTATCACTCCATGCATATGTCATAATTGAGCACCCATTCTTCTTCATGTTTCTTCAGCAATTGTTTTGTTCTTTCAACTTCGGCTTTCAATAGTGGCTCCTCCCTAAGTTGATATTGAGTTGGAGGCTTGAATCCTGGTCCAAATTGACCCACTGCCTCCATTAGTTGCTTGAAGCTATCATTATCAACAGCATTGAATGAGATTCCATTTTCATAAACTCATCTCCCAACATATTGTTGAACTTGTTGAGTTCTCTCTTTGAAAAGAGCCTCATTTATATTTTTTTGGCGAAGTACTTTACTTCCACTGGAGCCTGCATTTTCTGGAGCAATTGCCGATGCATATCTATCCATGGGGCCAAGTGGAAGAGGTTTTTTAACTCCATCCATCCCTTCAATTTCAAGACCTTCTTCTTCATCTACGGAAATAGACACCTCTGCTCTACAACTTTGTTCTTCCATTATTTTGTTCTTCTTTCTGTTCCTCCCTTCTAAAATAGCCTGTTTGCACTTATTTTTGTCTTCTTGAGATGCTTTTCGACAACCAGATACATTTCCAGGTATATTTCCAATGTGCTCCTTTATCCTATACACTCCCCCTGACATTGCTTTTCCACATAACTTACATTTAATTTTGTCGAGGTTCTTAGGATCAATCAATATCCCAAACTCCCATCCGATGTCATTTGACTTTCTTCTAAGAATCCCGGATTCGGGTTGAGTGACAGATGCTGTCGAAGATGGATTACTTGCCATTGATAACAGATATAATCTGAAAACATTATATATATTAATAACTAACAAGACATAACATGATAATAAAATTTAAATATTTAATCACTGGCGGAGACAGGGGGGCGCGAGGGGGTGCGGAAGCACCCCCTTGCTTCGGACAAAAAATATAAAAATTAAATATATAATCATTATTAAAAATAAAAGGAATAATTATAATTTCTTAAATTTATTAGAATTTTTCAAAAAATGTCAAAAAAAAAACACCAATTCCTTTTCTTTCTCATTGCCGAATCGTTTCCAAGCAATTTCATTTTGTTTCTTTCTCGTTCCCCTATCTTTTTTTTCTCTAATAAGTTAACCCTTTCTTCTTCAAACTAAAAACCCTAATCGCACTAAGAGATCTTATTATTTCCCCCTCTCTAGTCTCCTCAAATCATTGTACTCATCTTTGTCGCCTCTTCACTTCGTCGACGTCTCACGCCAGTGACGCCGCCTTTGTGCACCCCTCTAAATATTTGTCTGGATTCGCCACTGTATTTAATTATACTATACAGAAACAGGCATACAATACAAAATATTTTAATAACATTAAGTCATTAACCAGTCTGAGAATATTTTTTTATATATCTTAATTTAATTAATAAAATTTATTAGATATGTGTTTAAATAAATTAAATTTTAAATATATTTTTTTTATATTTTTAAATCTGTTTTATACTGTTATATATAATTATAAATTAATAATATTTATTATTTTTTGGAATTTTTAAAATTTTAATTTAATTTTCATATTTTTAAAACTGATTTATATAAATTAATAATACTTATTAGAATTTTAATATAATTTTAATATTTATAAATTCGATTAATATAAATTAATAATATATAAAATTTATAAATATGATTTATATAAATTAATAATATGTATTATATTTTTTAAAAATTTAAATATTTTTTATTTTTTAAATCTGAATATCTGATAAATGATAATATTTATTATAATTTTTAAATCTGTTAATATATAAATTAATATTTAATATTATTTATTAAAAAAGTTAAATATATTATTTATATATTAAAATCTGATTAGTGATTTTATAAATAATAAATAATAAAATTAATAATGGAATTTTATATATTTAAATTTGTTTTATATAAATTAATAAAATTTATTAAAAAAATAAATTTTAAATATATTTAAATTTTAAAGGAATTGTTTGAATTTATTAAATTTTAAAAAAAAACAAAAAACGCCGTCTCGCGACGTGACACTGTCGCGAGACTCGCGACTCGCGCGACAGCGCGGACGCCACCGGCGCCTCGCGGGAGGCATCCGGCGCCGCCGGAAAGCTTCCAGCGGCGCCGGAAGCGTCGCGGAAAGCTTCCAGCGGCGCCGGAAGCGTCGCGGAAAGCTTCCAGCGCCGCTGGAAGCATCATGCGATGCTGTCGAACGCGTCCTACGACGCGTCCAGCGGCTGCGGACGCGTCCGGCGTCACCGGAGACGTGCCGCGACGATGACTCAACACTGTTCTTTTGTTGATGTATCAAGTCTAAACGTAAAAAGTAAAAACTTAAAAACGTAAAAACTTACCGAAGCGACGAAGCCTTCGACGCAACGATGCAGCTACGCAGCAACGATGAGAAGACGAAGCGGCGCTGAGAGACGAGGAAGGCGTAAACAGGAAATTTCGAACAAAATACCAAAACAGTGAAACCTAAATAACGTGTCGCGGAGGCCCGACGAGGCCCGCCTAGGGCCGCCGAGAGTCGCCTAGGCGGCTGGGCCACCGAGGTCACCTGCCTGGGGGTTTTCCGGCGCGGCTTGCTGCCGCACAACGATTAGGCGGCGCCTAGGCGGCCGCCTAGCCCGCGTTTTAGAACACTGGTCACCATCGAGCTGCTGATTTTTTAAGGCTTCTGCAGCCTCAATTTTTCGGAGTGCCGTAGAACTAATTTTGATTCCCGTAGACTCCTCGGGCAATATATCTACTACTTCAATCTGCATTTGAAGATCAGTAGACATGGCCACTGGAATGTTAAGCAACTCGCTTATGGTGGTGACCCACTTCATAATCGTAGAAATACGTCGATGTGCATATACCTTTAATTGTGATAACCCTCTCTCTGCCCTTTTGCTGTTAACAGCAATTCCCCCAGGCAATGTCTCCTTGCTTTTGACAAATTCAAATAATTTATGCGAGGTTTTCCACCATGCTTTAATTTAATTTATCCTTTCTTGACTACTAGATTGCACTCCAAAACAAATGGAGAGTAAAATACCTCACGACTATAGCCTCCAATTGTTCGTCCCTGATAGATGGACCATAAGGTGATAAGGATCTGTGATTGGCTCCACTTCAACAGTCAACTCAGGTTTCATGGACTACAAAGAATCAGAGATGAGAAACAGAAAACTATAAAGTAAAACGGCAAAAGAAAAAACAGATTAAAGAAGCATTTCATTAACATTTTGCATGTAAGCAAAACTAATTATATTCTGATGTAACATTTTCTCATTGATTTTTTCAGATAGAATTATGTTCTAATTTCTAAGAATCTAAACATATACAAACACACTTACACAACAGAAAAGAAATGTTGCAATGAAGTAGAAATCTCTTTTGTTAACAATTGCAAATTTTATTATAAGTGACAAGGATAGATAAAAGGATTTTGTTTTTTTTGTATGTTCTTATACTTGAAGGGGAGTCTTGGTACAACGGTAAAGTTGTTGTCATGTGGCCAAAAGGTCACGGGTTCGAATCCTGGAAACAACCTCTTGCAAAAAACAGGGTAAGGCTGCGTACAATGGATCCTTCCCCGGGACCCCGCATGACGGGAGCTTCGTGCAGCGGGCTGCCCTTTATGTTCCTATATTTCAACATCCTATGCATTCATTTCAATTTTTGAAATGAATTTTGGATAGAATATTCTGGGTTCTGATAAAATTTTCCTAAAAAGAAAGAAAGAAGAAACCTTTTATTTTCTTTTACAATAAGGTAAAACAGGTCTAATATAGAACAGAGTTGGAGGAATATACTGGAAACAGTTCAGCCGAACTATAGTATTACTGGTGGGATTCCGAGAAATTTATTTTAGTTGAGCTCAAACTACAAGTTAGGTTGGGGTCTTAGTTGGGTGAAACAATCCTGCCTGAATTGCTTCTTTAGAAGGAGAAAATTCTCTCTGGAAAGGCTAGATGGGGGAATGGGGACTTGATTCTTCTCAGTATAGTATCAGTATCCTGAAGTTGAGTTGTGGTAGTAAAGGAACCCCCTCCTTGGTTGCCCTAGGTTAGTATTTATAGGCCTCAAGATATGTGTTCACATTGTCTAATGCTCACGTCGTAATTTTAGATGTCTGGGATAGCCTCGGATCAATGTCGTGGCATAGTTGCAACTAGTGCATCCTGTATGTTCACCCCACCCTCCTCAGCAAGGAACTGACACGTGTTCCCCAACTAGTGGGTACCATGCGTCAACATTCAAAAATTAAGGTTATATTTAAGTGGACGCAAAGTCAAGAGGGCTGAGGAAAAATTACAAAATTACATGTAGACCTCCATTATAATATACATCTTTTGTGTCACCCAGCCACATCCTGACGAGACCAGATCAAATATCGTATGATGTTCTCAAATCCTCCACAAGTTAATGAGTTGACAGTATATCAACCTATTTCAGTATGTACGGAAAGAGGAAAGGAGGTGCATCTGGCATTTGCACTTCAATAGAAGAAATTCGTCATCTAATGATAAAGTTTTCTAGTACACACAGGCAGATGCAGTTTGGCCAATTTACTATCAAGTACTAACTTCTAAGACTGAAATTGAAGAGCAAGAATTGACAGATGCTAAGATATCCCAGTCAAGACAGAGCAAGAAAAGAAACAAATTATGGGAATCAAGCTCCACATAGTTAAATACTAAACTAATATTTCACCAAAGATTGTAGGCTACTAGTCACATTCCAGTTAAGTTTAAGGGAAAATGTAGAAAGATAGTAAAACGTAAAGAATCACTACATCGCTGGCAATCCTGCTGGATACTAGTAAAAGCTAGGTTAAACTGAATCGACAGACCAGCAAACTTAAAGAAGAAAATTTATGCATACATCATAGTATATTATAAATGTACTTTGCATAACAAGACAACGTTTGATAGGATTGAAATAATGTGAAACAATGTATAATTTGCCATATCATATCTCTGAGTGAGATTTTACAAAGTAGTTATCCTAAAAATTGAAACCAATCAAGTAAACTAGACACGAAATCTACATACGACTGTCTAAGTAGGTGGAAAGTTCCACTACAATGGAATTAGGGCTCCATTCTATTTGAATTTGACATTACAATGATGCTACTCACTTTTAAACTCAGAACTATGATTTGTCACAGCAAATGTAACTATGATTCACGACTGTAGTTGTGATTTTCTGCAATTTATTTCCTATAAATATTATCAAATAAGTGAAAGTCACAACACAATTATATCTTGATGGTACTCCATCATCTATTTGTACAAGTACAACACTCTGCATGGTGGCTGGTGGAAAAATTCTGTGGGGCTGGGCTTGTCATCCAAGGCTAGTTAATGAGACTAACTGGGTTTATCATAAGTACAACACTCTACATGTCTCCTCGGGATGGGTAGTTGGCTAGTGCATGGGATATTGTCATCATGAGGTCTGGGGTCAATCCCTGGCTAGTAGTCAGTTCCTATCCTCCCTACTGCTCGGACTAGTAAGCATCCGTGATTTATCTCCCATCATATAACCTAGGGATGGACTGTAAAGGGTGCCTAGGTGAATGTTATCACGTTTTGCCACCACAAGTATGACACTCTATGTAAAACAAAATTTTCAATAGTATTTGCATTGACTATAATAAATAATCTTGCTGAAAAGTTAAAAGTGAAATGTGAATCCAAAAATGTTTTTCTGCTAAAATGGTCAGTTATTTTACTACTGAAATTAAACTACTAGATTGGGAAAGAACAGAAAAAAAGATGTCGAATTGCCCAAATAAACGAGCTAGTAACAAGTAAATATATGAAACTTCAAGTCTTCAATCAGAGTAATACTAATTATTTTGAAGCTTGTGGTTATTTCTCTTTGCAGTTCGGTGGCTCAGAGTCATGCATAAATAAACAACATTCATCTGGAAATTGATATATCTTTCAATGAATTACCTTAATGTAGATCTTCGCTTACCTTAATGTAGTTCTTCACACCTTGCATGCGCTTCTCAATAGGTTCTATTAAGTTAGCATACTGCAATTAAGAGAAAAGAAAATTTTAGACATAATGATCGACAAAAAATTGCAATTGATGAAATTGTTAAAATTAATTTGCAGAAACACTATGCAGTGAGAAATAGCCTAACTTAATAGGACTCTTAAGGGCATCATTGCAAAACATAGTTCACCTAGACTTAGTAGATTGCTTCTATATAAACATTCATTGTGGCAAAAAATTGTTTTACTCAATCTCGGAGCAAGCAATTAGTATTTTTTGTGTGATCTAAATGGCAGAGCCCTACCAAAAATGTTTCATCAATGGAACACAAACTCTATCAAATAATGCTTAACAAAGACAAGGATTAAAGATTACTTTATCTTAAAGCTTAGGGGATTTTTCTAATTTGATTTTCTTAATTTATTGCGCTAAAAAAAGGAAAGAAAGAATAGTTGAACACATTTCAAGTTCATCTCCAAACAGCGAATTTATGACAGCAAAACCAAGAAAAGCTAGAAAGAAGAGAAATAAGAGACTTGTTTTTGCTCAACATGGGTCCATCACAAACCCCAACCACAATCCTATCTCTGGCAAGATCTGCTGATGCCTGCAAAAAGTAAGCCAGTGAAGAAAGTTCAATTAGGCACAAGGGAAAAAGAGAGGGAGGCAAAGGGAACTGACCTTGAGGAACAAATGATGGCCTTGGTGAAGCCTATCAAATGTGCCACCAATGACAACAGACTTGTAAGAATTGGGAGGAGATGGAGAGGGAATCAGGCCATCTGACAACATTTATTACGCCTTATCTGAGTTCAGTCCTCTGACAATGCGATTTGTTCAGCACATGTGATATGAAGCAATGTTAGATCAAACAATTTCAAACAATATAACTTGAATGTGAAATGACAACCAATTGCACAACCAACTTGATAAACAACCTAAAACTAAAGACAATGCAATAAACGTGAACCCAAATGTGCAGATTGGGTAAAAAAAGGCAACAAGGATACAGGTATAAGAAAACTCAATAACAACATAAGTGTACCAATAGTACATTAAAATTGCCAACAAAAATTGAAAGGAAACTAGTTGGGGTTGTTAGTATTACAATCAATTAGCTACTTACTCTCTAGAATCTGTTCTGTCTCTACAACTATAAGTTATGTAAGTTTAACAATCGGATCACCATCTTATCAACCGTGTAGGATTATCCTATTCATCAACAAAATACATATGAGCAACGAAAGCAATGATAAATTAGCTCCTATGCATGTTCCTGTCCATAGAGATCAAACTGCAAACAACATTGATTACAACTAGTAGCAGCCCTCTGGTATCACCCAACTACATACTCTTACAATATAAATATAGAATTACATTTGAAGGCCACTTTAAAATAACGTTTAAGATGCCGACCCGTGCCACCGGAAACGGATGGTTTTACCGTTCAGGCATAGGACCAGCACCGGCGCCGATACCCTACTGGCACAGCACGCGCGAGAATCTCGCCTGCGAGCTGCTGGCACGACTACAGTCAATAAAAAAAACCTACATAAAAGACCTACCTGGAAGCAGCTGCGAGGGTGATTGACGAGAGATCAGTAGCGGCGAGGCAGCGGCCACTCTTCGGACAGGCAAGCAGTAAGATTTTGTATATTTCAATTCGATGAGAGGAGAGATGGTTGGCCGGTCGCTTTGCCCGGCGGTGTGAAATCACGACGGAATGACGAGCGGGGAGGAAGTCGAATAGGGCATTTGGAACAAAATTTTAATATGACGGTTTTAATTAAAACCGTTATATTGAAATGATAAATTTATATGATATATCAGTGTTATATAAATTTTTAATAAAACCATCGCAACAATTGGTGCTCTTTCCCCACCACCATCCGCAAAGGGATTGATGAATTCGTCATCAGATGGTGTTGTCTGCAAAGCCAGATATTGCAAATAATCGAGGTAATCATCAGTAGGGTGAGTTAACATACATAAAAAATTGGTTGATGATGATGACTGTGAATCAAGTTGTTGTTGCAACCGCTTTCTATATTCACGTGAATCTTGTAACATCCTGGCCGTTTGAGCTAAGGATGAAGCCATAGTTGGTGGTCCTTCAATAAGGTCAAGATATGCCTCTTCCTCATAGAATTTGTGCTGCGCAATTCTATATTCTCTGGCCTTTTGGCATAATATCTCCAGGTTATCTTCCTTCATGGTTTGAATAGCTTTGCCTTTGTCAGGCTTTAAGGCCTTAGGATCTTTAGCCACATAGAAGTCATATTCTTGAGCGTACTCTTCATCACTGCAGCAATAAGAACAACCAATACATTGAGGGTTTGCTTTATGTTTTGAGCAAACCTGTATAGTTGTGGATCCGAAGACTTGAATCCCTCTGGCTGTTTGTTGTAAAGTTTCGACTTCTCTCACTAGTGGAGTTGCAATGTGTTCTAGTATGAGCTGAGCTATGCATTCATGCTTGTTAAGATATATATCATTATTGGTGGTATTAAAGGCCAGAATCTTCACTTCTCCCCTGTAATCAGAATCAATAACACCACCCATAATAATAATACCTTGTAACGTTGCACTTGATCTTGGAGCTATCCATGCATAGAGTCCTTCAGGAACTTGAATGCATATTCCTGTTGTTAATAATGCTTTGTCATGAGATGCTATGTCTTGAGCACGGTTTATTGCGAGATCATATCTTGCTGCTCCTGAGCTCCTTCGAATTGGTAGCACAGTTGTTGATGAAATTCTTTTTACTAACAACTCCTCCGCTTCTTTTCTTGTTTTGGTTAATACTGCAACAATATGATTAGTAATTGTGTCTTCATCGGATAATACTTCTTCGTCTCTTGCGTTATATGTTGGAGGATTTGTTATAGCTGCAACTTGGTAGTTGTTAAAACTAATAGAAATTCTTCCATCTATTAGATTTCGTGTGTTTACCTCTGTGGGTTGTATGGGAATATTAACAACCGATTGCCTGATTATCCAGTTCTGTCCAGCAATATCTCTTGTGTTGTAGCTTCTTCCTGGAAGTGCCCTAACTCCATGGCTTGCTAAATAATCAACAACACTTTGTACTTCATATGCAAACCCTACATTTGAAGTATTCGATAGTCTTTCGACTAATCCTCTGGTAACAAGAATATTGGCTTCACCGTTCTGCCAATTTTCGTATCCTCTGGCTAGGAATGATACCTGTATATTTCTGTAAAAATCAGAAACAGTTAGCATGGTATCAGGTATAACATATACCAATTGTGTTCCTTGTGTAAGATCAATCTCCATAGTAGCAAAGATTGATTGGTCTCCTTGCCAGCGATTATCCCTAAATACCACAAGGAGCATAGTTCCTTCTTCCTACCTATGAAGGATTTGAACACGGACTTGGATGACCCCTATATGTAAGAACCTCATGCCACTTCTCTGTAACTGCTTGAAGCTTTCTTCTTGAATAAAGGTTCTGTCAACTTGATTATTTGTGACGAGAATAGCCTCTTCCGATCTGTGAACATAAACTCTGTGATGAGCATCGCCCCTTCTTGAGTGATATAATACCTCAGCAGGTACTATAGAGGCTCGTTGTTGCATTGACAGTTGCAACTGTATTTGGGGATCTAGTTGTTGTTCCAGAGTATAATTATGTGCTTCTTGGCCTCGGACCAGTCTTGTTATTCTTTGAAGGGCCCTCTGAGCATTGTATCTCCTTCTTTGATTTTGCCTGTAATCACGTATCTGATCTTCAAATAAAGGAGCATTTTCCGTGCTAGTTCTTGTAGTAACAGGAGGATTTTGAGTCCTTGTTGTCATCATTTTTGCTGCTTTTGGACTTCCTTCAGTATGTCGTAAGGATCTTTAAATATCAGGAGCTTACCCTTTTTCTCCTTAGGTTTTTCCTTAATAGACAAAGTTTTGATTTTTTCCGTTAGATTTTGTATTACCTCTTCCGGTAAAGTTGTTGGAGTAGTAGTTTTTGACTCAAGCTTCTTGATCCTTTCTTCTAAGCTTTCTAGCTTTTCAAGAATTGTAACAAGCAGTTGTATCTGAGTGTTTGCTTGTTTTATAGCAGCAATGGATCCTTTTATTGCTCCTTGATATTCTGTTGGTTTGAGGAACCCAAGGGCTGGTGCTTCTATTCCTTCAGTTGCTTGAGGAGCTTCTCTGTAGCTGGTTGTTGCTTGAGTATTATGCGTTTACCCACGCCTCTACCTTAGAAAGAAGCTTTTCTATTCTTTCAAGCTTCTTGCTTAAATCTTCAGAAAGTTTTAAGGTCCTGGGTTGTTCAATAATACCAACTACTATTTCCTTAAGCTGTCTTTCAGTAAATGGCTGCTGAGTTATGACAACTTCAGTAAGGGAAACTATTGATTTTTTCAGTTCTTTATTTTGATTTTTCAGTTCCTCAATTTCCTCTTGTATTTTCTTAAAGTTCTTAAGATGAACTCTACAAGAGAGACACAATCGGTCGTAAACTACTGCTAAGTTATGAGCAAGTTCTTTTACTGTTGGCTTTGTTTCTGCAAGGTCAAGATATTCAAGATTTGAGGTATGGGATTTGGAATACCATTCCTGAATTTTTTCCTCCCAATGTTTAGACATAAACACTTATAACTTTCTTCCTTCCTCTAGATTTTCTGCTTACAGCTTAGGAGGTTCTAAAGGCTTTCTTGCTCATACAGATGTGCCCTTGGTCTTATCACAATTGCCAAGTTAGGATCTGTCCTTTTGCAATCCACCCGTCGTTCCCCGGTCGCCTTATCACAAAAATTTTAAAGAAGGATTAAAGTTAATAAAGTACTATATCAGTAAGAGGTTTTGCCAATCTCTTTCTTAAGAATAACTATAACTGATCAACAGTTGCAATTCATTATTCTTAAGATTTTAAAGAAAGATGCTTATTAATGCTTCTATCTAACCATATGGGTGATAAAAAGGTTCAATTCCCAGTGACCTCTTTTCTTGAATACCTTGTTAAGTTTTTACTCAGCCATATCTCAAAACTTGCTCTGATACCAAAAAGAAGCGGAAGCCTTCTAAACTTATAACAAAGATAATTGCAAAAAGAACTTATAAAACTGCAAAGACTTTGATTACAAGATTAGGAACTTACAAACTTAAGAAAGCTGAAATCTCGAAGTAGAACTTATGTCAGTGTCTTGACTTGTGTTCTACAACGAGCTGGCTATGGACTTATATAGAGGTATGAGATGCTGAACAGGGTACTCATTGGGCCCCATCTTCATTCAAGCATATCTTACTTTTAGTCCTTTACACGCATTCTTGACTAGGCATCTTTATCTTTAGACTAGTGGACGGCTCCCCGGGGCTCGAGTCCAGTTTGTCTTTGGAATAAAGTAGCCGAAAGCAAAGCTAAAAAGTAAAAGGAGGCTAGAAAGTTAAAGCCTAGTGATATTATTTGGATTTTTGGGTCCATCATGCTTCCTCATGGTGGTACGTCTCTGATGCGTTGTGCCATGTTTTGTGCTTTGATGAAAAGATCTAATAATTCTTCCTTTGCTTTTGTCACTTCAGAGAGCGAATCTTTAAAGTAGAGGCCCCCTCTGAGTTGTCCGCGATGTGCGAAATCAGCTTCTTTGGCGTTGATGATAAGCTTAAGCACCCAGATGCCTTTGAGGATACGGCTGGATGCTGTCCATTCAATGTTACCAAGGTGCTCCCTGAGATCTTTTTCATGGAGCCCGATGATTCCTTGGCTTGGGCTTCCGCTAAGCTCTTCATATTGGTCCAGTAACTCATAAGGCCCTCCAGGTGTAGGGATGCTTTGATATTGGGCTTCTTCACGAGTTGCACTAGTGTTTCCTCGACTTGGGCTAAGACTAAATAGTCTTCTTCTTGAGGAAGCCATGGTCCTATTATAAAACAAACAAGACGAGATAATGTGTCAGCCAGTTTATTATCTTTACCTTCAATATGCTGAAATTGCACATCAAGCCCGAGTCCTGTAATGTAGTCAGTGAAAGATAACCATCTGACTCTTGAGGGCTTATTTTGAGCGGATTTATTAAAGAAACTTATGATTGCCTGATGATCAGTTCTTATAATAAGTTTCCTTTTGTCAAGATAATAAATCCTGAAACTACTCAGACTATTCATCACCGCATGAATTTCAGCATCTATTGTGGATTTGAGAGAAGAATACTTTCCACTGGCATATGCACAAATTCTCTCTTCAGTATGAGGATCATCCCTTTTTAACTTCCATTTACAAATACCACCCCATCCTTCCATGCATCCATCCGTCTCTAGAATAATAAAGCATTCCTCAAGAGGTATTGCAAGGTCAGGGAGTTTGGATATCATATCTTTGATCTTTCTAATTAGCATCCAATCTTGAGAATTCATCTTCCTTTCTCCAGTGGGGGAGGTTTTTGCATACAGAGGTCCCAACAATCTTCCCAAATTAGGGATGTAACTACGAGCGTAGTTAAGGAGACCCAGCCAGGACCTTAGGCCTTTAATTGTTTCCAGTTCTGATTCTTTGAAATCAGCAATTTTTGATATAATATGCGTCTGGAGCTTAATAGTAGAAGACCCAATAGTAGCACCAAGAAATTCAACAACCGGTGTCCCAATTTTCATTTTTGTAGGACTTAGTATTAATCCGTTCTTCTGGCAAATTTTTAACATAATTTCCAGGTGCTCCGTATGTGATAACGGGGAGAGATCTCTGCCCGCTACCACGCTATGTCACACTAGCCATGAGCGGACCAACGGAGTCTAACAGAGCAACCTGCTATACACACCCTGAGTGTTGTGCCACTACCCATGCAGTGGTTACGTTGTGTGCAGGCTCATGTAGCCGGCGACGTGCTCAACAATAATGGAGTCGACAATCACCCAGCATACAATCATGCAGTATGGTGCATGATGCTATAGCATGAAAATCCAACCATATCCTCATCCATAATATATGTGCCAAAAGGGTAAAAGCATAATCAATGGTATAAGCCACATGAATCCAAGAACACATATCAAGTAGGTCTAGCAACTAATCCAGTATACAGGAGCACTATATATAGATATCATCTATCTCTATGAACATAGATACGCATGGCAAGAAATAAGAGCATACAAGTCTAATATATAGCAGCTAACAGTAGAAATATGTAACAGATATCAAATAAGCTAAAATCAGGGAAATAATAAATCTACCAATTACCACTAGTTATATATATATATATATATATAGACTACACATATCATAAGACACTATCAAGAAATAAGTCAAAGGGTATCTGCCTCAAATAGAAGGTAGTATCAAGCCAAATCGAACGTCGAGACGCTTGTCTCGAATCAGAGTCCTGCGTCAAACAATATATATGTTTTTATTTAGCTAAAATTTAAATGAATAGCTAAATAAAATCCCTATGACTAGGGTAAAATCCTAATCATATCACTATTATCTTACCTAAACTAAATCCAACGGTTAATTAGGGTTAGTTACCTAATCCCTAATCATCCATTAGACTAGAAATCCAAACCTAAATCAATCTACACACAATCAACAACTAATTACAACTTCCAATTCAAACCAATCCATGTTCTACAGTAAGATCAAAAGCCCTACTCCTTACCTTAATTCACAGCCCTGCTCTTGATCCACAGCCAAAAAGGTTGCTGCCGGAAAAAGGGTTGCTGCTGGAAAACACCTCACTATCACAATTCTTGCTAACACTATAAACAATTCCAGCTTCACAGAAACAGAACCTCACCTCACTGATCGGATCAAGAGAAGAGATCAAGAATTCACAAGACGACATATAAGAAACCTAATCTAATAGCTTACTGTTAAATGTTTACCTAAAGATATAGAAGAAATCAACAGTTCACACCCTTCTAGCCTCTGCCGACAACTACCAAAACACCTCACTGATCCCCAACGTCTCCAATCCGTGACCTAAATCAGCCGCAAAGAAGAGGAGGATCAAGAACAAAGGAGGATCGGTGAACAAAGAAGAGGATCGAACAAAAATAGTGAAGACAAGGGTTGTTACCTCACCCACACCGCCGTCGCTGGACAGATCCGACGCCGGTAGCCCTAATTTCCCTTCGACGGAAGCGATTGGGACGGCGATGGCAAGACCGTCACTGCCGCTTGCCGAGGCCGAAGAGAAGAAAGAAGCCGGAGAATGAAGGAGGCCGGAGACTCGACAGGTTTCCCTCCTCCACGCTCCAAGATCGATCCGTACCGACGACGCGAGAGAACAGAGAGAGGAAGAAGGGGAGTTCGCGTCGGGGAAGAGAGGAAGAAGGCTTCGGGATCGGGATCGGGATCGCGATGGGTTGGGGAAAGAAAAAGGAAAAAGGAAATATATAAATATTTTCTCGTTAAAATAGTTTTGCCTAAATAGGCTTTTCTCCGAATCTGTCAATTCATCCCTTCAAATTTATCATACGAGTTCCGAAAAATTCTCAGAAAATTTTTAAAAATTCTGAAAAATTTTGTTAAGGTTATTCGTCCATTTAACCTTATTATTTATTTGTCGTATATTATATTCTCCCCTATTAATCAAAATTTGATCTCCAAATTTCGTTATCTACTATCAGCAAGCACTATAGATAGAAAAACAGTATAAATGCTGAACAGAACTCTAACTCACATACCTCATGTTAAAAGATGGGGATATTGAGCTCATATCGTATCCTCGAGCTCCCATTTAACCTCCTCATCAGAATGATACTGTCATCCGACCTTAACCAACCGTACAGTATTGTTCCGCAGTTGACGCTCTCTGTGATCTAGAATCCGTACCGAAACATCCTCGTAAGTAATGTCAGGATGAATGGAAACTAATATATCTACAAAATGTGTGTTGGGTCGGATACATATCTCCTCAGCATAGATACATGAAATACATCGTGAATGCTAGCTAAAGATAGTGGTAGCGTCAGATGGTAAGCTACTGCTCCAATCCTCTCTAAGATCTGGAACGGCCTAATATATCATGGAGCTAGCTTATCTCGGAGACAAAATCTCTTCACCCCTTTTGTGGGTGAAACTCTCAAAAATACATGGTCACCAGTAGAGAACTCCAAGAGTCTCCGTCTCCGATCAACATAACTCTTCTGGCGATTCTGACCCTCGGACATCCTCCATCTGATAGTGTGAACCAACTCTACCTCCTGCTAAGCTCGATGAGGTCCTAACAGCTGGGCCTCCCCAACCTCCTCCCAGAGGGTGGGTGTCCGACAAGGTCTACTATACAACACTTCAAACGGTGCCATCTGGATAGCCGAGTGATAGCTGTTGTTGTAGGCCAACTCCACTAATGTCAGGTGGTCCTCCCAGCTGTCTTCGAAATCCATAACGCAAGACCTCAACAAGTCCTCCAAAGTATGAATGGTCCGCTCTGATTGTCCATCTGTATGCGGATGAAATGTCGTACTGAAACTGAGCTATGTTCCCTAGGTCTGCTGCAAACTCTGCCAGAATCGGGACGTGTACCGTGGGTCTCTATCCGATATAATGCTCAAAGGAACACCATGCAATCTGATAATCTCTCGACAATATAACTCTGCTAATCGTCTAGAGAATCAGTCTTCCGGATCACTAAAAAGTGTGTGGATTTGGTTAATCGATCAACGATTACCCAAATCACATCATGACCTCGTCGAGTCCTAGGCAATCCTACCACAAAATCCATAGTAATATGTTCTCATTTCCACTCTGGAATAGGGATCCTCTGAAGTAATCCAGCAAGTCTCTGGTAGGCCTTCACCTGCTGACAAATAAGACATTTAGCTACAAACTCCGCGATGTCTTTCTTCATACCGTTCCACCTATAAAAACACCTCAAATAGCGATACATACGGGTTCCACCTGGGTGGATAGCAAATCTAGAGCGATGAGCCTCCTGAAGTAACTCCTCCATGACCGGGTGAGATTGAGGCACACATAATCTGCCTCAGAAATAAACAATACCCTCGTCATCTCGTGTAAAGTCGGTCTACTACCCGGAAGGTATTTGGCTGCCAATGAACTGTAAATGCTTATCTCCGGTCTGGGCCTCTCAAATCCTCATCCTAATTGATGACTAAGCAACCATGGTAACAAGAATACCCTACTCTGTCCGTCCCTTCTTCTCAAGGTCCAACTCAGAGAAACCCTGAATCAAATCTGTGACTATAACTCGGTGGCAAGCTAAAGTCCCTCTAGACTTCCTGCTAAGTGCATCGGCAACAACATTAGCTTAACCCGGGTGGTAGCTAATAGTACAATCATAATCATTTAGGAACTCCATCCATCTCCTCTATCGGAGCTTAAGTTCCTTTTGAGTGAAAATATATTTGAGACTCTTATGATCAGTAAGAATCTCAAAAAGTAATACCATAAAAATGATATCGTCAAATCTTCAAAGCAAAGATAATGGTTACTAACTCTAGATCATGTACTGGGTAGTTCTTCTCATGCTCCTTTAACTGATGAGAAGCATAGGAGACTACCCTGCCGTGCTGCATCAAAACAGCTCCTAAACCCTGAAGAGATGTGTCTGTATAGAGTACGAATCGGTCCTCTCCGGAAGGTAAACCCAGAACTAGTGTCGATACTAATCTCCGCTTCAGCACTTGAAAGTTGGTCTCGTAAGTTTCTGACCACGTGAACTTCACGCCTTTCCTGGTCAGACGTGTCAACGGCATAGCAATGCGAGAAAAACCCTCAACAAATCGTCTTTAATATCCAGCCAAACCCAAGAAACTACGAATCTCCTGGACTGACTTCGGCTGCTCCCAGCTGATGATAGCCTCAATCTTCTAAGGATCTATCGAAATATCTCGACTTGAAACCACATGTCCTAGAAAACCAACTGAAGGTAGCCAAAAAGCACACTTGCTGAACTTCGCGTATAGACAATGTCGTCGAAGAGTCTCCAAGACTGTGCGAAGATGCTGTGCATGTTCCTCCTCGGAACGTGAATAGATCAATATGTCATCGATAAAAATGATAACGAACTAATCTAGATACTCCAAAAAGATACGGTTCATCAAATCCATAAATACTACGGGAATATTGGTAAGTGCAAATGGCATTACCAAAAACTCGTTATGTCCGTATCTAGTGCGGAATGTTGTCTTCTGAATATAAGAATCTTTGACTCTCAGCTGATGATATCCATACCGCAGATCAATCTTAGAATATATTAATGTATCTCTGAACTGATCAAACAAATCCTCAATCCGTGGCAAGGGGTACTTATTTATAATAGTCACTGCATTCAGTTGTCTATAATCGATGCACAACCTCAGAGTACCATCATTTTTCTTGACGAATAATACCAGAGAACCCCACGGAGATACACTAGGGCGAATGAATTCCCTATCTAATAACTTCTGGAGTTGAACCTTTAATTCGTCCAACTCTTTTGGTGGCATACGATAAGAAGCTTTCGATGTTGGCGCAGTTCCCAGAATCAGCTCAATAGCAAACTCTACTTGCCTTCGGGGAGGCAAGCCTGGTGGCTCATCTGGAAATACATCCGGATACTCTCAGACCACTAGAACGTATGAGAGTTGAAGACTACTGCTGTCGTCAGCATTAATCAACGACAATAGAAATCCCTGATATCCATGTAATGGCAGTTTCTGAGCCTGTATCGCAGAAATGGCCGATATCCTATCATCTCTAATGCTAGTGAAATCCCACGAGGGTTGGTTCGGAGGTCAGAAGGTGACCATCCTCTTTTGGCAGTCAACAGTAGCATGGTATGCTGATAGTCAATCTATGCCAAGGATAATGTCGAACTCGACTATTTCCAGTACTAATAAATCTATCGTGAGTATAATGTTGCCAAAGTCTAACGGCCAAACTTTGACCTCCTGAGTGACATCCAAAGTATCACCAAACGGTCAGTCGCCATGGTTTATGAGTAGGTAGTCTACCAATCTCCCTCATAAATGCACAAGATATAAAAGAATGTGAACTACCTGTATCAATTAGCATATCAGCAGAAAATGCATAAAGTAAAACCGTACCGCGAAAGACGGATCCGTCAACCCGTTGTGCATCCTCTCTGGTGATCGCGTGAACTCGTCCAGTATCTAACGGTGGTAGAGGTGGTAACACGGCCAAAGGCTGCTCCGTCTGAGCCTGAACCTGCCATTGAGTCGGTACTGGATACTGAGCTAGGGATGGGCATGTGGGCTGTAGTAAGTACCGAACCGGTGGCTAGGGCTGCAACTGATACTGTACCAATGGAGTAGGAGCTCTAATCTACGAATCATGTTAAACGAACGTGTTACCGGTTTGTATTTCCTTTCTTAGTTTTAGTCTTTAGATTGTTTGTTTTGTTTGTATTCCGCTGCGCAAGCTAACATTATAGGAAGCTATCGATTTGGGGGCGTCGTCCATTCAACCCCCCTTCTAGCCGGTCATCCAATCCCCAACACACACCCCAAGTCGATTGCTTCCTACTTATTCGTTAGTGCGCAAGCAGAAATACAAACTATAAATAGAAAGCTAATCAAAATAAGAAGGAAATGCAAACTGCTAACACAACAATTTATGTGGTTCGGAGATAACTTGCTCCTACTCCACAGTTGTCCGTAAGGTGGACGATCCGTCAATCCGTTGGTGGATTAGTCTCCAACAAACTTCGACTATCTCAAGTCTCCTTGTGGGTGGAGAAACCTCACCACAACTCTAACCAAGACCTCTTGGAACACAAAAAACTCTTGAGCACTTGTTGACTACTAATTAGGGTTAACCACCACTAATTTTGTCCACCTTAACCAAGCTCCCAAGACTTGGTTATATAAGCCATGAGTTGGAAAACCTTGTCTACTAGTCGACTGTCACTTCCATCAATCGACTGTCCTCTGTGGAGATTCGACTGTTACAACCCAATAGCTCGATATCAGTCGACTGGTGAAAGTACCAGTCGATTGTGTCACACTAGTCGAGCGAACAAAAGCATTCTGTTCGCTTCCAGTCGACTGTCTAGTCAACTGTACCAGTCGACTGATGAAAGTGTCAGTCGACTGGTACCGAAGTACAATCTCTCAGCACTCGGACCCTCACCCTTACTCTCACTTGACTTTTCATTACAGCCTTGACATCTTGCCTTTAAGCCTATTTCCTTTGGTTCTCATCTCTTGGATGCATTCAAGCCCGCGGCTCATCCCCAATGACATCCTTTGCGTATACCTCAAAGTCGCTTCTCTCGGCCCTTGTCCTTGCTGCCTTGTCTACAGTCCCTCAGATACTCCATCCTTCACTGGACCCGAAGCCATCAAGCTAAGTCATATGTGTATCCTGCAATCCTGTACACTCACATACACATATCAAATACAAGGATAAACCTAACTTAAACCCTTTGCCCAAACACCAAAACACATTGTCGCACTGACCATTGAGATTGCTCCAACAGTCTCCTCCTTTTTGATGTTTGACAATACATTTAAGTTAGGGAAAATAAATAGCAAAACAATATGCTAAAAATAATGGACTTACGTTGCCAAGGCTACACACTTGGACTTACACCACCGAATGGACTTACGTTGTCAAGACTACACACTTGGACTTCCACCGTCGAATCAAAAATACAAACATGCATTGGAACCTATCACAAGGCTCCCCCTACACCTAAGCTCCCTATTGAGCTAGTAATTTTACCATAGGGATATTTAAGAACCTATCACAAGGCTCCCCCTACACCTATATGCTTCCCATTGAGCTAGAAATTTTACCATAGGACTATTTAAGAACCTATCACAAGGCTCCCCCTATACAAAGGTATTTAAGGTTTTCCCAGCTAAATCTTACTTTTCCCCTTTTGCCTAACATTAAAAAAACTTCCAACAAAATCTCAATTATCGAAAACTTGATCATCAAACTGACCCTAAACTCGTATATTTATCCATTATGGATCTCATACATCTAAACGAGTTGATCCGGTCAAAACCCAGTGCTGACAACAATTTCAGACTGGTATCAGTCAATTGCTCCCTTCAATATAAACTCACAGAAGCATTCTATGGTCGAAAAATACTGTTACCAGTTGATCGGTAACTGCACCAGTCGACTGTCACTCTTTTCCAACCCATTTTAACATTTCTGACTCAATTTCATAAATGCACTAGAAATTTCACAGATATCGAAAAATTCATAAATTTTATGGAGAGGTTTGTTTTACCCATGTCTACTTGGAAAAATACATTAAAAATGTATCTATCACCAATCCCAAGATTGACACAAAACTTAAAACTAGTTAAATGGTTCAATTGAACTTTGACCTAAAGTCCTAGTTTTGGCTTCCTCTTTATGTATTTGCTCATACTAAACCACAATGTATCCCTAACATTGGTTTATATAACATCTATATATCTAAAACCAATTATCATGTAATATGACCCCAATGTCATATTTTCAAGCATGAAACACAACCTAATTGTGTCAAATCCGTATGTTTGAGACTCAAGTCCGTCTCCAAAACCCCTTGGCACATTCCATGACCCATATAGAATCTCAAGTAATACCCACTTGAGATCCATTGGCCATAGACCCCAAATTGACTCTTTGAGCTCTCCCTAGAGCTCTTAGCCTTAGCCATCTCCCTAGATGACTCATCAACAATTGTTAGGCCACATCGGTGCACCTCGGGTGACACTTGGCCTACAAACTTAACCTTTTTAACCTTGGGCACCTTGTCCTTGGTTGATTTCTTCTCACCTTTAAATGGATTTCTTTTGTCATTTATTGACTTCTTCTTACTATAATCATATGCAACCCTAGCATAAGACTTTCCCTTAGCCTTGGAGATATTAGATCGATATCCTAAACCCGATATATCATTATTGGGTCTTTGGCTACCCAACATCATACTTAACCCTCTAGATCGAACTGTGAATATAGCTAGGGGTTTCTCCAAACTATCAAGTTTTATCTTCAAAACTTGATTTTTTCTTTCTAGGTTCCTAAACCTAGAGTCAACATGTCCACCATGGGCATTCCTAGACCAACCCATTTTTCTAGGCATGTGTCTCCCCTTCTTGGGATTTTTACCTAGGTTCTCCTTAGATCTATCATTTCTAGATTTATCATGAATGAGTCTCCTAGGATTATAATCTACATTTACCATATTTCTATCATGATATCTAAATTCTAAATTTTGCATGGGTAAATAATGAAAATTATTTCTAACATGCATGAAAGAATTTAAATTTGACTTAACCTTCAAGTTATGATATACCTCCCTTACCCTTGAAGCTCCCCCTTGACTTGAGTTTTTCTTCTTCTTCTCTCATTTCTTCAATTGCACAAGCTTTTTGATCTCCCACTTCCTGGGGCATTTGGTGTGATAGTGACCCTTTTCCCTACACGTGAAGCATATGATGCGCAATCTCCTCCTTTGGACTTCTTCATTCCTACAACCCTTGTTAGTGTTTAAATTAACTTGAATGGGTTTACAAGTTACCTCTTTTTTACCCAATGGACATCTACTCTTGTAGTGTCTCTTCTCATTGCACCCAAAACAATTGATGTGGTCTTTTAACTTCACTTCGATGGAGGTGCTCACTAGGTTGACTTCCAAAGCTTCTTCTTTTTCTTTACTTGTCTTGGATTCTTCTTCAACCTTTGAGGATGTAGATGATGCCTCATCTTTCTTCTCCTCCTCGGATGTTGAGCATGACTCAACTTCCATTTGCTCTGACTCAACTTGAGCAATTAAACCCATCTCCTTGGGTTTTTCTTATTCTTGTGTAGGTTTGGGTTATTCCCGTAGAACCATCTTCACCTTACTCCACAACTCGTGGGCATTCTTGTATTCACCTACATGACTTACAACATCATTAGGCAAAAGTTCAATCAATATTGATATTACCTTATCATTTTCCTTTGATCGTGATCGATGCTCCTCGGTCCAATGGCGTGGTCGAAGTCTTTTTCCCTTCCTGTCTCTTGGGACTTCGAACAGGTCCTTGATCACCATCATGGTGTCCAAATCCATGTCGAAGAAGACCTCCATCTTCATCATCCAATACGTGATGTCCCATAAGCCTCCTCCTTCAAACTTCGGAGGTGCTATCAAGTCAGTCATCTTCTTGTAGTTGCTCTTTTCGGTGGTTAGTCCGGTGAAGTGCGACCTTGGCTCTGATACCACTTATTGGGAATATTGTGGCCGGCTAGAAGGAGGGTTGAATAGCTTGAACACCCCCCCCAAGTCAATTACTTCCTACTTATTCGTTAGTGTACAAGCGAAAATACAAACTATAAATAGAAAGCTAATCTAAAACAAGAAGGAAATGCAAACCGCTAACACAACGATTTACGTGGTTCGGAGATAACTTGCTCCTACTCCACGACTGCACGTAAGGTGGACGATCCCTCAATCCGATGGTGGATTAGTCCCCGGTAAACTCCGACTATCTCAAGTCTCCTTGTGGGTGAAGAAACCTCACCACATCTCCAACCAATACCTATTGGAACACATAGAACTCTTGAGCACTTGTTGACTACTAATTAGGGTTAACCGTCACTAATTTCGTCAACTTTAATCAAGCTCCCAAGGCTTGGTTATATAGGCCACGGGTTGAAAAACTTCTCCTAGCAGTCGACTACCACTTCCATCAGTCGACTACCCTCTGTGGATATTCGACTATTATAACCCAACTACTCGATATCAGTCAATTGGTGAAAGTACCAGTCGATTGCTCCATACTGACCGAGCGATCAGAAACATTATATTTTCTCCCAGTCGACTGTACCAGTCAACTGATGAAAGTGCCAGTCGACTGATACCCCGAGTAGAATCTCTCAACACTCGGACCCTCACACTTATGACTCACTTGACTTTTCGTTGCAGCCTTGACCTCTTGCCTTCAAGCCTACTTGCTTTGACTCTCGTCCCCAATGCCATCCTTCGCGTATACCTCGAAGTCGCTTCCCTCAGCTCTTGTCCTTGCTGCCTTGTCCACGGTCCCTCAGATGCTCCATCCTTCACCAGACCCGAAGCCATCAAGATAAGTCATATGTGTATCCTGCAATCCTGCACACTCACATACACATATTAAATACAAGGGTGAATCTAACTTAAACCCTTTTTTCAAACACCAAAACACATGGTCGCACCGACCATTGGGATTGCTCCAACATAAGGGTGCTTGTGTGCGCTCGACCGGGTAAAGCCCTATAGAACTTAAAGGCACTCAGCCTTATAAAAAAAAGGTAGATCTGCTACCTTAGCGACCCCCCTAATGTCGGTCTCACGGATATAGAGGCACTCAGCCTTATAAAGCTTCTAGCATACGATAGTCCAAGTGAAGACCAAATGAGCATACGGGTGCTTGTGTGCGCTCGACCGGGTAAAACCTGATAGAACTTAAAGGCACTCAGCCTTATAAAACTTCTAGCATACGATCGGTAGAGCGAAGGTCGAATGAGTATAAGGGCGCTTGTGTGCGCTCGACCGAGTAAAGCCCATTCGAACTTAAAGGCACTCAGCCTTATAAAGCTTCTAGCATACAATCGGCCAATAAAGGTCGAATAAGCATAAGGGTGATTGTGTGCGCTCGACCAGGTAAAGCCCGATCGAACTTAAAGGCACTCAACCTTATAAAGCTTCTAGCATACGATCGATCGAGCGAAGGTTCAATGAGAATAAAGGTGCTTGTGTGCGCTCGACCGGGCAAAGCCTGATCAAGCTTAAAGGTACTCAACCTTACAAGGCTTTTAGCATACGACTGGCTTAACGACATGGCCAGGATATATTCAATAGAATGTATTCTTAATGTACGACCTGCTTAACGATCAGCCGGGATATATTCAGCTGAAGGTATTCTTAATGTACGATCGACTTCATGACTGGCCAGGATATATTCAACAAAAGGTATTCTTAATATACAACTACTTAACGACAGGCCAGGATATATTCAACATAAGGTATTATTAATGTATGACCGGCTTAATGACTGACCAGGACATATTCTTAACAAAAAGTATTCCTAATATATGACCAGTTTAATGACGGGCCGAAATATGTTCAACAGAGGGTATTCTTAATATACGATTGGCTTAATGGCTGGTTGAAATATATGTAGCAAATAAGTAGTCGACAACCTTATGACAACCTGACGAACTTGTCAGGAAATGTCCTCTCAAAGCTTCTTTAGCTACAGCGATATACCTCTTTGAATATTTCATCAAGGGTACAAATTATAAATGACAAAGGAGGTACATCTGGGATAGAAAAAAGATTCCTCGAAAGATTATTACACGATGTCTAAGTTGTACTTCTCTCATCTTCTAACAAACTCTAACAAACTGGGGACCACCTCATGGTGGCGGAGGTTATGTGAGGTGGTATAAAAAGGAGAATTTGCTCCGCTGGTAAGGTATGTAAACACAAGCATTCGCATCTGAAACCCTACTTCCCTGCATTTTCTATTAATGTTCTTCTTCCACTTTCCAAGAGAGGAGACTGACTTGAGCGTCGGAAGGCATAACCAGGGATTCTCCACCCCGGGCTTAGGTCACTAACGCTTCGTTGGCTCATTTCACTGTGCACAGGATCGTTGAGGAGTTCTCTTCAGATATTGAGGAGTTTCTTATTCGTCGAACCATCACCTAACAAAGCCAGCGTGCCGTCTCATCACTTTCAGATAGGATCATCGACATATAGTTGACACTACCCTTTATTTTTCTATTAAAATATTGATAAAATATTTACTTCTACATATTTTCTCTTTGACACTCATCCAACAATACAACATAATAACATGTAAACATACGATCAAAGTTAGTAGTAAAACATAAAAATCATGTATATTGATCTTGCGCCAAGACCATGGAAGAATGATTCATCGGTGAATTGGCAGATGTTGTTGGAACCCCAAGGTTGTTTTGGTGTGATCAACAAGTTAAGTTAGGTCCTGTGTGTTTCTAACCTAATGTCTAAGTGTGCAGGAGCTTAGGAGCACAGGTAGTTGAGCAGAAGACACAGCCAGCGAGAAGGACGGCACGCGGTGCGTCCGAGGGACGAGGCGCTGCGGAAGAGTACACCGGCGGACGAGAAGGAAGCGCGCGGTGGTTCCGAGGGACGAAAGTCGGAGCGGAAGATTGCTCGGGGAGCAAGAGACGCAGCTAGCGAAAAGGACGACATGCGGTGCGTCCTAGGGACGAAGACTGTAGATGAGTACGCCGGCGGACGAGAAGGGAACATGCAGTAATTCCGAGGGACGAGAAGCCGGATGGAAGCCCGCTCGAGAAGACCGGAAGTTAAGTTCGGGTGAGCCCTTTTCCGGATGGCAGAGATCACCCAAGCGAGCGAATCCGGATGAGAAGAACTGGACCGAGGCGGGACTGAACCAGAGAAGAGGTCCCGGATGAAAAAGTCAACACCTGTTGACTTTGGGCTCCGGGGCGCCCGGAACCCTTCCCGGCGCCCGGACCCTGATTTTGACCAGGATCACGATTTACGCGATCTGAACGTTGGGGGATAAAGTTTTATTTCCCCAGGGGCGCCCGGAACCCTTCCAGGCGCCCCGACCAAGGCTATAAATATAACCTTGGTCTAGAAGCTTTTCATCAACTCAGTAATTAGCATTCCAAACACTTGTGCGCTCACTGTTCTAGTTTAGCTTTTGTTTTTGTGCTTTCACCGGTGTAAGAGGCTTCTCCGCCCGAAGGAGTTTTTAGTGCGATCACTTTCCTTGGATTAACAACCTCCCCGGTTGTAACCAAGTCAAACACGGTGCCTCGTTTCTTTCTTGTATTTCTGCTTAGCTAATTTTATACAAGTGTTAGTTTAAGAGTTCGAGAAGGGTTGTTTTTATTTTTTTTACAGGGCTATTCAACCCCCCCTTCTAGCCGACCCAACGGTCCTACAGATGTGTTGACTGTTGTCACTAGAACCACAAGGAGAGGGAGATTGGATGGAGAAATCACCGTTACCTAGAGCACTTGAAGATGAGAAACTGTTGAAGAGGAGGGTTAGAATGGCTGCGGTGCTCTAGCATTACCACTCTAATGCTCAAGTAAGAGACGGTGAGAAAATGGAGAAATATGTGAAGAAGATGAATAATGGAGAACTCTTAGATCAAAGCAAAAGAAAAGCCTCCTCTCCCTTTAGTGTGTGAAATCCCTTTTATACTACTTTCCTTATCTTCCCAGTGTATTAATGGCTTACTCTTTATCTTCTCAGTGTATTAATGGTTGGCTTCTTTTCTTCTCTGTGTATTAATGATGACTCTTTATCTTCCAAGTATATGAAACGGTTGACTCTTTATTTTCCCAGTGTATTAATGGCGTATTATTTATAGATGTGGATTGTGGGCCTATCTAATAAAGGAGGGCGTCGGATCACTAGGGCAATATGAATTAAGTCCACCCAATCAGTACAATGAGCCTATGACAAGAGTCTATAGAGAGACATATGATATAACCAATTTGGGCATCACATAGTCGGTCAGAAGATTACCTTCGACTGGTCAACATACGATCGAGAGGACCAATGAATATCCAGTCTACAGGAGCGAGGAGCATTTGGCCTAGAAACACCTGATCGAGAGTGGTGTCTCGGTCAAGCGATGCCCTATCAAATAGACCGATGGGGAGTCAAATGGGCAAGGTCTGATCGATAGGATCAAGCAAGTCATACATCGATCGGTCAGAAGTTTACTTCTCCTACTGTGACCGGTCTAAATAGATTATCTTCATCTCAACTTTAACCCCCACCTAAATATATATCTTGATCTTTAGGGGATACGAGGCTCCTACTCTTCTGACACATTATATATATTAATTAAATATAACATCTTATATTTTCAAACATAGTCATAAGAAATTATGAACATTCAATCTAATCACGAGAGCATATATAGGTATTCATGAAAAAAAAAAAACTAGATAAAAAATTCGTGTTGTCAGTCAAATGTAATCCTGAAAAAGTTTTATAAATGTAATCCTAAGTGCTAAGTTTATGGAAATTAATCCTAAGTATGTGCCAGGATTTAATTATAACATGCTGGAAATTAATCTAAGCATATATTATCATAATATAATATATGGGTGGGGCTCGGTGAATTAACTGATGTATTTTTAGTAATAAACAATTAACTTAAGAATATTGGCCTGCCGGTATATAGTATTAAAACTTAAATCGCGGCTATTTCAACACTTTTAATTAACTGAAATATCTATCTAATCAAACGATCATTCAACAAGAATACATTCTAGAGTCAAAATTTAAAAATTTATAAAAGCATATAAAATTTTAAAAATCATGGAATTTTTTGCATGCATGTATGTTTAAGGACATCTCCTCTAAATAAGATTTTTTTTTTTATAATTTTCAATATGCTATATCAATGTAACATCAATAATAAAAACTTTACTATTCTTTCTACAATTAAAAAACCTCCATATAATTTTTTTAAGCCTACATTACAAATCATATATTTTTATTTATTTATTTAATGTCTCTATATAAATTTCATTTAATATTTTAATTAATTATGTTTTTTTAATTATTATATTAATTGATTTGTGATTTTTTATTTAATTAAATTTACAATTTTCATTTAATATTTAATTAACTTATGAATTTTAATTTAATTATAATCATTTATATTTTTTTAAATTTATTTTTAAAATAATAATTTGTTAATAATTTTATTGAAAATTTATATTTACTAGTGATCGTGCACACGCGCGCCGCGTTAACTTTTGAAAATCTGAATTATTTGGGTCTTTGAAAATCTGAATTGTTTGGATTTTCGAGTGTCACCCTTATGACTTCCCTATGAAAAAAATTAATTTAATTTAATATTATACTTATCTTAGTAAAACAAACTAAGAAAAGTATATTTTTTAACATTGTCGGCCTAAAATATTTAGATGTGGGACTAAAGAGAACTATATTTTTTCATATAAAACAACCAGAGAGAAATTAATGATAAGAAAAATTTATAATAATATGCCGCAGCTGAATCTCGTACTCTAGATCACTGATTGTTTCACTTTGTGAATTATTAATAAACCTTGGAATTATTTTTAGTGTGAATAGAAAATAAATATTAACGTAAATTCATTTTAGGCTTCACCAAAGTTAGTTAGTAAAGAGAGAAGATTTTTAATAAAATAGTAAGATATAAAAGAAAGGAATTATTACTCACTAGAAATAAAACATTATACTTAGAATGCTTTATAAAATTAACTTTATTGCTATAATTCATAGGTAAAATAATTTATTTTAAAATGATTTTAAAAGGTCAAATATGTAATAATATTTTGTTATTAATCATGGGCTCCATCTAAGTAAAAAACAGGCTTGGTTTTTCACAATGGCTCTTGAATTAAAAATCAAGAATCTCACCTCCATAATAATTAAAGCTTTTTTGTTGAGCTTTTTGTAATTTTACAAACCTATTAAATATCTGGCATTAGAGATGCAAAGTGTCCTAAGCACATACACATAAAAACATAATTTTCCACACAAAACATTCATATAAACTTCGTAATGTGAATTGTCTATTCTTAACATGCATACCATAAAATTGTGTGTTTGGTTTATGAATGTGTGATTACAGTTAATTCTATTGGAGGGGTTCTTGGAATCTACCCAAAACACATTAGTTGGCTTAAACTTGTATTTTAAATAATGTATATTCAAAGTGAAATCATCATTTCATTTTATTCGAAATTTATATGTTAAATTGAAATGTGAGATTACCTTTCCATATATGTCCAGTTGATTAGAGAATGATAATTTTATTATAATAAAATAGAAGTCAATGTTTGATAAACTTATACCCTCAAGAAAAAAAAATTATGTCTATTTTTTAATCATTTGACGATGGACTATAAATTAATTTCTTTCGTATAATCAGAAACATCCTTTTACGACATTGAAATGAGATCACTCCTTTACTACATTGAAATGAGATAACTCATAGCATATAGAGATTCTATAAAACCATCTATTTTCTCAAGCTTTTGATTTTAAGCCATTTAAGTCTATTAAAATAAACTAATACAAAGTCAAAATATAAAGTGACTCTATCAAAATCTAAAGTTATGTGCTAAACTATATTTACTAAATATACACAACAACAACAACAACAGATAAATTATAATTATATTAATTATTATAATACACGCATCACACAGATACATAATATAATACGTGTAAGATATAATCGTATAATAAAATGTTACGAAAATAACTTTTATTCTAGTTATACTTGATGGATGACGTACAGTGAGAAGACATCAACCAAGCAACGCGGTCAAGTTTCGCCTCTATCCATATCCACGCATAGCTATCGTCTAGACGACTTCCAAAGTCTTGAGTCGTGTCTCCATCTTCGGTATTAGCCAACAATAAGAAACAAGACGATTCAAGAGAGGATCTCATCAACATTTTAGTATTTGACGGTGTTAGCAACAATATGATAAAAGACGATTCACTCGTCTTTAGCGCCCTTGTCAACCTGTCCCTAGATTAATATGAAAAAAAAAATATGAATAACTATTAACGATTAATACAGATAACCGATAAAAAAACTTCCATAAACTGGGGCGAGAGTGATTTACCATTCTTTTCCCACTCCCCACTTATCAAACCGTCAAAATAAGCAGCCCCTAAGAGCATCCATATCAATTTCCCTATCACTATATCTAAAATTTAAGATAAATAGTTCACTTTATTAAATTTATATAACCATTTTTCACTATACATTACATTAACTATCCTAAAATTTTCATTATCTTCAATTTTTTATTATTTATTCTCTTTCTTCTATTTATTATTATTATATTTAGAGTATGAGTAGAATGAAAGAGAATTAATGGAAGGAGAGATATTGAAAAGAAATATTATTATATATTTAGGATAGAGATTTGATTTTCTAAATTTAGAGAATCACTATTTATCAAATCTAAATTTAGAGAATAGATAAGGTAACTGATGTAAAGACTTTTAGCTACTCTATTTAAAATTTAGGATAAAAATTTTAGATAAAGTAACTGATATTAATGCTCTAAATCCCCAAACCCGCAAATCCCAATAGCCTAAACTCCAAAACCCCAGTCCTAAGCAAATGCTTCCCTCCGGACGAATATCTCCTAGACCTGCATGCCATGCTGCCTCTGCTGCGGATATCTCCCTCCATTTCCATTCGATTTTCTAACAGTCAGCAACCGATCTCCTCTTCCCTTCTCCCTGCCACGTTTCTCCTTTTCTAGCACCTAAAGATGGACTCGGCGATCCTTCCAGACTGCCGGGCACATCTGCGCCCGACGCCGGGAGCCGTTCCTTCTCCCGAGAGATGGTCACGCCGCCACTCTCCTGCTCCAATTGCAGTAGCAGAGACGAGTTCTGGACCCAGAAGCATAGCCGAAGGCGGGAGCAAACGATTGTTTGTGTTTGGGACAGGATTTGTAGGTCGATACGTGTCTGACCGCCTCCTAAGACAAGGATGGTATAGTCCAATCATTTCTGTACTTTTTTATCTCCATGCTATATTCTCCTTTGTCTCTTAATAGTTCTGTGCCCAAAAAGTCTGCTTGACAGCATTTTTAACAGGAATACGTTTTTTCCTTACCATGACACGATCGGTACGTTCGAATGGCAGTTTCCATGTCTCAATAGCTATTTAAAATATTTTACTGGAGAAAAATCACGTCATCTTGTTCAGAATCGCTTTTTCTTCCTAATTTTAAAAGAACTATTTTGTATGTGAAAATTGTGTTCTCATGAATTACAAAAATATTAATCTTATGTTTGGCTTCTTTGTGTTGTGCTATTTCGTTTGGAGTTTTGGAAAATTAAAGATAGACACTTCTTTCTTCTTATGAATAAAATTTGAGCTCAAGGTTAACTTGTGATTTTAGGCATGTCTCTAGCACATCTTCGTGTGCCCCAAAGAAGAGGGAGCTTGAGGAGATGGGATTGGATGCCTTCATTTTCGATGCAAATAAGGACAAGTATGTTATTACTCAACTCCTAACAGTTCCAGCACATTCAACATGGTTGCCGGCTCCATATATTGTTAAACCATTTGAAATACATGTATTTGAATCATAAAAGTGATTTGTTAGAGGGAACTAGACAACTCCTCCGAATTCCCTGGGTAGTTCAAAGGATTTATTCATTTTTTTTCAGCAAGGAGCTTTAAATGGATTTGTATTTTTCTTAAATCTCCTTATATCCTGGAGTATTTATCCACAGACCATTTAGATTTTGACAGTCCCACAGTTAAAACTCTAGAATATTTGACAGTGGCCATTTTTAGTAGTTAGATGATAGATCTTTGACACTAGCTAGATCATTGAGTAGGTGGGAACCTACTGTGCACATGTTATGGAAAAATTAATCATTGTGGAGTTTCAAGTTGTTGAGTGACTCTCAAGAACAAAGGTAATGATAAGGCAGACTGAAAGAGGTCAAGTGGAACTTTAACCATTATGATGCATCAGTTATGTCAGGTTGAAAGATGCACATATTTTACTTGCATGGTCACTGCCTTCAGAAGCAAAATCTGCTGAATCTTCCTTGTTTTTGTGACTTTGTTTTACAAGAATTTTCTTGCAGTCAAGCATTTCCTGTTGATGGATTCATTGAAGCGTTTATGAGATTCTCTTAAAAAAGGGGCTAAAATTTGGTTAGGCCATCCCCTAACCCAACCTGGTCTAGCCCAAAAGGATTGGATTATCAAAGAAACCTGAACCTGTGACTGTCATAACATTTTGAAAAAAAGTTATATATATTTTTTAATTTAGCATTTGTTCTTTTTGTTGACTAGTTTTTAGAGTTTTTCTTGGTTTTTTAGAGTTTGGTACTTATGTATAGACTAGCTAATATATACATATGTATATAAAATACATGGTAAACTGGGTCATCTTGGTTTCTATTTTGTAATATCAAAATGCAAAAACATTACCAAATCCTGATTTTCAGAATAACTAAAACCCAAAACTCAGAAAAAAAAAAGAGACTTTTCAAGTCAGTAGGGTTCGGTTTTCTGAGCTGAGTGGGTGAGTGGGGTAAGTTGGGTGTTTTGTCCACCCTTATAAGTATTTTTATTAATATATCCTATAAAACCTTGTTCTTGTAAACCATGTCCAAAATGTTTACTTTTTTTTTTTTTTAATAACTAAGATTATTGGCGCAAGTGCTCACAATAATGGGAAGTTTTTTTGTGTTCCTTGTTGCTGTGGATTCTTTGCTTCCCCTTTAAATGCTTTCACAATTCAACCCACATATCTTCTCTGAAAGAAGTCGTTCTTTTGAAAACATCAAAATCTTGCCAAACATGCAAACTTACTTATCATCCATCTATTTGAAATAGGTGTCTATCAGCGACATGTCCGGAAAAGTAATCCGAGTGACTTCCAAACTGATTTTCTACCCTACACAGCTTGGGAAAATAAACTTTTCAAACTTTTATGTGAATTGGGAGTTTAACTTCTCTATCACCTTAAATCATCTGCGATTGTACTTATTGTAATAGAAAAAATTTGACATACTCTAGCAGCAGTTAACACGTTGAATCAACAAGACGTGCTAAGATTGGGTATTGCCTGGTGTGGGATCATTTCCTTCTACTAATTTGAAAAGACTGGTTTTGCAGCCTATCCCTACTCTATTTCTTTGATTCAATCGTTGTCCACCCCAGTTACAATTATTATCCCTATCTATTCTCAGTTGAAGGTTGGTTAATACATGCAGTCGTCTTTGCATAGCAAGGAGGATGTTTTGTTAGCTTGAGTATAGTCTCCCATATATTGATGAACTAGCCGTTTTGGTTAACCAAGATCAAACTTAGCTTATTTTCTTGAAATCTCTTTTCATAGAGCTGGCTAAGTCTTATTTTCGTGGATTACAGTTTATGATGTAGCATGCTGAATGTAACCTCTTTAACAATATTTTCTGGTTTCCATGTTATTGTTTTTGGTTTTGCTCACTTCCTTTTTTTTCACATTAAATATATAGGCTGACAAACCTACATACCTTGCAATGTGCAACACATCTTCTTGTTTCCATTCCTCCTCTTGTAGGCATTGGTGACCCTGTAAGTCCATCTCTGTGTTGTTCTTTCTTCTTTCAAATCTAGTGCTATCTTTTTTGTTTTTTTACCTACATGTCTGTTGGCTTCAGCTGGGCATATATGTATATAACTTCATGTACATGCAGCTTCTCTACATACATAGAGATTTGCAAGCCATATTAGAAGATGGAAATTTGGAGTGGCTAGGATACCTATCGTCAACAAGTATGTATGTTAGTCACAGACTGAAATTGACTTTTGTGATATGGTCTTCTTATATTTTTCTTTATCACAATAGTACTAACTGAACTCTTAGGTGACTTCTAATTGTTGGTACTCAATAGTTTGAGTCTATTGTGTAAAGGAAATTATATAAGTACACTAGACATTTGTATTTTATTACATAATTGGTTTAGCAAGTGTCTGCTAAATATGTCTCAACTATAAGCTATTATTTGACACTAAATTTCAGAATACCATCAAGATAAGAAGGGTTTTGAGAAGAGCCTTCCATGTTAAAGTTATGCAAGTTCTCTCTTCAAAAATAATTATGCAAGTTTGTTTTGTTTGGAGAAATCATGGGTAAGAGATCTATAGCATATTATGACGCTGAAATAAAAAAAGGGGTAGCCTAGTGTTCAAAGCTCATGCCAATGGGGGTCCCGGAGAAGAGTCTACTTTACGCAATCTTACCCTCCATTGCAAGAGTTTGCTTCCGTTTCTTGAATCCGTGATCACCAGGTCATATGATAGAAATTTCACTGTTACGCCAAAGCTCCCCTTCTATTGTGATGCTAAAATAAAATTTTAATTTTGGAATAATGGATATCTGAGTACTTTTGCTTTTTGTAGAAGCTTCATGAATGTACACATTAGAAAAGAGAGTATCTGGATTTAGGTCTTGTTAAATTTTGGTGATATGAAGACTCATCAAAGAATCCTACAAACTCTAGTCTAACATATTCTAATTCCATATGTTATCATTCTCAATATGATTATGAGCAATAGTTTCAATTTCAATATCATTTTTGCAAATCGTGTAATCATGTCCTTAAGTATGTGGTTTTGACCTTTGAGGTTTTAAGTTTGGATTATATTGTGATGACTTACGGTGTGTCGACTGTGTAGGTGCTTGCTTGACATTTATATTTATGTGCAAATGAAAGTCCATGTTGTTGGTGCAATCTGGTTTCAATGTTTGATAATATATCTATGTTGGGTCAAGATTAACCAGGGTTGATCCAAATAGGTTAAGGGTGACCTGATGTTTGATAATTAGTGAGAAGCCCTTAGGTTAGGTTGACCTAGGCATGAGTGGAAAGTCCAAGTAGGACAAGGTTAATCGGATGTCTAGCATGGAGAAAGTCTAGGCAGGTTAAGGTTGACTGGATGCCTTGTAAGGGAAAAGTTTAGGCAGATAAGGATGATCGGATGTCTTGCAAATGAGAAGCCCTAGAAAAACAGATGTTAGGTAAGAGGAAAGTCCAGACATGTTAAGATTGACCAGATGCCTTGCAAGGGATAAGTCTAAGCAAGTCAAAGGGATTGGATACTTGGCAAAGGAAAGTCCTAGCGGACTCAGGCGTGGTGACTGAGTCAGGACTTTTCAAGTGACCGAAACAAGAGTTTCAGTTGATTGCAAGGTTTAAAATTTCGACCCGTGTCGAGGTTTCGATCTCAGACCAGAACGATACGGTTTCGGTATCGTATCGTGCCGTGCCGATATAGTTTCGGTATTTTTTATTTATCTATAGTAATTATAAGATAAATATGTTTATTGTGCATATAAAAATAAGTTGTATATTGATTTATTATAAGTTTTCAATTATTGAATAATTTAATATTGTTAGAAGAAATAATTAATTTTTTTTTATTTAAATAGAATTGATATATCAATAATTCAAATTACAATGGAAGTATCTATAATAATAATAATAATAATAATAATAATAAGTATATAAATTAATACAAGATATTACTTTATATTAATAATAATCATATAAATTAACTATTTATTCATTTAATAAATTATTAATTAAATAATATATATTTTAAATAGTAAAAAATATCAAGTAAAAATTTTTAAAAAATAAAAAAAATATCAGAATATAAATATAATTTATTAGAATTTTTTCAATTTTTTTTAGAATTTTTTAAAAAATTTAAATGAAATTTAAAATAATAAAAAATATATTAGAATATAAATAAGAATTATTATATATTTTTAAAAAATTTTAAATGAAATTTAAAACATTATTTTTTTCAGAATATTAATTAATAAAATTTATTTAATTTATTTTAATTTTAAATATATTTTTATATATTTTATTAGGATAATTTAATTAGGGTTTATAAAAATCTTTTCGAAATATCACACATCCTCCTTAGGAATTGTTTAAATTAATTAAATAAAATAAATAATTATTAAAAAAGAAAAAAATACTGCGTACGCGAGATTGCCTGCGATGATCGCGGGCAATCCCGCGAGGGGCGTCTGGTGTCGCCGGAAGGGTCGCCGGAAGTGTTTGGCGACCCTGCCGGACGCTTTCGGCGTCCAGAAGGCGTCGCGGGACACCGCCAGAGCCGTCCAGTGTCTCCTCCGGCGCCGTCGAGACGGGGGCGCTTCTTGTGCCAGTTTCAGCCGCCCGGCGGAACGGTAAAAATCGTCCGTGCCGAGCGGCACGGAATGACATTTCATACCCTACTTGATTAGATCTTTCGATCGATTAAACCAGCAGGTTTGGTCGACCTATACATAGTGATTTTCATTATCTATTGGCAGGTTATTGCCCGACTCACATTGGATGACCAGATATCGGGATTGAGTGACTGATAGCGATATGAGCGACCTTAGTACGTGCGACCGGATGCCACGTGGTATGTGATCTAAAGTAGTGATCCGAGCTGCTTGGGTTTCCGCCGACCGGATAGTAGATCGGGTGACGGGAAGGATGCCACGTTAGCAATAAGATGAGCTAAGACCATCTCATGGATGAGACCAATCTGTCACGCTAGCAATTTTTGGTCAACCGAAAAGGCTTTCCGATCGACCGAACATGGCACATCAACAACTAAACTAGAGGCTATAAAAGGAAGGCAGAGGCTCGAGGATCAAATAATCAATCACTCCAATCCACTGTCTCTATGTGTTCACAAACTTCTTCAAGTTCTGCTAGAGTAATCCAGGAAATGCCAAGACAAGTGCAGTTGTGCTAAGGACTTCAAGAGAGGACTAATGTAGATTGAGGACTGGATATTTGATAACTTGAAATCAAGGAAGTAGAGGATCATATACTTAGCAAATTGAAGTCTTGGCCGGTCAAGAAGGAGCAGATGCTTAGAGGTAAGGCCTCTTGACATTGAAGATTCGAAAGTAAGGCTTCTTGGCACATAATGTTCTAAGTGGAACCTCAAATAACTTTTGTGAGGAAGTGCATTTGTATAATGGATTATAGGTGGGACTAGACTAAGGAAGAGACTCGACTTTAGAAATGGTTTGAGTTGAGAGTTTAGTTGACTAAGCAATCGACTCAAGCTCGAATAGAATGCCACAAAATGTTTCTGATCGAGAGTTAGTTGACTAATGCACAATTAGTCAACTATAACATATAACAAGCAAATAGTACCAAACAAACGATTAAAATATGGTTCTAAATGCTATCAAACACCTCATTAATCACCTCAAGTCACTACCCAATCTTATCAACAACACCAGTTCAAAGAAGCTGTCTTGCATTTCAAGTAAAACCTGAAAACCCTAGAAGCAAAAGCATCAAATACATAAGAGGCTTTTGAGTTGAAATTTGAACATTGAATAACCACACTTAAAAGCAGAAAGAAAATAGAAGTAATTAATTTTCTGGAATCAAAAATAGGTAAAATAATAGGTTGCAAGAGCTAGCAAGTGGTTGTTGTTAGGATCTCTTCGTACGCGGCTAGAGAGGGGGGTGTGAATAGCCGCCCCAAATCACTCGTTTCTTCCTACAATTCGTTAGCGCAGCGGAAAAATAAACTAGAAACGAAAGGAAGAATATCAAACCTTAACACAGCGATGTACGAGGTTCGGAGATGTCCGTAAGGTGGACGAACCCAATCAATCCGTCGGTGGATGAGTCCCCGGAAAACCGGCTAATAAAAACTCCTTCTGGGTGGAGAAACCTCGCCACACTTGTTTGCAACAGCAAACAGGAGTACAAGTACAAAGAATAAGCAAGAAATACAATAAGAATACACAAGCACTCTACCAATCTTGCTTTCTCGTCGACTGGAGTCCGGATGAAGCAGCAGCAGTTGTTCCAGTCGGGGAAGCTCACGCGAAGCTTTCGGGAGGAACTCAACAGAGCTCTTATCGCAGCCCACAAATCTTCAGCAGAAGAGTAGTAAGCGGGAAGAAGAAAATGCACCAAAGCCTTGATCTCCTTTTATAACCTGCGAACTGCGCGAAGATAAGCGGAGAAGGCGGAGCGACGTTGTGACTCAGCGGTCGAATCGTGGACCGATCGAGCTCCACCCCGATCGGTCGACCCTTCGATCGATGCGGGACCGATCGGGCCTAATCGATCGGTCCCTAGACCGATCGAGTGCGAACTTTATTTGTTTCTGATCGATCGATCGGTCGGACCGATCGAGCCGAAACCATCTTGATCGGTCCCAAACCTTCAAACCAATATCCGGTCCAACTCGACCTATTTTGCACATCACGCTAGCATCCGGCCACCCTCGACCGCTAAGACTCCCCACAGTGTCCGAACCTTCGACCCGGACTTTTCTCTTCGTGCAGTGTCAGGTCCTCCACCCTGACCTACTTGGACTTCCCATCACCGGATGTCCGATCACCCTCGATCCATCTGGATTTTCCTGGCTTCACTCACGTGACTTTCACCCAGCTTCACTCACTAGGGTTTTTACACCGCTTAACATCCAGTTAGGACTTTCTCACCGCCTGGCTTCACGACTTCCATAACATCCAGTTAGGACTTTCCCACCGCACGGCTTCACTCGGACTTTCCAACCGCCTAACATCCAGTTAGACTTTCCCACCGCCTTTACTCACCAGGACTTTCCACACCGCCTAACATCCAGTTAGGACTTTTCCAAGTCTCCATACTTGGACTTTTCTGCCAAGTCTCCATACTTGGACTTTCCTGCCAAGTCTCCATACTTGGACTTTTCGCGAAGCTCCTGCTTGGACTTTTCCAGTGCCAAGTATCCATACTTGGACTTTTCTAGTGCCAAGCTCCCTGCTTGGACTTTTCCGTTGCCAAGTCTCCATACTTGGACTTTTTCCCGAATCAGGTCAACCAGGTCAACCTTGACCTACGGTTGCCCCAATAATCTCCCAAACATCTATTCTTGTCCCATATCAAGAATACAACTCTTCCACGAGTGTCAAACATCAACATGCAACTCAACTAGGTCAACCTTGACCTAAGGTTGCAATCTCTTCTCGTCAAATATCAAAATACAACTCGAGTCAGGTCAACTCGAGTCAGGTCAACCAGGTCAACCTTGACCTAAGGTTGCACCAACAATCTCCCCCTTTTTGATGTTTGACAAAACCCATAATCAAGTTAGGTTAACCCGATAACCTAACTTAGGTTTTCCAACCATCTTCTAATGTCCAATGTTCCAATGTTCTTTCTTTGAACATTCTCTGAACATTCTCCCCTTAGGTTAACCCGATAACCTAACTTGGGTTCTCCAATAATTCTCCCCCTTTTTGACACACATCAAAAAGAATGTCAATGTTCTTCCTCGAACATTCCTTGACATTCTTCCCCTAGCTTAGGTTAACCCGATAACCTAACTTGGGTTCTCCAATAATTCTCCAATGAACACTCTCCCCTTTTTGACACACATCAAAAAGAAAAAGGAGGGTATCAAGGTCAAAAGTTTCTTCCTAATGAAAGTCCCATACCTTTCATTGAAACTCTTAATTTCCCCCTTGACACTAGAGTTAATAATTAACTTAGTGATAATCCCATATCACTCAAGTCTTTTAGGAGTAAAAACTCCCCCTAAAAGTCAACTCCCCTTGACTAATAGGTAAAACTCCCCCTAAAGGTTAACTCCCCCTTGACCATTGCACCAACAATGTCTTGGTGAGTTTCAAACCTTTAGAAATCCAAAACACCAACTCCCTGCTGAAATTTCAGACAAAACAGTCGAAAAATCAGCATTTGGCACGCCCTGATCGGTCACCAAACCGATCAGGGATTCCCTGGATCGGTCACAGTGACCGATCCAGCACCCCCTGGACCGATCAGGCTACCTCCTGATCGGTCCACAAATCTGATATCAGATTTCTGATTTCTTCTCCCGAAATTCAGAAACCTCTAGAAAATCACAGAAAATTTCAAAAATTATAAAATTTTGAGGATACATTCCTCATAACATACACTATCAAGGAAAAATAGTTTTCTATGAAAATAACTTCCATTTTTCAATCTTGATACAAAGTTCAAAAACTTTGAAATAGTTCAAGTTTAACTCAACTTTGTATCACAATGTTCAATGATGAATGCTATCACTAGGAAAGCTTCATCAAGGTTTTTCAAATCAATTTTAAAATGCTTTTAAAACCATTTGAATTTAGGACCATAATCTTAGGGCTAGATGTACATGACTTGTACACAAGCTTTCCCTATGATCCTTAATTTCTTGAATTAGGGTCATCTAGGTACAAGGACAATGCACCTTGATCCTAACTCATGATCCTAATATCTCACACACATTTAAGGTGTATCAAACCACATTCAAGTCAATTTGATGTGAGATATGGGTTAAGGTCAACTTAGGCTAAGTTCTCATGCATTTTCTAAACACCAATTTGATCTCAATATCAAATTATATGTTTGTCCTTAAATCAATTTCATTGATTATAATGCAAGAGATGATGACATGGCATATAATGATATCATAAGTAAAAATATGTGCCAATGTCATGGCATAAAGTTTGAAAACTTAAATAAAGCATGACATATAAACTAGCCTAAGCATTATCATGACATTTCAAATGATAATAAACTAAATATGATGTCATGGCATGGCATATGGCAACCAATCATGGCAAGTTAGCACAAATAAAATACCTAAATTCTCTATCTAAGTATCCTTAGCTAACTTAAAATCTAACTCTAGATTGCCCGTATATCCCTAAGAGAAAACCAAAATCCCAATTTCTCTAGGTTTTCTTAATTGTGCCAAATAAGATTAAAATCGATATTTTTCAAATATGGCACAATTTACTCTTCAAGGAGTAAATAATAATTCTTTTTCATTTTCAAAGGTTATCAAAACCTTGAAAATGCTCCTTGAGTGTCAATTTCCTCAAAGTTGGGTTAACTACCCTTCTAATTGGAGTTGACACTCTCTAACCCATTTATGGGATAGAGAAGATGCTCCTAGGAACCCAATACCTATTAGAGCTCATTGGGTTCACTAAATATTCACTAGGGATGACTTCCCTAGCAACCCTCCTAATGACCCTCTTAGGCTTTGAAGCCTTGGTCATTTGGGACTCATCAAGATCAACTCTAGGGGTGACTCCCCTTGTGACCTTGGTGGTGGTCTTCCTAGCCCTAGGTTTTGTTCCATAATCGAATGGAACACTATGATAAGTGGGCTTGACCACTTGGGACTTAGGTTTGTGACCCAAACCTTTCTTGTCCTTGGACTTGGGTTTTGACTCTTAAACCCTAGAGACGACTTCTCCATGTTTTTAAGAGCCTTTTCTAAATTATCAAGTCTTGACCTCAAGACTTGATTTTCCCTCTCTAATACCTCAAGTGTTAATTTGTCATTTTCTCTTGAGATATTCCTAGGCACGTGTCTAGTCTTCTTGGGATTTCTACCTAGGTTTTCCTTAACTTTAGAAGCGTTAATCCTAGGGTTGGTATTTCTAGTGTTATCCTTACCTAGGCTAACATGTTTAGCACCTAAGCACATGTATTGGTTCCTAAAGTTAACATGCTTATCATTATTAACAATTGCAACAAAACTACTAGCATGAGTTTTATTGCAATAATGAAACTTAGATGTTACCTTAGGGTTTGCCTTAGCTCCCCCTATTGATGTGCTTGGTTTCTTGTCCTTGTGAGGTTGCCTCCCCCTCGGACATTGGCTCCTATAGTGTCCCCTTCGCTTGCATTGGAAGCACACCACGTGCTCCTTGCCTTTGCGTATCGGGCCTCCGGCTTCCTTGACCTTAGGTGCCGGTGGAGTCTTCCTAACTCTCTTTGGACATTTGCTCTTGTAATGTCCATACTCCCTACACTCAAAGCATAATATATGTAATTTGCTCGAAATTAAAGTGTTTGAGTTACCTAGGTTTGTGGATGGAGATGAGCTTTCTTCTTCATCCCTTCCGGAGGTAGATGCCTCTTCTTGCTCCGATCTTGAACAAGAGCTCTCCTCCTCTTCTTCCTTGGATGTTGAGTAGCCCTCAACTTCCAATTCGCTTCCTCCATGATGTGAGCTACTTGGCTCACTAGGCTCCTTTTCATGGAATTTTGCCAAATTGTTCCACAATTCCTTGGCGTTGTTGTACCTATCTATCTTGCACAAAACATTATTAGGCAAAGCAAATTCAATAATTTTTGTTACCTCGTCATTGATTTCGGATTGTCGGATTTGCTCTTTCGTCCACTCCTTCTTCTTGATAGGTTTTCCTTCCTCATCCATCGGAGGGGAAAACCCTTCTTGTACACAAAACCAATGTAACATATTAGTTCTAAGAAAATACATCATCCTTACCTTCCAATATGTGAAGTTGTCATGAGACTCGTAGAAGGGTTGAATCGTGACATCTTCTCCATAGAGATCCATCTCTAGCCCGTGCTCCCCCGGGTGTTGATCCGTCGAAGAGCGGCCTCGCTCTGATACCACTTGTTAGGATCTCTTCGTACGGCTAGAGAGGGGGGGTGTGAATAGCCGACCCCAAATCACTCGTTTCTTCCTACAATTCGTTAGCGCAGCGGAAAAATAAACTAGAAACGAAAGGAAGAATATCAAACCTTAACACAGCGATGTACGAGGTTCGGAGATGATGCTCCTACTCCTCGGCGTGTCCGTAAGGTGGACGAACCCAATCAATCCGTCGGTGGATGAGTCCCCGGAAAACCGGCTAATAAAAACTCCTTCTGGGTGGAGAAACCTCGCCACACTTGTTTGCAACAGCAAACAGGAGTACAAGTACAAAGAATAAGCAAGAAATACAATAAGAATACACAAGCACTCTACCAATCTTGCTTTCTCGTCGACTGGAGTCCGGATGAAGCAGCAGCTTCAACTGTTCCAGTCGGGGAAGCTCACGCGAAGCTTTCGGGAGGAACTCAACAGAGCTCTTATCGCAGCCCACAAATCTTCAGCAGAAGAGAAGAAAGAAGGAAGAAGAAGATGCACCAAAGCCTTGATCTCCTTTTATAACCTGCGAACCTGCACAGCGAAGACAGAAGCCAGCGGAGAAGACGGAGCGACCCGTTGTGACTCAACGGTCGAATCGTGGACCGATCAGGCTCCACCCTGATCGGTCCAGAACCCTTCGACGGCCTGGGACCGATCAGTTCGTCCGATCGGTCCTGCCGTCGATCTACGGTGCCCAACTTTCGTTTCTGATCGATGCGTGGACCGATCGAGCCAATGGATCGGTCCACGCCGATCCCACCTCTCATTGCGTCTCGACGGCCGTGGAGACCGTCAGCTTATGCCGATCGGTCCCCGCATCGATCAGAAGCTTAATCGCTGCGCTTTGCCTTCATTTGTTATCGATCGGTCACCGGATCGATCGATACACAACGATCACGGATCGGTGCGGACCGATCCGTAGCTTTTGCCCAAACCAAGTCCCAAACCTTAAACCAATATCCGTCAACCTCGACCTATTACATCACGCTAGCATCCGGCCACCCCTCGACTGCTAAGACTCCCCACCAAGTGTCCGGTCGATCCTTTGACCCACTTGGACTTTCCTCTTCGTGCAAGATCCGGTCCCCCATGACCTACTTGACTTCCCATCACCGGATGTCCGATCACCCTCGATCCATCTGGATTTTCCCCGGCTTCACTCACTGTGACTTTCACCCAGCTTCACTCACTAGGGGTTTTTACACCGCCTAACATCCCAGTTAGACTTTCTCACCGCCTCGCTTCACTCACCAGACTTTCCAACCGCCTAACATCCCAGTTAGGCTTTCCACTGCACGGCTTCACTCACGGGACTTTCCAACCGCCTAACATCCCAGTAGGACTTTCCCACCGCCTGGCTTCACTCACTGGACTTTCCACACCGCCTAACATCCCAGTAGGACTTTTCCGCGCCAAGTCTCCATACTTGACTTTTCCCGCCAAGTCTCCATACTTGACTTTTCTCGTGCCAAGTCTACTTGGACTTTTCGCGCGCCAAGCTCCTGCTTGGACTTTTCCAGCCAAGTCTCCATACTTGACTTTTCGCGTGCCAAGCTCCTTTCCGTGCCAAGTCTCCATACTGGACTTTTCCGAATCAGTCAACCAGTCAACCTTGACCTACGGTTGCGCCAATAATCTCCCAAACATCTATTCTCGTCCCATATCAAGAATACAACTCTTCCACGAGTGTCAAACATCAACATGCAACTCAACTAGTCAACCTGAGGTTGCACCGACAATCTTCCTAAGTCAAATATCAAAATACAACTCGAGTCGGTCAACTCGAGTCAGTCAACCAGTCAACCTGACCTGGGTTGCACCAACAATCTCCCCCTATGTTTGACAAAACCCATAATCAAGTTAGGTTAACCCGATAACCTAACTTAGGTTTTCCAACCATCTTCCAATGTCCAATGTTCCAATGTTCTTTCTTTGAACATTCTCTGAACATTCTCCCTTAGGTTAACCCGATAACCTAACTTGGGTTCTCCAATAATTCTCCCCCTTTTTGACACAAAGAATGTCAATGTTCTTCCTCAACATTCCTCGACATTCTTCCCCTAGCTTAGTTAACCCGATAACCTAACTTGGGTTCTCCAATAATTCTCCAATGACCCCCTTTTGACACACATCAAAAAGAAAAGGAGGGTATCAAGGTCAAAGTTTCTTCCCAATGAAAGTCCCATACCTTTCATTGAAACTCTTAATTTCCCTCGACACTAGAGTTAATAATTAACTTAGTGATAATCCCATATCACTCAAGTCTTTAGGTAAAACTCCCCTAAAAGTCAACTCCCTCGACTAATAGGTAAACTCCCTAAAGGTTAACTCCCCTCGACCATCGCACCAACAATGTCTTGGTGAGTTTCAAACCTTTAGAAATCCAAAACACCAACTCCCGCTGAAATTTCGACAAAACAATAAAAATCAAGATTGCACGCCCGATCGGTCACCAAACCGATCAGATTCTCGATCGGTCACGATGACCGATCCAAGATTTTCGGACCGATCAGGCTACCTCCTGATCGGTCCACAAATCTGATATCAGATTTCTGATTTCTTCTCCCGAAATTCAGAAACCTCTAGAAAATCACAGAAAATTTCAAAAATTATAAAATTTTGAGGATACATTCCTCATAACATACACTATCAAGGAAAAATAGTTTTCTATGAAAATAACTTCCATTTTTCAATCTTGATACAAAGTTCAAAAACTTTGAAATAGTTCAAGTTTAACTCAACTTTGTATCACAATGTTCAATGATGAATGCTATCACTAGGAAAGCTTCATCAAGGTTTTTCAAATCAATTTTAAAATGCTTTTAAAACCATTTGAATTTAGGACCATAATCTTAGGGCTAGATGTACATGACTTGTACACAAGCTTTCCCTATGATCCTTAATTTCTTGAATTAGGGTCATCTAGGTACAAGGACAATGCACCTTGATCCTAACTCATGATCCTAATATCTCACACACATCTAAGGTGTATCAAACCACATTCAAGTCAATTTGATGTGAGATATGGGTTAAGGTCAACTTAGGCTAAGTTCTCATGCATTTTCTAAACACCAATTTGATCTCAATATCAAATTATATGTTTGTCCTTAAATCAATTTCATTGATTATAATGCAAGAGATGATGACATGGCATATAATGATATCATAAGTAAAAATATGTGCCAATGTCATGATGTCATGGCATAAAGTTTGAAAACTTAAATAAAGTATGACATATAAACTAGCCTAAGCATTATCATGACATTTCAAATGATAATAAACTAAATATGATGTCATGGCATGGCATAAACCATGATAAGTTAAGACAAATAAAATACCTAAATTCTCTATCTAAGTATCCTAGCTAACTTAAAATCTAACTCTAGATTGCCCATATATCCCTAAGAGAAAACCAAAATCCCAATTATGGTATTTCTCTAGGTTTTCTTGAATTGTGCCAAATAAGATTAAAATCGATATTTTTCAATATGGCACAATTTACTCTTCAAGGAGTAAATAATAATTCCTTTTCATTTTCAAAGGTTATCAAAACCTTGAAAATGCTCCTTGAGTGTCAATTTCCTCAAAGTTGGGTTAACTACCCTTCTAATTGGAGTTGACACTCTCCAACCCATTTATGGGATAGAGAAGATGCTCCTAGGAACCCAATACCTATTAGAGCTCATTGGGTTCACTAAATATTCACTAGGGATGACTTCCCTAGAACCCTCCTAATGACCCTCTTAGGCTTGAAGCCTTGGTCATTTGGGACTCATCAAGATCAACTCTAGGGTGACTCCCTTGTGACCTTGGTGGTGGTCTTCCTAGCCCTAGGTTTTGTTCCATAATGGAACACTATGATAAGTGGGCTTGACCACTTGGGACTTAGGGTTGTGACCCAAACCTTTCTTGTCCTTCGACTTGGTTTTGACTCTTAAACCCTAGAGACGACTTCTCCATGTTTTTAAGAGCCTTTTCTAAATTATCAAGTCTTGACCTCAAGACTTGATTTTCCCTCTCTAATACCTCAGTGTTAATTTATTTTCTCGAGATATTCCTAGGCGTGTCAGTCTTCTTGGGATTTCACCTAGGTTTTCCTTAACTTTAGAAGCGTTAATCCTAGGGTTGGTATTTCTAGTGTTATCCTTACCTAAGCTAACATGTTTAGCTCCTAAGCACAGTGTATTGGTTCCTAAAGTTAACATGCTTATCATTATTAACAATTGCAACAAAACTACTAGCATGAGTTTTATTAGAATTGCAATAATGAACCTTAGAGATTACCTTAGGGTTTGCCTTAGCCCCCTATTGATGTGCTTGGTTTCTTGTCCTTGTGAGGTTGCCTCCCCTGGACATTGGCTCCTATAGTGTCCCCTTGCGTTGGAAGCACACCACGTGCTCCTTGCCTTTGCGTGTCGGGCCTCCGGCTTCCTCGACCTTAGGTGCCGGGAGTCTTCCTAACTCTCTTTGGACATTTGCTCTTGTAATGTCCATACTCCTACACTCAAAGCATAATATATGAATTTGCTCGAAATTAAAGTGTTTGAGTTACCTAGGTTCTGTGGATGGAGACGAGCTTTCTTCATCCCTTAGGTAGATGCCTCTTCTTGCTCCGATCTCGAACAAGAGCTCTCCTCCTCTTCTTCCTGGATGTCGAGTAGCCCTCAACTTCCAATTCCACGATGCGAGCTACTTGGCTCACTAGGCTCCTTTTCATGGAATTTTGCCAAATGTTCCACAATTCCTTGGCGTTGTTGTACTTATCTATCTTGCACAAAATATTAGTAAAGCAAATTCAATAATTTTGTTACCTCGTCATTGATTTTGGATTGTCGGATTTGCTCTTTCGTCCACTCCTTCTTCTCGATAGGTTTTCCTTCCTCATCCATCGGAGGGAAAACCCTTCTTGTCACAAAACCAATGTAACATATTAGTTCTAAGAAAATACATCATCCTTACCTTCCATATGTGAAGTTGTCGTGAGACTCGTAGAAGGGTGAATCGTGACATCTTCTCCATGAGATCCATCTCAGTGCTCCCGGGTGTTGATCCGTCAAGAGCGGCCTCGCTCGATACCACTCATAGATCTCTTAGACGCGACTAGAGAGGGGTGTGAATAATGTCCCAAATCACTCGCTTTCTTCCTACATTCGTTGAAAAATAAACTAGAAACGAAAGGAAGAATATCAAACCTTAACACATCGATGTTCGGAGATGATGCTCCTACTCCTCGGCGTGTCCGTAAGGTGGACGAACCCAATCAATCCGTCGGTGGATGAGTCTCCGGAAAACCGCTAATAAAAACTCCTTCTGGGTGGACACACGTTTGCAACAATAACAGAGTACAAGTACAAAGAATAAGCAAGAAATACAATAAGAATACACAAGCACTCTACCAATCTTGCTTTCTCGTCGATCGAGTCCGGATGAAGCAGCAGCAACTGTTCCAGTCGAGGAAGCTCACGCGAAGCTTTCGGGAGGAACTCAACAGAGCTCTTATCGCAGCCCACAAATCTTCAGCAGAAGAGTAGTAAGCGGGAAGAAGAAAACTGACCAATCAGGAGAGATCCTGACCGATCAGGGACCTCCCGATCGGTCAGGGAATACCCTGATCGGTCGGGGACCGATCAGGGAACCTCCGATCGGTCCCTGACCGATCAGGAAGCCTCCTTGCGTACCAGACTGACCTGATCGGTCCCTGACCGATCAGTCAACCGAGTCTGGATCGGTCCACAGACCGATCCAGCCTCTCCTGATCGGGCTGGAGACCGATCAGTGTCTGACATTGAAGATTCTCCAGGAATTTCAGTAACTGAAATTCGTGTTTTCGATCGAACATTCTGAAGATTCAGAACTCAAGAAGTTCAGAAACTTCCAAATTCAAACCAAGATCCTAAACAATCTACGCTTTATCCAACATCCGGTCAACCTTGACCTGCTAGGACTTCCTCACCGCTGGACACTCAGAATGTCCGGTCAACCTTCGACCCACTTGGACTTTCCTCTTCGTGCAAGCATCCGGCCACTCCCATGACCTACTTGGACTTCCCATCACCGGATGTCCGATCACCCTTGATCCATCCGGATTTTCCCTCGCCTGGCTCACTCACCGTGACTTTCACCTAGCTTCACTCACTAGGGTTTTACACCGCCTAACATCCCGCTAGGACTTTCTCACTGCCCGGCTTCACTCACCAGACTTTCCAACCGCCTAACATCCAGTTAGACTTTCCCACTGCACGGCTTCACTCACCAGGACTTTCCAACCGCCTAACATCCCAGTTAGGACTTCCCAGCTTCACTCACGTGACTTTCCACACCGCCTAACATCCCAGTAGACTTTTCCGCGCCAAGTCTCCATACTTGGACTTTTCCCGTGCCAAGTCTCCATACTTGGACTTTTCGCCAGCTCCCTGCTTGGACTTTTCCAGTGCCAAGTCTCCATACTTGGACTTTTCTAGTGCCAAGCTCCCTGCTTGGACTTTTCCGTTGCCAAGTCTCCATACTTGGACTTTTTCCCGAATCAGGTCAACCAGGTCAACCTTGACCTACGGTTGCCCCAATAATCTCCCAAACATCTATTCTTGTCCCATATCAAGAATACAACTCTTCCACGAGTGTCAAACATCAACATGCAACTCAACTAGGTCAACCTTGACCTAAGGTTGCACCGACAATCTTCCTAAGTCAAATATCAAAATACAACTCGAGTCAGGTCAACTCGAGTCAGGTCAACCAGGTCAACCTTGACCTAAGGTTGCACCAACAGTTGTGAGTGTAGCAATAAGAGTAAAATTATTGACCTGCTAACAAGGACAGATTTAAACAAATTATGTTTGAAGAATGAATCACATAATAATTACCTTAAAAACTTGTTTTTTTAGCAGCAAAGCAGCCTCCTTCCAACTAATCATGAACCAGTGCCGTTATTCGGCTGCTCAAGGAATGCCCTGGATGTTAGTAACATAGAGGAAAGTACCAATAAAATTCAAGTGATAACAAAAGACATGAAGAACATAGAAGATCTTCTCTTTAACCCAACGTGCACAGTGCCCCCAGAACAAATTGACCCAACTGCATTCGTTCAAAAACCTCGAATTCATCCACTTCTCGTCTCAAATCTTCTTTCTACAATCATACATAACATATGTCAATATAAAACAGAACAAATGCTTTTTTCAACCAACACAATTTTATTAGCTCTGTAGCCACTTGCTGCTAATAGTTCAGATATTATTTATTAATATCAGGATTCATGACAGTATAACATGAAAGTAACTAATGCATGTCAATTAATGGTTGGCAGACAGAAAGCATCAGCTGTCAACCAAATGGACTTGAGTGATTTGACCTATGTATTATATAAATCTGACATTGCCAAGATGTAAATCATAATTTTATAACTCATCAACAAGGACAGTCCAAGTGAATGAGACTACTTTCTATAGCTGTGGTATTTTTCCTCTTTTCCTTCAATATGTAGTTGATGTTATGGGGTTATAATAAGCATTCAAAGAGAAAATAGTATGCCATTCTTAATACCTAGGTTGAAGTTACTTGAAATTATCAAGACAGATTCATGAAGCTCCTTTGCATTGAAATAAAGGAGTGAGTTCTCATGTTGAATTTACTTGAAAGGTATCAAACAAGTACTGGAACTCAACTAAAAGGATCAAAGAGTTCTCAGTTTAAATCAAGTATTTAAAGGTGATTGTGTGTGAGTGCATGTACAGTTCTTATCGAAAAACATTTTAGATTAGTTATATTGATACTACAATGTCTTTCTTAGGAATGCTGAGGAAATGAGCGATGTAATTGGATTTCCCATATGCTGACATAAACAAGTTCAAGTATATATAAACAACTTCCATAGGAAAGACAAAAGTCTATTTTCCTCATCTCAAAACCAAAGTCTATTTCTTGTATGCGCGATTTGGTCCCTCGCACGACCAAGGCAGTGGTTGCCGTGTGATTTGGTCACACAAGCAGACAACACAGCAGTGGCCGTGTGACAAGATCAAGCTGGCGAACGTCATGTGCGGCGTGTGGTAGTCGCAGTCGGAGGAAGAGAAGAAAAAGATTAGCAATTTAGGTGAGATTCACAAAACAGAAGATGAACATTCGAATAAAGTTTAGTTTATTAAAACAAAATAAATTTATAATTATCTAGTAAATTTCTTAGAATTTTTTCTGTTTAAAATTTTTTTAAACAATTTTTTTTGATAAATATAATTTCGTATAAGATTTTGTTTCGAATCTATATTTATTTTTGTTTATAAAAATTTATTTTATAAATTCATTTCTAATTCATTTTAAATTCGGTCTCAAATATTTTTTTTATATTGTATTTTATTTAAGTGAAACAAATTAGTAATTCCATAGCAAATCCATTTATGATTTACTAAAATTTGAAACTGATTTTAATTCTATTTTAAAAATCTATCTCTCAAACCTTGTTTTCTTGTAGTAAGGGGAGCAACGTGAAGACTATTGAAAGTACTCAATATTGTATTATTCTTTATCCTAATGTTCTAGTGCTCCATCATTCTCATTCATTGTCTTCTTCTTGTACTTAGTTCTCATATCTTGTAAGAAGAGTGTAAAAGGTTTCTACCTTCGAAAGGATTCTGAAAAGGCAAAAGATAGTTGATTGCGAGAAGTGGCTCACTATTGAGTTAGACGTTGTGGAGTTCGAATTGAGGTTTGAAGCACATGAAGGATCATCTTAGCATTGTTTGTATTGCTTTACTCTTTTTTTTGGTATTTTCTCTACATACTAATCGTGATTGTAGACTTGAGCAATTTCCCCTAGCCTCACCAACCCGATCCAACATTTACTATATTGTATGGTTTAAAATCTCGACCTATGTCGAGGTTTCAGTCCTGGACCGAAATGATCAGTACCATATTATGCTTTGTCGATATGGTTTCAGTTTTTTTTAACTATAACATATATTAATTAAAAATAAAAAATTTAATTTAAATAAATAAAAATAAAAAATATTTTTAAATATATATATATAATAGGATAATTTTACTAAATTTTAATTAAGCCTATTTAAATTATCTCAAGTATAATTAGGAGTTGATTAAAATTATTAATCTAAGTTATTTAATTAATCCTAACTTAAAAACCTTCGACCCCCTGCACGATGCATCCGGAGGCATCGTGGAGCTTACGCGACACATCCGAAGGCGTTGTCGGGTTGCACGATTGATGTGCGTAGATTATATACACTTTTATACATGTTTTGACGCATATTCACGTACTTTATGTGTGCTTGATCTATTCACTTTTACACCTCTTATCATATTTTCAGCATAATTACTTTTCTTTGTCGGAGATGACTATTTGAGTGTTTTCTTGTTGATAGGATGCACTTTTGGAGCAAAAACGACGTTGGTAGACGACTCAGAGAACAAACAAAGAAAAATGGCCCGACCATGTGGAATCCACACGGCCGTGCCACATGCCCAGAGGAGGAGAAGGCTCTGATCGTGTGAACCCACACGGTTGTGCTACAAAGCAAAGCAAACAAGCCCCGACCGTGTGGAATCTATACGACCGTGTCAATGAACCAGAGAAGAAGCAGGTTACGGCTGTGTGGAATTTCTAGAGATGAAGCAGGCTGTGACCGTGTGGAAGTACCACCAGACCAAAGGAAAGGCAGCTTCTTGCCGTGTGGATTCACACAGCCGTGGCACGGGCCATGCCTCGTGCATGCCAAGCTCTATATAAAGGGAGTTTCTTCCCCTTTTGTGGGAGGAAGGTTCGCCCCTTTGGGAGATCCAACTTGGATGAGATCTGGGCTTCTTCGCCACTTTCTTGGACGATCCGAAATTGAATTCAGCGTCTCCATCACTTCGAAAGCTTGGATTGGATCCGAAGACCACTCTTCGTATAAGATAAGCCTTCTTCCCTTCTCTTCTTGAGTTATGGTGTTTTTGGCTTAGATCTTGATATCTTGTGATTCAATCCTAGTTATGGAGTAGATATCTTGTTTTAGGATTAAGGGAGTAATTGTGATGTGAATTGATGTAAAACTCATGGATTTGTCAATTTTCTATCTATATGACATTACTATGCCTTGTATTTATTTGATCTTATGTGTGTAGTGTGTTTGAGCTTAATTTTCATGTTTGATTGAATGTTTGTATAGAATTGCTAATCCCGTAGGGAGAATGCCCTAAATCGTATGACTGAGGGCCCCTAGTGACAAGGGTATTCCATTTTCGGATATCTAGGGCATTGTCTTGAAAGGAGAAGCAATTCTCCACAAGGAAGTAGGAAATTGGACATAATTGTTATTTCTATCCCTATGTTATTGAGTGTTAGTGTGTTTTTGTGATGTATGACCGAGGGGCCCTAGTGACAGGGGTATCCCGTTACTGGATTTCATAAGAATCACTTTCATTTAGTAGCATAGGATATGGATTAAGATAGCATTCCGGTTGGACCTCCGCGGGGAAGAGCCGATAACGAATCTAACTTCCTACAAGTGTATAGGAATAGAGGATGAGCGATAGGTGATCCATGATACATTGATTAGCATCACAATGAAACGGAACTCCTAGAACATTTTTTCAAACCAAGTTCCTTAACACTCTTTCTCGTTCTCTCTTTTTCTTACTTCCCTTTACATTTGTGATTGCGATCTTCAACCTTTCAATAGTTTTGCTAGTTCGTTGTGCTTAAATTCTAGTGCTTATATCTAGTTCCTGTGGGATCAATATTTTTATTACTTGGCGATACCTGTATACTTGTGAGTTCACATCAACGACTTGTCCAGAAACATCGTTAGGCTTGTGAGATGCGTTCGGAAGCATAGTCGGGCTCGTGTGATGCGTCCGGAGGCGGATCGCGTGACGTGTCTGGAAGCGTCATCGAGCTCGCACGACGGGTTTGGAAGCTTTGCCAGGGTCGCGCGAAGCGTCTCTGAGCTTGCGCAATGCGTCGAGAAGCATCGTTGGGCTCGCACGACGAGTTTGTAGGGCCTCCGGGAGCACCGACACACGAGGCGAGGTATAGATTTATCCTCCATGTTGGCTAAATCTTATGGATAGGATCCAAGATTCTGTCTCAACTTGTGTTGGTTGAGATAGAGTTAGAGAGGTTGTATCAAACTTGTTAGTCACGATCACAAGGAGCCTGATATAAATAATGCATGATGAGAGAGGAAAGAGAGAATAGAAACATACTTGGGTAGGTGAACTTGAACATTATGATGGAGCCACAAAAGCAGTTGAGAGAGGAAGCTAACATTTGAGGATTCTAGATGGTTGACAAGAAGGCTACGAAGACATGACATAGTTTAAAATTTTAAGTCGTGTCGGTTGGCACAGACGAAATTTACGATTCCGTCTGTTGATCGACATCGACACTACCGGTAAAGAGCAAACCTCTTATGGCAGCCTTAAGGCTGGGCGAGGCTGCGGGAAGACTGTCATTGCCTTGTGTGGTCTCCGCGAGGCCTTGCTACAAAGGTCACGCGTAGGCTTCGTTTGGCCACGTGCAAGGCCATGGCACAACCTTCACGGGGTCTCGCATTTTTCCCCCTATCTTTCTTATTTATTGTTGATGTCGTGATTGCAAGCACACGGTTGTCGTCAAGTAATAAAATTTATAAAGTTGATCCCACGAGGATTGAAGTTTAAATGCTAGTTGGTTCTACACTTTGAATTTAGGTAGACAAAATCGATTGATGTTTGTTTTGAGATTTTTGAACTAAAATGTGAAAGTAAAGAAAGTAAATTGAGGAAGTCCTTAGTTTAGAAGATGTTCTAGGTCAAAGGTTTCATTGTAATGATGAATATTGTGCTATGAATTGGCCCGTTCCTAGTCCTCTGCTTGTATGTTTGCAAGATAGTCTAAACATCTATTGAATTCCACCCTGCGACGGTGTATCGGAGTACTTCCTTTGCCAGTAACTAAGTATGTCATCAAGTGAAGAAGTAACTTAGAGAGTCCGGATTTTCAGTAGAGTACGTCCTGTCACAAGGTCTCATCCGGGCATGTCTCTAGATTACGTAGGTCACTTGTGTAGCATATGATTAGGGGAAGCCCATTAGGTCTAGTGATAGACTTATCCATACATAGAATCGTCCTCCCTTAGGAGGTTGCCTTCTATATAGAAGGATAGTTATCTTAGATACTCAACTCCAAACAATTATCCTAAGGTCATGTCGAGCTATATCGGAACGCACACTCAAAAGAAACGACGATTTATGCATCTGATCAACAAAAATTCAGGTTTAGGCACAGTTCCGATATAGACACATAGCAATGTATCTAATTCAGAATTAAGATCTATGCATACATAAATGCAATCTAGATAGATAAATTCATGATCATAAGGGAATGCCTCTATGCAAGTATTTCATCAAACAGAACAAATGGATACAAGCGTCATCAAACTAGGTCATTGGCAATTCTATAGAGTTTACATTATCCACACATTACAATTACATCCTACGTCCTAGAACAGATTAAATCTACTCCATAATAGCTAGAAATGCAATCCAAAGACTCATAATAACAGAAATTCAAGAGAAGGAAGAGGAAATCTTATCCTTTGATGTTAAGTGAAGTTTTTGGATGCAGATCTTGGCGTGCCGACGATGATGGAGTAGCAGAACGACCTCGGATCGCCCAGACGACGCCTCTTGATGCAAGGATTTGACCTAGATGGTCTCTTTCTTTCCACCAAACTTCCTCTCCTTTTGGAGGAGATGAAGTGCCCCTCTTATAGAGGTGTGGCACGGGGTGATCGTGCCCCTAGGCACGACCTGGACATGACTCCAACATCTGGTCGTGCCATTTGGCATGGCTAAAGCCAATTAATCTTGATCACAAGTGTTTGGCCATGCCAAATGGCATAACCCCTTCTCTATTGTTGGCTTCTTGGTCGTGCCATAAGGCACGGACAGAGCCAGTGTCGTGTGGTTTGACACGACCAAAGCAGAGCAACTTTGCTTTGCCTCTTCTTGACCATGCCAATTGGCACGACCAGCTCTTCATAACTGCACTTTGAAGTTCACGGCCGTGCCCCAAGGCACGGCTAAGTCCAATTTGACTCTGGAAAATGGCATGGAAAGCTTTTGATCGTGCTCTGAGACACGGCTTCTCCCTCTTCTTGTGCTATTTCTTCTCTCTGACCGTTTGACACAACCATGTCTTCTTTGCTTCCTTGGCTGTGCCTTTGCGCACGACCATCATTTGAATCTTCTTTTGGTCGTGCCTCAAGGCATGGCCAGGCCTAGTTTGGTTTTGAAATGATATGAGACTCCAATCCTTGCTTCATTTGATCTTCATTTGCGTCTTTAGCGTTCTTTTCTGCTCCAAACTGCTCCTGAAAGTTAAAACAAGCAATCGAGCAGATTTCTGAACACAAAGTAGTGATTATGTTGAAATATGATAGAAAAGAGTGCAAAAGCATAGATCATAACCAAATGAATATAAAAAGATGTGCGTTAAATGATATAAAATAACATATATAATCTACGCACATCACTTATATTTACTAATTATTACTTTTTAAAAAAATTTCTTTAAATTTTTTTCCTTTTCTATTTTTAAATTCAAAGATTAGATTATTTTTCTTTATTAATTTCTTTTTCTTCATCTCTCCATAATGATAAATATAAAAATTAAGAGGGAAAAAAAACATTTTTAAGGATAGAAAAAAATACCTAAAGCTAAAAAAAATTAAATATAATATTTATTTTTGAATACTACTACAATTAAATTAAATTATTCTATATATAAATTTAGTTTAATCTTAACTAGATTAAAATAATTAAATAAAATTAAATCTAAACCTATTTGATCCTATGTCTACTTGACTCCAATTAATCCTATATTAACTTTTACTCAATTCTAATTGTTAAAATATTAATTTAATTATTTGTTCTTTTTATAAGATTATTTAAGATATAATTTTTTAAAAAGATAAAATTTGGTATTTAAAAAATTATACATGTTCTAGCTTTTATCATGTCAATAGAGTCATCATTCAAGAATTATAATATATATATACTCAATATATCAATCATCATCCATTTATCATTTTACTATTCAATAGAAAATTTATACAACACTTACTTATTCTCAAAATAAAAAAGTATATTAATCCATAAATAATTTAAAGTTTTCAAATAAATGTAACATAATCAATCCTTAAATTCATCAAAATATATCTAAAGATGTCTAAACCGAAGATGATGAGCATTATAAATGCATGGTCTTATACTTTATGTCTTTGCAATTAAACTTGAAACTGAAGCAATCTTCATTATCATTGTATATGTAAACTTTTGGATTTAATACCTCTACAATAAAATTGTAATTAAAACTATTTAATTATGTGCAATATTAATAAAAATATAAATTTTAAATTTATACGTTCAATAAACAGTTGTTGTAAAAGTTTCAATAAGCATCAAAGTTGTTGTAAAAGTTTCAATAAGCATCAAATATTTCATAAGATAATATCAAAACTTGAATTAAACATCCAACATCTCAAATACGATATAGTAGTAAGCATTTATAGTAATTAAATATTAGTAAAAATGTTTTTAATTAATATATTTTATATTCAAAAAATAAAACTATATCGGCATGGTACGATATGGTATCGAATGATTTGGCCATAAACTGAAACTTCGGTACGGATATGATAATACCAAAAGGAAACAAATAATATAAAAGGAAATAATTTTGAAGAAAAACATTGAAGTTTTATTTGAGATTGACACGTGATAAAAGGAAAGCACTGTTGTAAATGACGGTAAGTGGTAGCACGACGGTAAGTGATAGCCTACCGTCTTGGCCGCTTAGGCGGTTGATTTTTTTTTACTATTTTTTATACATAATATTATAAATAATCATTATTTCTATAAAATATTTACTTTTAATAAAATATATTATTTAAAAATTTAAAATTTAATCTAAATATTTAAAAATAAAAATTATATATATATATATATATATATATATATATATATTAAATTAATGGAATAATTTATTAGATTTTAATTAAGTCTATTTAAATGATTTCAATCATAGTTAGGAGTTGATTAAAATCATTAACCTTAAATAATTTAATTAAATCCTAATTTACAACTAGCCCACGTACCTTGTTTCCTCTAGGCGATGAGTCTGATGCGTCATTGGGACTGCATGACTAGTTTGGACGTTTCAGGACCATGGGACGCATTCGGACTCGTCGCTGAGCTCGGGTGACATGTTTGAATGCATCTCTGGCTTGAGCGAGACACATCCAAGCTTGTCGCAGGGCTAGGGTGATGTGTTTGGGAGTGTCACGGCTCAGGCGACGCGTTCGGATGCGTCGTAGGGTCCGGGCGATGCATCCGAACGTGTTGCACGACCTAGGCGATGAGTTCGGACCCGTCGTCGGGCTCGAGTGATGCTTCCGGGCTCGTATGACATGTCCAGACTTGTCACCGAGCCCAGACATATCCGAGCGCCTCATGGTGGCGAAACGACGGTGGAGGTTGCGGTTCTAGGTTCAACGATGACAGAAGGAGGTGGGTTACCGCCTAAAGTGCCTCAGGCAAAAGCGGTGCGGTTGATGTCTGCTTCCTACCTAGGCGGCCACCTCAATCGTTATTTAGAACACTGAAGGAAAGAAATTGAAAAATATATGAGATTAGCTTGTCTATAATAAATTTTAAGTTTGAGCTTTGTCATTTGTTAATTTTGAGTTAATTAGCATTTTCTATTTGGTAATAAATAGAGAATAATTTTAATCCCAAATGAATTTAGTGTATTTTTCTAAATTAGGCGATGTGAAACTATGATAAACATGCATATCAAACGAGGAAGAGGAAGACCAAAAAAGACTTGGTTAGCAACAATAAAACAAGATAAAATTTATTTAAATATAGATGGTGATATAATAGGAGATAGAGCTCAATGGCGTAAAAGGATTCATACAGCCGACCCCACCTAGTAGGAAAAGGCTTGGTTGTTGTTGTTGTTGTAGATTATTTATATCTTTAATTGTTTTAACATTGGATCTACAAGTGCCCTAGAGTGTTGTATTTTAATTATATTCTTTAGGTGTGGATATTATCTTCTTTGCTTCATCAACTTCTTCTATGTTTCTAGTGGTTCGACAATTCAATTCTGGTGGTGTTAATTAGTATGAATCAAAACCTGGTGGTTAGTTTTCGGTACTAGTGTCTGTTTTGTTCTCTATCACCCTCATCAAGCTTCAACGTCACCTTCATCACCGACTATTTCCATGGTTGTTCTTCAAGTGGGTTCTAAGTAGACTCTTGCTCCCCGCATCATCTTCGTGCACCACTAACCTCACTATTGTAAAAGACAAAAAAAAGATACTGCTACAACAAAGTAAAACAAAATTGCTTCTACAGCAGAAGTAAAAAAAAAGAAGTATCTACTACTACAACATAAGTAAAGAAAATTAAGAAAAAAAAAGAAAAAAAGTGAGAAAGGCAGCTTCACAATCTTCTTCATTGCCGCATCATTATTCCTACTACATCACCACCACAAGCATCAACTACGCCAATGTGAAAATCTTTACCATTGTCACTTGCTGCTCCCATAGCCTCAATGGCCATTGCCTAGCCATCATTGACGTTGATGATGTTTCTTTGTGCACCGCCAGCTAACCAAGACCATCATCAATGTTATTCTGCACCTTCTCTATCTACTTGTTGCACAATCACTTTGCCCCCAGGGCATAGCCAAGTTGGGTATCCCATGACAAGTTTGCAGAATTGAGTAAGGGTCAAATCTCGACAAAGACCGAGGAATTACCCTCCCATGTGATAGCTAGCTTCGGTTTTCTAATTTACCCTCTCAATGGTGTAGGGCAGTCGTGGGGGCCCGTCAAGGTGACGGATTTCACCTTTTGCAGAATTTGTAGAATTGTTGCACAATCACTTCAACTCACCTCACTTCTTTGTTGCTCGTTATGATCTCCTAACACCATTGAAGCTACCTTGACACCACCCATTAGCTAGACCACACTTTTGGGCCCAATTAATAATCTAATTTACATTTTGCAATTTAGTTCATTCATATGTTATGTTCTAATCCCTAAAAAAAATATAGACGTTGTTACTGTAGCAACAATAATTAAAAAAAAAGTAAAAAAAAACAAAGATTGGGAAAAAACAATGTGAAAAGTAGAAAAAAATTGAGAGAATTGTTAGAAAAAGGAATATATAATAAAGAGAGGGGTTATCCACAGAAGAAGAAAAAGGGGAAAAAGAAAAAAAAAACTATCAACGACACAGGAGAATGTAGAATTGAATGATCAAGCATCTTTCATCCATTGGTCAAGTATAAACATCGGGGTTACTTAAACATCAACATCAATGAAGGCTTACTTCATGTTGATATAAATATATTTTCTCTTTTTAAATATTGCTTTGGTTTATTTAGTTGGTCATTCTAAATTACTCATGTTTAATTAATTTTCCCCATCGTGTTCTATATACTATTTTATTCGTCATCCATAAAAAATAACATCATTAGTCTCCACTTTGTCACAACAACCAAATTTTAAGCCTAAGAGAGGTCGTGATCTACTCTTTGTGTACTCTCTTAATCCATGGTCTTGGTCTATGGTCTCCTTGAGATTTTTGTACACATTTCTCTAGAATCTTCTCTTCATAAAATAATCTACATATCTTGTAGGAGTTTTCTAAATATGTAATTTACATTGTTGGATTAAATTGATCCCAACCATCTATTGAGGAGGAGGATCCCTATAAATATCTTGATTCCTTTCACTTATAATCCTTATGAATAGTAGACCATCTTTACTTATTAATCTCTTAGCCTCTTAATCTCTCTTAGGTTCTTTTGTGTGTCTTTAGCAAGTTAGATTTACAACTTTGTGCAAATAAGTTGTCTAAGTGTTGCGCAGGTGAGTGGTGTAAAAAAAAGAAGCTTGTCAAGTGGCTGTGATGTGACAGTTCACCAAGTGATGAGAAGGTTCTAAAGATATATAGGATGATTTCAAGGAAAAAGGAATGAGTTTGAATCTAGAAGAAAGGAATGGGCTTGAATCTGGAAGAAAGGAATGGGGTACTTGTTCTTGATGGTGATCTTGTTAAGTGTACGGTAATGCACATGTGTAGAGACCCTTCTTTTTATTTGAAACAATATTGGGGCACCAAAGGGAGCTTTGGAAGCACGAATAGCCTAAGTCGATGATCTTAGTTAGAGGAAAATATGTGAATGTTTTAGTGAATGGGAGTTTTGGTGGGTATGTGATTTGGTGTTATAGCTAGGGGTCATGATCTAAAGGTTGATAATATATTTATGTCGAGAATTTGGTGTTAGGTGATTATCATATCAATTATGATTAAGTTGATGAATGGATCTTTGAAACTATCATAATCGATAAAGTTGTGATGGTTGATGAAAGCTTTGATATATTGTTGTAGATGAGCCATAACTAAAATCAAATTTTCTTTTCTTTTTTAATTAGCAATCTCTTTATGTCTGTTTGGTTTATGGAGTGAAATAGAATGGAAATAGAATAGCATAGTTGTTACTTATAAAATAGGCAAGGAATAAGTCTTCCTTAATTTGGTTCGTGAATTGGAATAGTTATTCTTATATTTGGTTGATAGGAAGATTATAAGGAATACACAAGAAATAATATTCACTCTAAAAAACATACTCTTACATAAATAATTTGTTTAACTCAACTTACTTGCATGATCTCTGGATTAGCTCATTCTACACAACTTGGCTAGTCCATGCAAAATCTTGATCCCACCAGCCTAATTAGTTCGATGCTCGCATAGCGGATAGCAAATTGCCTGATGTTATATTTTGCCTATGTGAGAATATAATATTTTTTTATTTCTGTATTTTTTTGTCAGAGTTTTCTAGTTTATGCAAAAAGTTGGACATATATGGTATCTATATTTTTGAGGAGTGATAAGCGGTATCAAATTAATAGGGATGTTGATCTATGGGGCTTAGTCTCATATTATTATTATTTTTTGATAATCCAGGTATCCAACTCTTATGATCCAACTAATCCTAGAGGTGACTGACCCGACTCTACGGAAGTTTCCCATCAGCCACTTGGATAAATCGAGAAGCACAGATGGGTCCTGATGGACGGCCAGTGACACAAGTAATTTCCAACTCCTTAGGTGTAATGTGCCTGTGGTGAGATTCAAACCCTTATTGCCTAGGGAGTTTGCCCCACCTCTTACCATCGCACTGTAACCTCAGGGGCTTAGTCTCATATTAGTAATTTTAGATTTTGGTTCTATCACATGTCAATAGATACCTGTATAATGATTATTTCATGCTGATATGCAATATAACATGTTCCTTCTGTATATTCTAGGAATAGAAAATGGACAAGAAAGAATCATCAAATGAGATGGTAAGTATTAGAAAAGAAAGGATTCAATGATTCCATGTTTTCTTGAAGGGGCATATGGATAACTTTGGTTGTCATTTCCATTTTTGGATCACAGATGGCAAGTTCTCTTTTTAGTTTTTCTTGTTATTATTCTTTTGAAACACAATCCGAAGGAGCCACTCCTATGTATTTTCATTTGATTTTAACTAAATTCTCTCCCTATCTCTTTCCCTCCAAAGAAACGGAGGGATAGCAAATTCCTAGTTACGTTTCCTTTATCCTCCTTTCTCTCCAATGATGTTTCTGCTATTGAGAACACAATGTTGGTACTGTTAAAACCTAAATGTTACCATGAATAACTTCATTGCCTTATTGCAAATCCACTAGTGTTAAATTATGTCCATTTGTGAAGTTCTTTGGAACAAATCATCCTTCTGTATCATATAATCAGATAGATGTTGTACCTTACTAAAATGTTTTTGCAGGTGTTTATGGTGATTGTGGCGGGCTTTTGGTTGATGAAGAGTATGAATCTACCCACCTATTTTGATTTTTTGTCTTTTGGTAAATCTGGTTCATATGCCATGCTTAAGAATGGCCATGTTCCTTATTCAGTTATCCTCCAAATCCTAAAACAGAGTCTGCAAAGTTAAGGCTTGCAGCAGAGACAGGATGGCAAGATCTAGGCTATGAGCTTGGTGTGTCTGTTAATGTATTCCGACTAGGAGGGATATATGGTCCTGGAAGATGGTATTTTTCTCATTTAAGGCAACTATTTCCCATTCCATAATTGAACTCCAAAATTGTTTAGGACTAACTGTATCATAGCATAAATTATAGAGTCCATGTTCAGTAATTAAACTCCAAAATTTGGCTGTGAAATTATTTCATTGTTTACATTTTGATATTAAACTCCAAAAATTTTTTAGGATCAAATTTATTGTCCCTCCTTTGGCTACAAAAACATTTTCATTGTTTATGTTTTAATATTAAACTTCAAAATTGTTTTAGGATTAAATTTATTTTATTACAGAAGCATTCATTGTTTATGATTTGATTTTATGATTTTTTTTTTATTGTTCTAACATTCTTCATTTTTTTTTTTTTAGTAAATATTAAACATGTTCCGTAAGCAATAAATTTTATTATGCAATGATTCCAAATGTTGATCATAAATATATTTTTTTATTTTTTATTTTCAATTTATTTTGTGGTAAAACAGAAAACTGGACATAGGAAAACTGGAAAATCTTCACGTGCCAAATACAAATGTTTCTGAGTTCTGATTTCGTTGCAGCTTGTGTAGCATTTGTCAATTCTTCAGTGTGGAAGTTTTTCCAACCTTTTAGTAAAATTCTTTATCATAGTTCAATCCTTTTCTTGTGAGTAATGGACTACCTGCTTTCCTCTTATCATTTTACATAAGCTAGTTTAGATTTTGTTATCAAGTCAATTGCCCCTTGAATCACCATTCTATCTACTCAGAGTGCTAGGATCAAAGACAACCTCCTTTTCTATTTGTTTTTTCTTTTGTCTGAACTGTAGCTCCATGATATGTTTCTGATCATGATTATTTCAGTGCTTTGGATACCATCCTGAAAGGAAATTCTTTGTCAGAAAGTCAGATTAAGAGGGCATCTAAGGTTTTCACATCGCGCATCCATGTAGCTGATGTATATCAAGCGTTAAAAGCCAGTTTTGGTATATCTTCATCAAGGTATTGATGATTGAACTTCAACTCTTTCTTTATTTCTTTGCTCACTGTGTTGGATATATATATATATAGTTTGTCGTTTTCGTATTACTAGAGTGACATTTGCTTTTTATTTGATGCCACTAGTTCTCAATTCTTAAAATTTCGAACTGCTTTTAATTATTTGGTAAATTTCACCATGATCAGTGAGTATATACATCTTTAAGAATATTTCCCCTCCCCCGAATCCATGAGCTCTAGACTTTTTATTTTATTTACCTCTAGTAAGATGCTAAGCAGTTTATCCTGTGGATTAGCCTCTTGCTTCCTCTAGTAAGATGCTAAGCAGGTAATCTTCTCAAATGAAAATTTTTTTATGTTGTTTTTGTCTTCATTTTGAAGATGAGTTTTCATAGGGTGGTGTGCAATTTCTTATTTTGCGACTGAATTTCGCAGTGAGTAAAGAACTAAATCACATGTATGAATTTGTGTGAATGCTTCGATAAACTACAATGAACCTAGATGCTTCTTTTGTACCACACTAACTTCGCTTCGTGTGTTGGTTTTATAGCGGAATCAAGTTTTTGTATCTTTTGTTATTCATGAATCTTGAAAACTTTGGATGTGATCTGCAATGCTTACTCCATCTGCTTGATTTGCGTATTACATCTCGCTTTGCTTCTACAGAATGTACAATGTTGTGGATGATGATCCAACCCCTCGACAAGAAGTATTTGCTTTTGCGCGCAGTCTAATTGAGAAAAGATGGCCAGGACTGCTCAATGACTCAGGTAGCATTGACACACAAGAAACTGAAGCTCATAAGGTTCATGTAGGGGGCGAGAAGCGTGTGTCAAATGCTCGACTAAAGAAGGAACTCGGTGTCAATCTTCTTTACCCAACTTACAGGCTGGGGTTACAGGCCATACTGGAATCCTGTGAAGCATTTCCGGGGAGCCCTGAAAGATCACCAAGATCCTAAATGTGGCGGTGTTGGTGAAAGCGCGAATTAATCAGTTTATCAATTTGATATGAAGATGTTGAGAAGCTTGAGTTGAGAGACTTTTGAGTACCACATGGCAGGAAGAACTTCTGGATCTTATTTGATACAATTAAATATGGAGAATATTTAGATAAAATATTTTAATAATATAACATCATTTGAAGTTGGTGTTCATGAAAATTATGTAATCCATAGAAAACTAATTGTGTTGATTCATTTATCTGAAAGACTTTTCATAGACTTCTTTTGACATTTTAAGGAGAATTGTGATTAGCTACATAAAAAAAATTTAGCTTTTTACCGGACCATGTAGGTAAGGTTTTAAACTTACTAAATCACTTAGGATTAAAAAATTATTATTTTTAATATATTGTGTAATACTATAATAAGAAGAATTAGAAAAATATATATGAATTAATTTCATGTTATTCTGAAATTTTTAAGATCAAAATTAACTGATGAATTTAGAGATTTTGAAATGATATGAAATTAGTTTTTTTATGTTTTTATTAATTCTTTTGATAATAAAAATATTATCAAATATCATTTTGACTCAATATATTTAGAGTAATAATTTTTTAAATATAATCAATCAAAATCGATTAAAAAAATTGACCTGACTGGAAAAGTAGCAAAGGTAAAAATAAAATTGGATATGAGATTGGGTCATTTATAAACTATCCTACATGATTTAATTATTTTGAAACTTTACTTATGATAAAAAGTTAAAAAAAATTATTTAGAATAAACATGAGTGTTGATTATATAATTATTTTTTATTTTTGATGTTTAGCTCAGGTAATTAGGAGATGAATTATGGAAGGATGGTTCCTTGAGGAATGAAAAACCAAATAAATGTGAAGTTATGAGATTAATGATTGATTTGTAGATGACTAAATAATCACAAGTTAATGATGAGATTAGTGTATTTCATATGTTGTCACAATTTAGCACAAACTAAATTGTATAATCAATGTATCAAAATGTTGGCACACCTCGAGCGCAACCTAGACATGGAAATACCACAACCCGACATTATAATTGTGGAATTATGAGATTAATGCGTGTTTTGTAGATGATGAGTTATTCGATCACATTGTTAAGCAAAATTGTTTATTAGATTAGTTAACGTCATGTAGGGATGATTATAGATCGAGTTGGTTTAATTATTAGGGTAAAAAAATTATCCGATCCTATTATATAAGATAATATAATATCAGGACTTTATATTCGATCTTATATCCGGCGGTTCTTATATATCAGAGATCCGATGGATTGTCAGTTATTTGGATATCCAACTCTATATCCAATGAAATATAAAATATAATAAAAAATAAAATATTTTAAAATAATAATAGACATTACTCATTACATGGTGTAGCAGCTAATCAACAGTAGTTGCTATAACATGTAACAGCTTATCGATAGTAGCTGCTATAGGTTAGTTCAGTTATTGAGATAAAAAACTATCATACCCTACTAGATTAGATAATATAATATCAGGACCTTACATCCGGCCCTATATCTGGTGAGATTTTTTTCGATTCAATTTGGATCGGTATGATTGAGTTGGTCGATTTGACGGGTTGACTGCTCATCCCTAATATCATGAATGATTAATTTTGATATAGAATATTATTAAGAAAAATGGTTCTTAACCTTTTTGGGCATCATAAATTTATATATTTTCTGTTTTACTTTTAGTATTCAAAGTAAGAAGTTCAAGCTATCATCACTGGAATAATTAGACAAGTATTAGGGAAATTATTAAATTTTTTACGGTGATTTACCAAACAAAATAAGTAGTTCTGTGTTTTTCCCAAATCACATAAGGCCCATTTTACCCTTTCGAAGTAAGGAAAAAAGAGACCTTTTCTGGAAGGTGCCTTCTCAGAGAAAGTGACATTTATTTGAACCAAAGGCCACGGTTGACGAACGGTGCATGTAAATTTTCAGGGAAGAGTGATCCTCTCCTAAGCGAGTGGAGAGGAGGTGACAAATATGGGGCTTGTGGAGAATATTTTCCGGCAAACGATACATCTTCTTGTCATAGAGAACGTGAAATGGAGCATAGGTAAAAATCGTCGCTCCAACGGAGTATCATTTTTGTCGATCTTTGTAGGTTATTGTACATAAAGAAAGAAAAGGTGATCGGAGAAAACCTAACAAATATAGCTCTGGTGCGGGTTCTTCTCCGGTGAATGATGCAGTGTATAGCTTCGACGGTCTTCTCCCAATCACACGACTCCCTGATAACCATGAAATTGAAAACGACGAAAACTAACTCAAAATAGTGGCTTTGGCAGATCTCTGTTATTGTATTAGAGAATGGTTGAAGGTAGATGGAAGCAAGTCTAATGTGAGGTTCAAATAATTCAAATAGTTGTTAAATACTTGAACCAGACTTCCAGAGATGTTGTAAACATGGTTAGGCAACGGTAGCATCTCAAATTATCTAAGATAGGTAAGAAAATCTTCATTATATTTGTCTAATAATTATTTTTGTCATGGTAGCAAAATCAATCACAGTAGGAGTGATAGTTGTAGATATTATTACATTGAATCGATTGAATTATACTGACCTTATAATGGCAATACCTCATACGCTAACCACTAGACCATTCCGAGGAAACAAGAAGTAGTCATTCATATAATTAAATACAGTGGCTTAACCAGGATTTCAATCAGGAGAGACAATTTTTAAAATTTTTAAATATTAGTGTAGATCAATTTTCACCGTCCAAAAACCTAAATGTCAAATTTAAGGAGTTGAAATGAATTTAAATTCAAAAATTTCGATCATAGCCCTTAGTTCTAATTGAAACAACGATCTGTCGATCCCCAAAACTTATTTATGACTTAAAGTCGAAAAAGTTATTTGTGATCTCGTTTCTCGTAATTTTAGCATTCCTACATATGAAACATTCATTGCGATCTAAATAATCATCCTAACTAGCAACCTAATAAATAAGGTTTATATTTTACAATTTTTCTTCAATTAATGAAACATGAAAGAAGAAAGGAACAACTTACTCCTCTTGAAAGAATGACTTTTGAGAAAAATAGAGAAGAAAAGATAGGGAGGAAAAAGTAAAAGAGGAGAGCTTTACCTTCTTCATTAGCAACCTCAACTAGTTTGAGTGAGTTTAGTAATAATACAAAAAGAGCAAGTCAAGGTAAAACATGACTATTCATGCGGTAACTAGTGAGTTTAGTAATAATACAAAAAGAGCAAGTCAAAGTAAAACATGACTATTCATGCGGTGCTAATAAAATCCTAAAAGATATGAAAAGCGGAAGATGATGAGAGGGTTGAGGGATGCTCATGTTGCTAGAAGAGAGTAGCAGCTAATACTGTGTTTCTTGCTTGCTGGAGAAGAGAAAAGAGACTCTTGTTCTTGAGAAGAGAAGAAAAAATGGTAGGTTTACTACCATTAGAGATGAGAAAGAGAAGAAGCAAATGGGGAAGAAGAGGAAGAGAAAAATAAAAAAGAAGGATGAGCGAAAGGGTGACATATCCTAATTCGTTTTAAATCAATCGAATTAGTTTAAACCTTATACTTCATTCAACCATAACTTGGCCAAATCAATCCCAATTTGAACCAACATAATCTTTATCTCCGTACATACTCGTTGAATTTAGTTCTAACTAGATTCAATTTTAATTTAATGTCCTTACTTCGTGCCAACGATTTAGTTCATCTGTTTATTATTATATATTTTATTTTTAAAATCCAATACTTAATTTTTCATGTCGTGATATGTCCTAATAAAAGTGGTACCAATGGAAAACTTAGGTCATGGACTTTCCAAATATGTGATCAATTTCAGTTCCGGCAACGAACGATGATGAATCGACCAATCAAGATGGTGAGAACTTTCAAATATATAATATTATTTTTTTAAAACAAAATATGAGAGGGGCTGATCGTGCCCCTCTTCTCCACATAGCTACGACCCTCATATATTATATAAGAATAGGATTTTCATTTGAGTCCTATTAACAACTATTTCATGGTTCACCACTTGAGACAATCCTTAAGTTGTTCCATTTGATCCACAACAAATGCGAGAAGACCGGGTTGCTTCTATGCAAGTGTTGTTCTATAAATTTGGGTTGCATTTGGTGTTAGTCATTGCGGTTCTCATTTTATCCCTAAAAAAAAACTACCTCATGGGTTCATTTGCTCCTAAGCATGAAAAATGTGGATTCTAATGTGTTAATCATTGTTCCCTTTTGTTAGGCATCACATCCTCATCCTTCTAGGTCCATTTCAATGTTCCTTTCAAATGGTTAATTGTTATCTATCACATTTCTCATGCTCATGGTTAAGTCGAGTGCAAACATCATATCATCTTAGTTTTCTTTCCAACTTTGCTCGGCTTGTATTCTGATTGTCTTCTCCATTATTGAATTCTTTTTTTTGAAAAAAAAGCACTCAAAATTTCCCCTTTTTAAAAAGAATGGTTTATACAAGTTTCCAAATCAAGACTAATATTTTCTCATGAACTTTTAATTTTAAAAAATAAAAACTAAAAGTTAAAAGAATTTTCAATTTCCATATAGGCCAAATTTTATTAAAAGTAAATTTTTACGAGTGTTACTAATAACATGAAAGTAATTTTAAACTAAAATATTAACTTAGAAATATTCATTATTTAATTTTAACTAAAATTGCTTAATGACCTAAAACAACTCAATTTTAGATGCAAAAAACTATATCTTTTTTTAAGTTGAAAACGTCCAACAATTAGCATTAAGTAAAACTATTTAATAATATAAAATAATTCATTGTAGCTAAAAAAAGGTTACAAAACATGATTCTCGAGCTCTCTACCCTTTAAGCACTCTGATCTTTTCACGTAGTATGATCCTTTAAGGGATGATCATAATTGGATATGATCCTCTTTGTAGGTATGGATTATAATGAAATATAATTTTTATGATTTATCCGTCCGTATTTTACTGTAGGGCCTGGGTCTCTTGAGATGATCGATTTCATCTTTTGCTCCAATAATAGAACACAATCCCTCCACAATGTATACTTATGTAACCCACGACCCCTCAAACCCCAAAACCTTTGGATTTAGGGTACTATTAGTATTAGTGTCAACCATGATATGAGGATTGATACCTAATCGCGAGAGTCACTTAAGCATCAAAAGGAATTTGTCAGACAACTCTAACACTCTCTAGCATGGGACACCTTGTGCAAGAAGGTCTTCATCCTTGGCCGAGACTCAACATGGAGATAGATTTCCCACGCATCACCTTTCAATTATTGAATCCTCTTCAAGTCGAATCAAAATCAAAATCAAAATCAAATTGTCATATCTAAAGTCTCTAACTTTAGTAGCTTGACCCCTCAAACACCAAATTGTTCAACCTCATCACTATGGTTAAATGATCGATCCATACTACTACTCACTTTTAACATGAACTACCATAAACAATATACCCAATGACTTGAAAAGGTTATGCCATAAATCTATAACCCTTAAAAATATGATATAATTTCCATCCCCTTGCATTCCCCATCTTAATTTTGACCTTTGGAGCCACTATGCAACTTTGCTGTTCAACACTGTCAACTTCACATTTACAAGTTCAATACAAAAGCATTTAGCAGTAGCATATCGAAATTCGAAAACAGGCTACAAATGGATCTAGTTTTTTCAGAAATTGTTGAGTTTTGTAGGATACTCCAAGTGAAATTCCAAACCTGAGAAATGTCGTTCCTTGATCTTCGTATTGGCGTACCACTGGCTACCTCTGCATTATGACAACTCGACGAAATGTATAGTAAATTTTCTACTTTAACAAAATCGATTGATGTTTATACTTTATCATTAGATTTTAGAGTGTGTTTGGTTAGAATTATCAGATTGATGTTTATACTTTATCATTAGATTTTAGAGTGTGTTTGGTTAGAATTATCGTTGATAACCTTATATAAATAATCAAAATTATCAATAAAAATCTTATCTGATTTAGATAACGAATGATTCTTGAGTAATCTTGTATGCTCGACATCATTAACAAATGTCAACAATTCAACTTGGAATGTAATTTTTGAGATTTTTCTTGATTACAGGATTATCGAAAATCCAACTACGTCAATCATTGTCATTCCGTTGTGCAGAATACTAGCTAGGGCATGGAGATGACAGGCAACTCACTAGTCCCGTGAATCGAACGTCCGACAAACAATACTAGTTCAACATCATCCCATTCCAGTGAAAACCTCATGCACGTCACTCACCGCTCGCCGAACACCGCTCGTCGGGGTCAGAGGTGGCAAATGACTCACCAGAAGGCTTGATAACCGGCATTTGATCAGCAATGCGCATGAGGATGATTGCGTAAGTGTTTGCAAAGAAAAATTAGATTATTTTTAAAACTTAGATTTTTTTTATGAAAACTTTGATTCATCAAATCAATCATCTCCTAACTATAATTTGAGATAAATAGATCTAGTCTATAATCCAATGAAAATATCCTAAAAAAATTCTAAAACATTATCCAAATTTATTTATTTACATATCACCATAAATATTATTATTATTATTATATTTTATTTTATAAGTGATATAATTTCTTGTACTAAATTATATACTAAAACCTCCCAACAAATAAATTTTTATTGTATTATTTTAAGATTAACCTAAACAATATTAAATTATTTTATATTCTTCACATAACCAAAAGTATACAAGATAACAACCAAAATGTATATTGCAACAAACGCAAGTCATCTCATATAACAACACTCTTCATGCTAAACGAAAGTAAAACTTGCACACGAAAAATATAAAGTTTGATACAAACGAGATTTATCGACAAAAGTAGAGACAAAAACACCCCATCAAAAATAAAAGGAAAACCGAACATGTACATGTATGTATCTATCAAAGCAGCCTCAACGATCTAACAAATATATAAAAAGAAGAAAAAATGATGATAAATGCCGCAAAGTACTACAGCAACTATCGGTAAACAAGAAACACTTGAAAAAACCTCAACCCGGTTACATTAGTGTGGAACGGAACACGATCATGTTCCTCGCGAAGACCTATCGTCTGGTCCAGCAAGCACGATCTGGTTAAACGGATCAAACAAAATTTAACATGATGAAAGCTTCAGGGTCAGAAAAATTGCTGAGTACATAAATGCATTCCCGCATTAAAAAAAAAAAAAACATTGAATCTTACATTGCAGTCAAACGCAAATCTTCGGGCAAGCATGATGGCAGCATTCCTTTCTCTCTCAAATTCAAATGCTAATGTGAAAGTAAGTCCTTTTCGAACTTGCCAGAGAAGTGATCGAGCAGCAGCATTACCTCCACCTCTAACGCCACAGAGCTGGAAAAAGTCAGCAACATTGATCTTACATGAGTTGTTTGCGGATGAAAGGATTTGCTAAAACTTGAATAACGAAAATATTACTAATTTAAGGATTTTGAGTTGGATATTATATCTATTTATGAGTTAATGGATTAGTTGCCTTAATTAGGAAGGTGATTATGTATAGTAAGTAAAGCAAACCTCCTCCTTGAGAATTGCAAGCTAAGAGTGGAATTTATAAGGCTTATTGTAATTACCTTAAACTTCAGCACTGTAGGCTAAGGATTTGATTTATCAAATTTAAGAAATAGTTCTATGGTTTCGGCACCACAGGTACATTGAGACCATAAAAATGAAGCCGGATTATGTGAAGTTAAGGATGTACTATTAGGGTTAAATATATCATAATGAGAATAATGTGGTTACCAGCATTGAAGAAGAATATGATTCTTTAGCCATGGTGGACTTTCCTTTACGGAGTTTAATTTTCATCTTCCCCACATGAAACACATGAGCAGATTTTGTGTGATAATCACGTCCGTTCATTTGCATGATAACTACCTAAAGAAGGGGAAAAAAAAGTAATAATAGTGTAAGAATCCCACATAACAGAACAAAGAACAAGCTGAGAAACTAGAAAAAAGTAAGACATCTCTATTTTACAAAATATAAGTAACTGGATCAGGTTTTACTTCATATGTAACATAATGCAACTGTTTAGCTTTATGGGTGCAAAGACCTACAGAGAGGATCAAAGAAAAACAACACAGATATGCAACTAACTACAAAATTATACCAATATGACAAGATCTACTTGTACCAAATATGACAAGATCAAAGTTGCAGCAATAAGAAAACAATTAAACATGTCAAAAAAAAAAGGTGAAGTCCACAGATTTTATAATAGGTGAGACAGTAGAATATAGTCAATTTATGAAAAATAAAGAGTAATACTGTGTCATCATACATTAAATTCTGTGTCAGGCTTTCTTAAAAGATTCTCCACATGATCCCCCAGACCTGCAGCTGTTACATAATGAGGCAACTTTAGCATGTTTCACAACAAAGATATTTCTTTTGCAGCATCACTTTTTGAAAGAAGCAATTAATTATTTGAATCAAGACATGGTTAAGTAACCAATAAATCTAAGAAAAATGACAAGGTTTGGGAATGGGAAAGTAGTTTCCAGCATTAGCACGTTAATTTCATGATCAAGAAAGCACACATTAAAGTCTATCCATCTAGATCCTTGACTATGGAATTCTCATTTTTTTAGGTAAAAAACTATGAAAGTTAATTAACCATAATGTGTACATGTTCAAAAAATCCCAAAATAAAGGTAACAATCTCAATTACTTGTTCGTCCAGAAAAATTATACGGTCTATACAATTCATTGTATTGAGCATCATGACTTGAGTACAAAATTTGCATTTAGCAACTCGTAACTGATAAACCATAATTTTTTTACTAAAACACAGTTCCATCATGGACCATATATGGATATAACAAGGTAAAATAATCCAACCAGGATCTATGGGACCAGTTGTTGTCACTGTCATCTTCTGGTCATCCAAAATAATCTCTGCTTGCAACAATCTCCCAACATCATAAGGCTCTGGTGCATACACTGGTTTGGTTGCTCCTGTATATCAATACAAAAATTTTATTCCAGCAAATAGATTGATACCCATTAACACAAATTAGTTTTGGAAATAATTCACAATTGCCACTCGAATGGCCAAAGATGCCTTGAGGTATACAAAGATCTGGAGGGGGGTGTTTTTCAGATAAAAGTTATGGAGATTCAAACCATGACATGCTTTTTGAGATTCGTTGAAACACACCTTACATATTGAGAAAAGAAACCTTAGATTCTTGCATTCATTTACCTTGAAATAAAATTAGAAAGAAGAGTTTTTGGAAATTATCTTATTGAAATAGAAAATGATGAAATGGCATATGCCAACAACCTAACAATCAACCTCACAAAATCAGAATATAAAGGTAGTAGAAAACCCTTGCTCTTACAACTTCACTTACCAAAGATTAATTCCTTGTTTCCTCCTGGTAACATACGGTACCACTGAATATGGTAATTTGAGATACTCGGAGCAGAATCTACTTGAGGTACAATACATAGGCATGATCCCAAACTTTCTGAACCTTCTAGCTGATACGTGTCTGATATGTTCTCTTCAACCCTTTTAACCTTTGCCAACTGAAGAAATGAAAATGAAAATCCATATCTTACAATTGACAACATATCTCACCTGATGTTATTCAGAAACTCAAATGCATCTACTTCATAAACTTTTTTTTTTTTGATGAAAATCTACTTCATATATATGATAGTGCTTGCAAGAAAAAAAGACTCGTTAGCAATTAGGTATATAATATGCAGCTAGAATAATGATATTCTAGAAAACAGAAGTATATACCAACAAGTACCGATTGCAAGGAATAGAAAAGAAACTGTATGGAAGGTAAACACAAAAATGCAATAAATACCTATTCTAGGGAATACAAGAACAAACCCAGTGCATGGTGGAGAATGAATACTATCTAAAATCTAAATTCAAAATCACAATATGAAATCTTATTGATTCTTCTACGGAACACGAAATATTTATGTAGCAAATACTTGCAAGAAACAAAATAAATGTCCACTATTGTGAAAGAATCTTATCTAAATTAGAAGTCAAAATGTTTGAGTCTAATAGATCTTTCCTAGGAGCAAACAAATTTTTATCAAATATTAAGTACTCTTAATACAAACAAAAAAAAAGTAAATCATTAATTCAAGGTTTAGTCGTACTAGAGTTTTAGTTTCTAACCAGATGGTTTTATCCATACCGGAGTTTTAGCCTCTAACCCAAATCATACAGTTTTAGTACCATATTTTGCTATGCTGATATGATTTTGGTACTTATTTACCTTCAAATATAAAAGATTATTATTTCCATTGTTATTTGAGAGCAAGAAGTTACAAATTATTGCTTTCAAATAAGTTCCTTTTTCTTATATTGTTCGCACGACTTTTGGCACTATATGGTTTTGTTATATTTTCTGTAAAAAAAAAGTGAATATATATATAGTTGGTTGAAAACTTCTTGATTATACTGTTTGTATGCTTCTTAGTTTTCTATTATCACATGTGAGCAAGTATCTCTTGGTAAGTCTCTCCTTCCTCCCTTCTCTAGTAGGTCAGTCTCTCCCTCTCCCACTCCCAATCTCACTCTCTCCCTTGCATCTCTCGCAAGCCAACTTGTCTTTCTTCAGTGCTAGCATGCCATCATCATGGTCATCTATGCCTATACCAATGTCATTCCACATCTCAATGCCGGTGCAGAATGGAAAATCTCAATTGTGCCAATTGGCATGCTCAAGATTTTAATCCATGCATTAATTCTAATACCAGATCCAACTCGAAAAGAATTATTAGTTATTAAAAAGAGAACAGAAATGATAAAATAAAAAAAGCAAAGGATGATAGACATTTAATCCACGGAAAAAACATTGATTTCATAAGATTAACATTGTTAAGTAAAACAAAATAATAAAAGAAAAAACCTCTCTTTTTAGCTGAATACAGTTCATAGACTTCTCTGTGAGTTGGGCCCTTAAAGCTTGAAGCTCGTGCTCCATGTCCATAACCTATGAAAATTGGCTATCCTCATTAGTGAGATAAAACAAAGAGTAAGCAACGCTAGCACCAAATGAACTTAATTGCACAAACTTAGCAACTTGAATCTCAAGTTCAGAATGGAGTACCCAGGAAATTTATTGACCTATAGTACTCAATGAATTAATCAATCAAAGAAACTTCAAAATTTGTGCAATTGTTAAAATATACTCTGCTCGGTTGATGCAACATTTTGATTCGTCTAGCCTCTTGTACTTCCTTCCTCAACTCTTCCAACTCCTGTTTGTTTGCAAATCAAAGAATAAATAAAGAACATAACTTAAATCCCAAAAGAACAATTTCTAGCTCAGATAGAAAATTAGCACACTGTCTGATTTCATCATCCTAATCTGTAAACCTGGAAAGATAGAATTCACGCTCCCAACTTTTTCCTTTTCTTTAGCTTACAGATGGAAGATGTAAACAGATTTTAAACAAATTCGAAGAGCAATACTTTCCTAGAAAATCTTAAATTTAAGGGTCGCTTAAGTTTCTTGTAAACCAATCATGTGCACAGAGCCCCCGAACCATAAAAAATTTCCAACATTTCTGTAAAATTTAACTCATTTCAAATACTAATGTAGACATCACCCTCGAACTAGCTTATCATACTAGATAAATTTCTTATCACACATCAATAACACACTAATTCCATTTACCCATGCTCAGTGCAGAAAAGGTAACTTCCTATGTTGATAGACATTAGAATATGCTGCATTGATAAGATATGATTAAAAGAAAAGAATATTTGCTAAGATAAATGAACTATGAGATCATTTGACTAACAGTAAAGCAAATATACAAAAGTAGCAGAGCTGACTATTAGCTTGGCAGACACTTTGAATATAAATAAATAAATCAATCAATCAATAAATAAATAAATAAAATAATATAAGGAATTTGATATTCTACATGAAGGTGCTTGTTTGAACTACTGGTGATCAATTTCTGATCCTGAAAGGCCTTTTCAACCCTCTGCACTGCATCTAGGGCATTTTCAATTTCAGCATGAGCTAGAGCCCTTTCTTCTTCAACCGCTCGTTTGGCATCTTCTGTGGTCTGCAAGAAAAAAAAAAGATCTTTCTTTGACTAGTCAAACAAATTTCTTCACCTATTCAAAACAAAAGGTAACAGGCATAAAAACACAATAAGATATTAGTCTCATGGAGGAATTGGAAACTCTTCTAGTGCCTAGTTTGAGAACTTGAGCCATAAAAAATCATCACCAAACAAGTTCACTACAAGCAAGCCCGTGTGGATGAAATCACAATCCTGACACAAGATCTACAATATCATGTCCTCAGTTTGAATACCTAGACCAATTCATCAAATAACGTCAATCTTAATATAATCAACATATCCATGTGAAAATTGACCAATTGTGGTATAGTCAGATAGCCTTTAGAGGGGTAAAGAAAGAGAAGAATCCAAAATGCTAAAACTCTAGAGCAGAAGTATGGGGATTAGTGAATCGAAGAGAAGGCTGACAGAAGCAAGTTTCTGGAAATGTCAATGTAAGAATAAACAAAGTAATGGTTAAGTAAGATTCTACAACTCCAAGACAAAATTAAGAAATAGATAAATCTTCTACCATTACCTGGTATAGGCAAAACTTTTGTTTCTGAAGCACAAATGCCCAATTTTGAAAATATTCCACAGATGAAAGAGAACTGACATTACCTGCCTAAGGAAGGTAGCTAGCCTTTTCAATTCAGCTTTCTCTTGAATCAACTCCCCTTCTCTTTGAGTCAACTGTACAGCCAGAACTTCCACCTATAAGAAGTGCACAAGCACCCCAAATTCAAAGTTAATACAATGTGACAAACACCATTGCCCCGTTTACATCCTTGAGTCTTTAGTATGGCATAGATGGAAGCCTAGTTGTAGTTTAAGTGATGAGAAAGGATTAAAGTTGCCATTTCATAATCTGAAAAGAAAAATATTAAAATAAACACCAAACTGAAAATGACAGTAGATTTCTTATAATGAAGAAAACATAAGTTTATGTAAGTCAACATTAACTTGTTAGCATTATACAACCAGTAGGGTCACACGGAGAAAAATCTATGTGAACTTCAGAGAAAATAATTTTGTGGGATCTTTCATTAGAATTTTGCAGAATAGCTAATGAATGGCTCTATACAAGTGGATTAAAAATTACACAAAATGACAATACAAGAGAAAAGTCCAAGAATCTCCTAGAAATTTGTCCATATTGTCAACAGATTGCCAGCTGAATGTTTCAAACAATGGAAATATAGGGATGTAAAACTAAAATTTTTATGAGATATGATTAGATAATTTATATATTTTATAGAAGTGGGAAAATATTGCAGGATAAATTTTACTGGTTCACACAGCTGTATCATTACACAACAAAACTAGTTGTGCATGCTAACAATTTAATGTAAGAGTTTATTTGATTTTTACAAGGAAGTCACTAAGTTGGTAAATACCTTATTTATGAGTATAAGAAAAGTTTTGGTTGAAGGTTAACTTAATTTGATTCCTTCCCTAGTTTTGTAATTTGATTTATGTCCCAGTTTGACTGAGTTCTTCATGTATAGGGTATTTCTTTATTATTTTTAGTTTATTGTAGTTTTGTTTGGGTTGGAATCTTTGAAAGGACCCGGATTCCCCCTATTAATTAATGTTTTGCCCATGTGAGACCAATGATTTCTCTGTGAGATTGTTCGTTCTTCAATATGCACTAAGTAGTATCAATTATATGTCCAAGATTTGATCCACACAAATTGTTTATTCCTCGTACCACACCAAGTAGTATCAATTCTCAATTGTGTGGGGATTTAATCCACTTCTATGTAGCACAAAGTGCCCTAGAATTGGATTCTCTATGTTTGGGGAGAATAACACAAAGTAGGAATTTTTGTTTAAAAAAAAATTGCAAGAGTTAGTTTTTATAGGTTCTCCTCACTAAGAGAATAAATCTTTAGAGGAAATTCTAACTTGATAGTTGTTTTGTTTAGGAATAGGAAAGTTTTGGTAGAAGCTAGTGAATTTGGTCCTAGTTTATAATTTGAGATATTTCATAGTTTGATTGGGTCCTTTTAAGGTACAGGGTTATTTCTTTCCTTCGTTTTTTTTGCTTAATTCTAATTTTGATTGGGTGAGAGGCTTTAAAAGGACCCTGATTCCCCCAATTAATCTTTGCCTAACAACATTCCTCTTTGTGAGTTTTGTTCTCTTTATTGGATAAATTATTTCTTTGTGCAAGATTGTTTCTCCATTTGCCTCACCAAATAGTATTACATATATGTAAGAATTTTGATCCACTTTGGTGCTGAACCACTAGTATATTTAAACAACTACAAAAAAAAATCATAAGAAGTCAATAAATATATCCATATATCCATCTTGCTAGAAGACTACCACATAGTTCCTTATTGACAATGATACAATTGAGAGTGTTGGCCTACAAATTCCTATGCAGATCCAAAATTATCAATGACTAAAACATAGTGTTTACTTTCGGATCACAGGATGGAAAAGGAAGAAATTTACTATTAGTTTCTATTGTTTTATTGGAAGTAGAGAGAAGAACTTTATTTTAGACAAAAGGAGGGAAATGGATATAAAAATCTAATAAACAAAAATAAGTAATATTATTTCTTTCCTTTCAATTATGTCCAAGTCAACAAATATGGAATAAAATGTAAGATCCGATATTTTATATTATTTTTATCTTATTTTCCCTTCACTAAACTATTTCATATCCCCTCATCTCTCTCTCCCCCTCACCCATAAACACGACATAAGTGCTAATACTGATCATAAGTGCAAACTTATATATAAAGATATCATCTATCAATTGAAATATTGCTCCCAAGCGGTTTAGGCTCCTTTTTGGAAGACTAATTGAACTAATGAAAGAATCATAGTTAAGTTATTAGAAGTCAATATAGAATACTATTAGTATCCAACAACAACAGCCAAGTCTTTATCCTACTAAGTAGGGTCAGCTATCTGAATCCTCCTATATCATTGGGTTCGATCCCCTATTATATCTTTATCTATATTTAAATGAATTTTAACTTTATTGTTGCTAATCAAGTCTCCTTTGGTATTATTCTTCCTCAATTAATGTTTATATTTGTCATGTTCTCATATCATCTAACTGGAGCATTTATTGGTCACCTAAATATATATCTATATCATCTTAAATGCATCTCTCGAAATTTTCCTTACGGAGTTAATGTGGGGCCAGTGTAGGCAGTTAGTTACCCACACTGGGCCACAAAATAAAAAATATTATTACACATATTTTTTACTCTAAGGCCTAAACTGTTTGTCTCCTTTCTCTCTGTAGCAAGCAACCTAGCTTCCTCTCCTTCCAACCTTCCCTCTCTACAACAATCCAACAAGCAACGCCCTCTATCTGAACCATCTCCTTCCCTCTCCGTAGCAAGCAACCCTCCGTCTCCTTCTCTCTCCATAGCAAGCTAGTAAGCAACGCCCTCCATCTGAACCGTTTCCTTCCCTCTCCGCAGTAAGCCAGCAAGCAACGCCCTCTGTCTGGCCCACCTCCTTCCCTCTTCGCAGCAAGCAACCCTTCATCTTCTTCTCTCTCCGTAGCAAGCAATGCCCTCCATCTGGACCGTCTCCTTCCCTCTCCACAGCAAGCAAATCTACGTCTCTGCAGCAAGCCAACAAGTCCATCTCCTTCCCTCTCCGAAGCAAGCAACACCCCCGCATAGCAAGCAAGGAATTTTGCTCAAAGGTAACCTTAATTTTTTTCATGTTCAACAAAAAAGATGCAATGTGGCGACACGACCACTTGCATTGACCGGCGAGGCAGCAATGTGGCAACCTCCCGAGCGGTCGCTGCCCAATGTAGTCGTTGCCTCGGCTGCACACGACGTGGTTGCTCACAAAGCAGTTGTTGACCACAAGGCAGCGACATGGACACCTTGCAAGCGGATACTGCCTTGAGCGACCACGTCGCTACTTGCAAGGCTGCCACGTCATTGCCTCACCAGGTAGCACGAGCATCTGTGCCTTCCTCTGATAATTTGACAATAATTATAAACTATAGTTCCATATAGATCATATATATTGACAAAAATATTTCTTTTTGTTCCTTTTTGTGCATTGATATGCTCCTATTAAATTATGTTTAAAAAACTCTAGCATTCTAAAGCTTCTGATAATTTGGCTACTTACACCTCTATTATACAATTAAGCAATAAGCGGCCTTATCTCTAGTATTAGATGGCTTTAGGATTTTCAGTGTTTAAGTTTGGATTATTAGTTCATCTTTTGTTTATTTTTATTAGGAAATCACTATATCTACAATTCATAGATTTTTTAAAAGGAAAGATCTAGATCCAGTACCAGAGGAACAAAACATTGGGGATGTTAGAGTTGAAGAATTTGTTTTTTCATAACCACCGGCAGATCCAATTTGTGCTTATAATACTAACATTAGGGATCAAGTTCGAAGGACATATTTGCAATATGATTATAAGATTGTAAGATAATTATTTTGTGGTATTTTATGATTATAAGATTTTATATTTTTTTCTTTATTAATTATATTATATTATCACCTACACTAAACTAATATCTTATCTCCGCCCCTGTCAACAAGTGCAATCCCAACTTTCTTTCAAATGTTCTTATTTATTCCATCTTTGTATGTATGCACATCCACCTTAACATCCCCTACTATATACTCATCTCTTCCCATCCACACTATACCCAAGTTCTCATAGAAATGTAATGACTCTTATCAAGACGTTGTAGTCGGACCTTGCAACGTGTTCCTTCCAGAGAAGGGCCTATCATTAGCGCAAAGTTTGATAAATCCATACATAACATTTGTCTATGTCTCAACACTAGCTAGCAACCTAAATAAACCCTCTTCCTTTATTCAGGAATGGGATCGGTCATGGCAGAGGCGGAGTTGAATACTACTAGTGTCCAAGTAAAATAATTATTGTCCATGGATAATTGAGAATTTGTATCCTTGTATCATCTAATTCTAAAGATTCCAATAACCTAATTTTGCAATAGTATTGTCATGCAACTATATGTTATCCAAAACTGGAACTAGATCAACCAAGTGTGGACATATAACCAAAGCATCCACTTGAAAACCATGAAAGGTAACTACACAAAAAATAACATTATCATAGTTCATTTATTCAAAGTCACTATAGAGTAAAGTTGGTGTCCTTGTTGATAATTAGAGTTCACATTCATATCAATGCAAGAGTACTTGTCTTAAAATTGATAATGAAATAGTAGCATCCAAAACTGTGACATGCACAACTAAAGATATAGCCTATCTACTAGAAAGCACAAAAAGTAAAAGAGCTAAATACTAAATCTATACAAGAAAGGGAGGTTTTCTGATCAGTTTCCTCTTTTGATTCCTCAACTAATTGCTATGTCCACAATGAGCTAATTAGTATGAGAATTGTTTATATTGCAGGATGCATGAATTTTGGCTCATAAACGATTAAGATTTAAATTGAATGACAATGCTTAACTTCAGAGGATCAGTGTTAGACTACCACCAAGCAAGTTAACAGATCAAGGATAAAATTTTGAACGCATTTGATTGAGTCATTACCATGATCTTTCCCTTAACAGGGCTAGAAAAAGTTAATTAGAAAGGTTTTAAGATAACATATCTTACTTCCTTGGATGTTCATTCATGTTGAACTTCATTGGCTAACCACTTATGGTCAAATTATTAGCAAATATGTTAATTTATATATTTTTATTGTCAACACACCCCTTCTTGTGTGGGTGGCAAATGGTTCACTTGATTGTCCCAAACCCAACACATGACTTAATTAGATCTTCTTTGTAACATAAGAAAGATTTTAATTTTTAATCTCTTGCTCTGATACTATGTTAAAGTTAATTGACTAACCATTTACTTCTAAAGCTGAAACAGTAGGGAATGTTCCAATTCATATTTTTATATTCATAACAAAAACCACGCATAGAGAAAGAATAGTCGGTTCATAAAACTATTACTACAACTAAACACAGATAGGATGGAATCTTCTTAGAGGTGAATGGCTTATTAACTCCATACAATTGATACAGCCTCGCATGTTCTTCCAGAATCATATAAGTGCTGGTATTATCTCACTGTAGAAGAGATCATGCACAAAGTTCTGAATAAATGTTTCTGTATTTTTGTTATCTCTTTCCTCAAATATGATGAAGTTTTATTTTATTCTTTTTGGGACACCGGGCTAAGATCATTCAAAATTTTCAAAGGCTTGCTTTTGCTCATTTACTTACACTTATCAGCATGGATAACAGGGATATCTTGTAAGTAGTGGCTATAATAGTGTCCAAAAACAACATTCCTTCAACTGCATAAGGAAATTTCAGTGAAAGCTGATATCTGATACAAAAATTCCTACTGCTAAAGTACCCTATGAAAAATCTTCATATTTGGAGAACAGATTTTATAGGCATGACACACTGACAACATAATTAAAGCTTAAAATAATTACATAAACTAACCATTGAGATGGCTTCATCAGCATCATCCTTGTTTCGACCTGCCACACGGCCTCTAAGTGAATCCAAAACATCCCTAAGTTTCTTTAGAAGAACATGCCTATCCAATGAAGCCACTTCTCTCCATTTTGCCTGAATACCATGCATAATTTCAAATATCAATATTTGTAAAGATACACCAAACAATGGCACACAACTTAGAAAACTAGAAAATTCAGAAACTATTAAGTCAGCAGATAATCAGGATATTATACAAAAAACAGTTCCTAGCTGTTATCATCCATAAAGGGAATGATACCTCATTTGACAACTTAGAAGCTTCGGACAACCCCTGTTCAAATCTTTTGGTGAGGTCCCTCACTGAGAGTCGTTTTTTCTGCTCCAGCAATTCTGACGTCTCCTTTGCAACAATCTCCTTCAGAGAAGGCATTTCAGTACTTTCCTGCTCTAGAGTAATGCTGTTGTCTCCAATGTCGTAGGCTTGGCTAAAAACAAAATTCACATCGGATGAAACCATTTTCATAGCTTCCTTCTGCTTTGGATCCCCAAATTCACCAGCAACCCTCGTCATCAGTACAAAATTCTCGTGCTCTGCTCTCCAAAATAACGTACAAAAGATACTTAAATACTTCACTTTCTAATTGGCTTCTTAACTAGCAGATTTCCTAATAACCTAACTCCGTCCCATGCATCAAAACAAAATACAGTAGAACACAAAAGATTAACTTTTTCAAAAGTCAACAATCCATTTTTAGAGAAATGAAACGCTAAAAACCCATTGCTCTCCGAAGACCGAAAGAAATCGTCATCGGAAGAAGAAAATGGACCGAACAAAGCATAATTCAAAAATAACCGATTGCAAATTAAGTCAAAAAGGGAATTTGACACCAAGAAAACTACAAAGGGACACAGATTACCTGCATACTCAACAGAAAAGCTTCTCGATCGCTACTAAAACTAACCAACCATAAAGTAAAATAAAAAATAAAAAATCATCGAATCAAACACGAATTCGTAGGCAAAAGAAGTAACCCGCACTTCGCTTCAAAGGGCAAAAAAGGAATGACACAAAACCTACCTCCTCCGCATTAAATTCTACGCTCCTCGCTTGTTGTTGCAGGTTGAGAGGGCGGCGTGAAGGGACGAGTTCAAACGGAAGTAAGACAAAGGGAAAGGAGAGAGCTTTATTATTTCATACTTCGATTTGATTCAGCGACGCGGACTACAAAGTAGATAAAGAAAGTGGAGAAGGCGATGTGGAGAGACGGGTGACTTCCGGGTCGGGTTTCCCTTAACGGGTTCAGCAAACTCAGTTGAACGTAGTACGAGCAGACTCTTCTTATGAGCATCTCGAATACGATCCGGGTCGAATGCGGACCCGTTTAAGATTATCGGGTCCAACCAAAGCTGGAGCGGAGCAAGTTAAATTGGTCTCGGATTTATTTATTTAATATTGAGGGATACCTACCCAACGGGTACTCTGCTAAGCATGTGCTATGATTGGTAATTGAGGGAACTAATTTGTTTGGTGCAAAAGCGGGGAAGACATGATGAGAGCGTTTGAGTAACCTTCTTCATCTTGCTATCTTGGAAAACAATAAAAGACAAACCACTTAATCACTTTTATACTTTATTTTAGTTCTTCATTCTATTTTGTTTTTTTTTACTTTATAAGATATTTTGAGTTGCTAATATTTGAATGTTTGTCCATATCTATCTAGAATAAAAATTTAAGGTTCTATTGGATAACGGACAGATTTATTATAATAGGATAATAGATTATATTTTTTAAAAAAAGTATTTTTATTTTTAATTAATTTTACGATGGATTATAAGTTGATTTTATAATTTATTTCACTTCACATAATTTGAAGTTGGGCTGTGAGGGATATATGGGATAAGTATAATCATCTTTTATTATAATAGAATAAAAATTTAAGTCCTTATAAGTAGGGATAACAATTTCATCCGAACTCGATGGAGGATTCGACATTCGACTCGAATGGAGGAGGGTATGGAGGGACTATCAATATCTGATATCCGACCCGAATACTCAATTAAATAATATATCTATATATATATATATATATATATATATATATATATATATATATAAAAGAAAATTTTCTTTTTCTAAAATCAACTTATTATTTTTTTTTTGTTGATATTAGTAGGACACTATATAGATATTTAATCTATTTTTTTAATTATATATATATTTATATATATATATATATATATATATATATATATATATATATATTAATAGGATGTTAATTTTAATATGTTTTTATTGAATGATAATAATTCTAATAGTTCGATAGAAAGAAGAACAATTACACGTATAGAATATATCCGGTCTTTTAATGGGTATGAGTATACCCATTGGATATCCTATACCCGATGGGTATGAGTACGGAGGATATAGAATCCGACCCCAATCTGACTCATTGTCATCCCTATCTATGAGATGTCCAGTTAGTTAGAAGGTGACATATTTATTATAATGGGATAAAGATCAATTCTTAATAGATGCATGTTCTCGAGAAAAAATTCCTCTCACTTTTAATCATTTAGCGGTCGACTATAAATTGATCCTAGAATTTATCTATTTTCACATCTATCTTCAAAGGATATCTAGAATAAATAGTAACCATTTTTACCATAATACAAATTTAAAAATTAAATATTATTAGCATAGAGCATTTTATTTATAACTATGTTGCACAAGTTAGGTCCAACCATTTGTGAATAATGATTAAAGGTAAGTTTCTCTTATATGGTTATAAATCACACTTAATGATATGCTATTATTAGTGCTAGATTAAATTAGGTACATCCAAATGGTTTGATTGTTACACAAACACAAAGAAATATAAATTAATATTATGAGTGTTCATTTCTACACAAGGTTAATTCTTAGCATCCCACGTGATCGTCCCCTCAACTATATAGAGAAGTAAATTAGAAAATCAAACAAGTTATTATAGGAGAGGGTATTTCTATCGACTTCACTAGGAATCATTATTTGCCATTTCTAAGACTAACTCGACCGTACCCTTGGGATAATAATATGAGTATTTAAGTGAAAAAAATAAATGATTCGTTCACCTCCAATGTCCTACTAATCCATTCATAAGTAAGTAAATCATGAATAACTATTAGTTATTAGTACAGATGATCAACTCCAAGACCTTATATGATAATACCCAACTATCGCTAGAGATGGCAATTATTAGGATTTGGGTAGGATTTCATATCCTCTGTACTCATCCTCATTTATTATATCTATACCCATATTCATCCTCATATCCATTGGGTATTTAATTTTCATACCCATCACCATACCCATCGGAGTTTCGGGTATCCATATCCTACCAATCATCCTATTATTTCCTACCATTCTCATTTTAAACAAAATATTTCAATGTACTTGTTAGCTCTTCCTCGTCTCATGCTCCTTCGATCGGGTGAACATTTTCTGTGGAAAAGAAGATGAGATGCGTGTTGATAACAGGATAAAAAGATAAACTAAGTTTTTTTTTCCTAAGATTGAAAACAGGCTAAAGTTTTTTTTTCTAATAAAAAATGAGACTTATAAATAAATAAATAAATATATCGGGTATCGGGTAGGGTATGGATATGATTTTACCACATCCGTCTCCATACCCATACCCATACCCGAAATACTCATTTACTATAATCGGGTATAAAAATTTCCTCTATATCCTCCTTTATTCGGATTGGATGTCAAATTATTTATCGGATTCGGATGAAATTGTCATCCCTAACTATCGCACCGTGTTGAGAGGACTGTAATATAAGTGTTCATGTAAGATCGGTTAATTGTGTTAAGTAAACGTTTAATAGAAATAAAAAAATATATAACATTGATAATCTTGCGGTTGATTTCTTACTTCGCCATCTAAAACGCCCATAGTGCACCAACCATGTAAACATCCATTAATTTACCCTTTCAAAACAGAGAAAATGGTAAACTTCTGCAACACCAGCAACATTCACTACTCTACTACAATGACCAGATATTATTATCATCATCATCAAAATTTCGTCCTAATTAATCTTGGATGTAGATGCTTTTTTTTATTATTTCGGTGTACGATAAATTCAGAGTATAACTTAATTCGAACTTTGTTCCTTTTATTTATTCTCCTAAATACTTTACCGTCCCACCTAACTCGACAAGATAGTCTAATTTAATTAAAAGTATAGGGGTAAATATATGTTGTCTCCAAATTTAAATTCTCATGTACATCAAGGACAACAAGGGTTAGTAAGCAGGTGTGCTCATGTGTGATTAATCATGTCAAGTTATAATTATAACAAAAATAATAAATATAAATAAGATTGTGCTAATTGCAATAAAAGCTAATAACTTTCACTCGGGAACGTTTCTAAGACGGTCCCATATGATTTTGAAGGAAGATAAATCATCAGGAGTTTCGCCCAATATAGTAATCCTTGGCGGGGATAGGGTGGGATGGGGGTGAACAAGATTATGCTAATGGTGGTAGATGATAATTCGCTCGTCCTAGCGCCTAAGCCAATACTTCTCCAGACTAATACGGAAGAGATAAATCACGAGTGACTATTAGTCTTGAGCGATTGAATAGAGATTTGCTTGGTTCGGAGCAAGATTCCCCAGACTAATGAGGGAGGAACAAGATTGTGCTAATATGATAAAAGACGATTTGCTTGCTCCCAATGTCTCCATCAATTTGTTCCTAGACTAATATAAAGAAGATAAATCACATGTGACTACTAGCTAAATAATAAAGATTGTGCTAATGCATCTATATGACCTGATTTGAAGATCTCACTTCTATTCCACAACCTATCAATGCATTTGGTGTGACCCTCACAAATCTACTAATATATCACCCCCTCAATTCAATAAGAGGCAAGTCTCTACCCACTTAAAAAAAAAAGGAAATTTACAATAAGCTCTCCTCTATAAAGTTGAAGCCTTCAATTTTGATCTAAGCCCCTGTAGACATTTTAATAGTTGTTGATAGAATATTAGAAAGTATTTTCAAGCAACCTCTTATAACATAATCTCTCCAAGACCTTCACTTGACTAGACAACCAAATGTAACCACTGAAACTAAATAGCCATGCCATTGATCGACTAAATTTCATCTCTAGTTAGCTTCTCAAGCCTCGGAATAACTAAAAGCATATCTAATTGATAGTTACTTGAACAAAACCATGCTATTCACTCTACACTTGCATTCAGTCGATTCCCTGATTGATTGACATGCTTCAGTTAACTAAACATTGGATGTTTTTTACCTTTATTTGGCTGACAACCATCATAAACCTACAGCCTACACAAAGGCCAAAATAGAGCTAGTAGGCAAAGTATGACTTAATCCATATAGTCCAAGTCACTAATTAACCTACCCATACCTAGCTATCTCATCATCCTTTCAAGCTACAAACGTTATACTCATATTCTAGCTTTGCTCTCGATATCTAGTGAAAGAAAGAATTCTAATCTTATCTTGAAATTTCTGCACAAGAAACACTGCCAAAGAGACATTCAGAATGATCAGACAGTGGTAAAAACTTAGATTTCGACTATTACACAGTCTTCCAAACTTATAGCAGTAATGAATATGTATTGTTCTGAACTATCTTAGAACCACAAGGTGAATTGAGAACTCTCTGTATACTGCTCACAGCTGCAGAAAGGCATCAACCTGATGTAGATCTAAGGAAGTAAACCCAAATCCAACAAAAAGAGAACAACAAGAACTGATGAAGATAACAGAGGCAGCTGCATGTACACACCAAGCTCACTTTTGCTTCCTTCACATGACTGAGCAGCTGTTAGGATTCTCATCGCTGAACATGTTGTATGGCACCTCCTGGGGGTACGGCTGCATCTGCGGCACGTAGACCGGCCGGCCATAGCCGTAGCCCAGCTGTGCTGGTGAGAAAGCCGGCCGTTCTGCCCCACCCATCATCATCATCCTCTGTTGCTGCTGCTGCTGCTGCATTAGTGCTTGCAAGTATTGCTGCTGTTGGTAGGGGTTTCCACCTGCCATCATCATCTCCGGCGGCATCGTTCCGGGCTGGAAGTAGCCCGGCGGCATGGCGCCTGCCGGAAAACCGTTAGTGTTGCTCCCATCAACATGTTTGTTAGCTCCATGGGACGAAGGGTGGCCATGGTTACCCTGATTTCCACCTTTGGCGTTCTTGTTGCTTCCTCCTCCATTCTTACTCTCATGAGTTCCATGGCCCTTTTTACCGCCACCACTGGCTTGATTTTGCTTTCCGTCACCACCATTTTTGCTTCCCATGGCCTTATTGATCACTTGAACTAGATTGACTCCCTTACCACCACCACCTTTCTTATGACTTGCTGCCTTGTTCTCTTTCCCATTAAACTGGTTAAAGTTCTTCAGGTTGGGGTTCATCGTCTTAGGGCCACCAAGCATGCCATCGCCGCCAAACTCATCATGCATGTCGTCTAAGTCCTCGTCGTCAAACTCCTCCCAGTCATCATCGTCGTCGCTGTCGTAGTCGCTCCCATCATCCACCTCTTCCTGGGAAGGCAGATTGAACTTGACCTTCCTGTTGTCATCTTTCTTGAAAGGCAGCTTGAGGTCGGGAAATTTCAGATCTTTAAACCCTTTCCCCATCTCCTGAGTCTGCTTCTGTGACTTCTTCTCCTTGCCGCCGCCGCCGCCGCCGCCGCCCTTTTGCTGTCCTTTGGCATGGTCAAGCTTGTGCTCCTGAAGCATATCGGTAAGTTTCTGCTGGCCTCCTCCCTTTGCATGCCAAAGCTCAGCGTGTTTGCCAGCCTTGTTAAGCTTTCTGATGAGGGTGGCCGGATCCGCAGTCCCTGTGACTGTAACCTTCCTCTTCTCTCCATCTATTGTCACTTCGTACACCCCTGAACACCCAAAATCAATTCTAATTTTCCAAACAAAAAAACTTCTTCTTTTCTTTTGATACCAAACAGAGACAGAGTTCATTCTTGTTTATTGGTTTGCATAACATGTAAAAATAACACTTCCAAAAGACAAAAATCAAAGATCCAAATTAAGGAATAGTAGTAGCGTGGGAGGTGCACCTACCCTCAGTTCTGAGAAGCACTCTTCTTACTTTTTTCTGGCAGCCATCGCAGCAGATATTATTCACCTTCAGAACACAAGCCTACGAGTCCAACATGAAAGCCAAGAAGAAGAAGAAGGGCATTCATTTTCCTAGGGTTCGAGTTCAGAGCAAGCAAATGAAGCCGCACGTACGTACCTGGATCTTTAGGAACTTGTTGGCTTCTTTACTCATTTTCTCAGCCGCAGGCACACCGAGAAACTCACTCACCGAGCGCTGGAGATATCTGAAAGGCTGAGCAGAAGCATGAGCACCAAAAAGTGAGCAGAGATATTTAGTCTGAAACAGCTAGCTAGCTAGAGCCAGAGAGTGAGTGAAGCTGCTCTGTGATGTTGTGCTTGATTGTAACTTGTAAGTAAGGTGGTGGGGGTGGGCAAGCAGAGTATTCTTTTGCTTTTCCTATTTTCCTCTCTGTTGCAGACTGTTCTACGAGCTGCTACCTTTAACTTTGTACTGCTCTTTTGAAGTTTTCTGGTCCCCGGCCGGCTCTCTGCCAGACTGAAACCATGAGATCGGTGCCTTTGTCTCGATGATGTAAATTTATGAATCACTGACATGCCAAGCAAAATCTTTGATTCTGTATTCACCAAAAGTTAGCTCATCCTTTTGGTTAAAATAATTTTATTTTATATTATTATAATCATAGTTTAAATCGTAATTCTACGCAGAATCGATTTAGGATCAGAATTGAATTGGTTCAATCAGGATCGAATCATAGAATCGTATGATTCTACTAAAAATATTATCATACATAATTAATAATTAAAAAAATATTTTAAAAACTCATTTATATATAAATAAATAATTAATTATATATATATATGCAATTATTTACCCTCAACATCTCAAATTACATTACTATATGTATAAATTTAAATTAACTTGTAATTCAACTATCATTTTCGCATAATAATAATATTTATATTTTTATATCATAAAATGAAAGAATATAAAATTTCTATTAACATAATAATAATAACACATTCAATGTTAAAAATATTTCATTATTTTATAAGATAATTCAATTTAAAGGCCAACAAAGTACCTAACGTATATAACAGAAGCTATTGAATCCTTTGATTCAAATATGAATGTCGAAAATATTCTTCTAAAGATGGGTTAATGCCGCACAATATTAGACAATAGACATTTAAAAATTCATTATTTTGATAAAAAGAAATGACAGAATATTATTGATAAAAAAATTACTAAAAATAATTAAACATATGTTTAAATAATTTAAAATCCTAATAAGATGAAAAAAAAGATAATATAAAAAAGATAAAATCTTCTAGACATTCGAAAAAGATTTAAATGATATTTTTTGGATTTGAAATAGGATGGTTAAGGATAAATTTTGAAATTTATTAAATATTTCTGAACGAGTTTTGATTTGATATATTATATACTCTGTGATTCAATATGAGTGAAACATTATGACCTCTCAAAGTTTTTATTGATTATGTTCCGATCCTACCGATTTTGTTTCGATCCTACCGATCTTGTTCCTATTTTATTGTAAAAAATAATTCTGTACGATTCTGGATCGATTTTAGATTTTCGGATAATAAAAGTATTTTTAAATAAAAATATATTAAGTTATTATTTTATTTTTTTCAAAGAAATATTTTTTTTTATGGAAAATAAATGTTTTACGCAAAGTGATTAAGTGAAGGGTCAAGGGCCTCAATCCAAAACTCTTGTCGGTAGAAGCCACTAACCAGTAACCAAGAGGAAGGGCACGGGCGAGATGTTGTGTGGGGAATTGAGTGAAATATCATGCCGCACTATCCGACAATTCCCGATGAGATCGGACAAACGAAACTGCAGCCGGTCTGCATGTCCAGAGGGGCCTGGCCTGTACTGTCAACTGTGTCTTGTGCGCGAGTACCCATGCATATGCATAGGAGACCCTTCTTAGAACCTCAAGAAGCTGCTGCTGCCTGGACAATAACTTAAAATATATAAATTATTTTTAAAATAAAAACAATTATAAAATTTACGAAAACGATAAAAAGACATCATACCATTAAAGATTTTAAATTATTTACACTAAAACTCCATGAGTAAGTGCCACCCAGCTCATCTAACATGTACAGGTACAGCTCTACTCTTGTAGTTGTTAGATTCAAATATTAGAAATTGGAATTGAATAGGGGGACTGTATTTGAAACTAGAGTTGGCCACCTTGTTCACTTTTCATATGGAAGGTATTAAAATAAAGAAATTCAACTGGATGCTCACCATCAAATTGTGCCTGTAGAATTATCAAACGGAGGGGGTAACTTTCTCCTAGTGGCAAAAGAATTCCATTGATTTGGACATGGTGAGTGTCTGTCTAATCTAGGCCTTGGAAAGTGTAGTCTCATGTACCATTGTATTCGATGATGTCTAAAAGTAATGGAGATGATCTACTAAGTAGATAACTTTGATATTGATCAAGAGATGACTTTGCTAGGGAAGAATGGTAGTACTGGGTACTCCTTTCGTCTCCTTTCCGCACACACTTGAAAGACAAAACAAGAGGTTAGGGCCAAAACCAAGGAATGAGTCCTTGTGTAGGTCCTCCGACACTTAAGTTAGTAGATGACAAAGTGAAAAAAATAGAAAAGATGAACAGTAGAACTATTGTGTCCAAAGAATGTCCACATATCTCTATAATAGGATGATATTGTCCACTTTGAATCTATGTCCTCGTGACTTTGCTCTTGGGCTCTTCCCAAAAGACCTCATACTAATGAAGATATCATACATCCTTTTAAACCCATGATCTTTACCCCAACAATCCTCCCCTCAAACAAAGGACCACAATTACTCTCATGACCCGAGCCTCCCCGCGAGCATCTCGTCACTCTGACCTGCTCTAGGATCTTTACTCCAATAATCTTTCTCGCAAACGAAGGACCACAATTACTCTCATGGCTTGAGCCTCCCCGCGAGTATCTGATCACTCTAACCTATTCTGGACCTCTCCGCAAGCATCAACATCCGGTCACCTTGATCTACTTCCGGCCTCCCTGTGAGCATCCGGTCATCCTGACCTACTCGCCTCCCCACAAGCATCCAGTCATCCTGACCTGCTCCGAGCATCTCCGTAAGTATCCGGTCACCCTGACCTACTCCAAGTCTCCCCATAAGTATCCGATCACCCTAACTTGCTTCAGGGCCTTCCCACAAGCATATGGTCAACCTGACCTACCCCAGGTCCACCCTCAACTTCATTCAAGACCACCCTATATGACACCTGATATGGACCATGACTCTAATACCATTGTTGTACCCAAAAGATGTCCACATATCTCCATAATGACATGATATTGTCCATTTTGGATCTATACCCTCATGACTTTGCTCTTGGGCTCTCCCCAAAAGGCTTTATGCCAATAGAGATCTTTACCAAATCTTTCCAATGTAGGATTTTGATTAAACCCCAACAAGAATGGTAGTATGGACGCTTAAGTCCCTTAAGTCCGACTGACGATATAGCCGACCAGATATATGCTGAGAGTTGCCTTGTACTCGTCCAACAAGGCTAGTCGGATCAAGTGTCCAGTATATCCAATTGGACTGGAAGTCCGATCGACTGGACTTTATGCAAATAGATATAGGCTTTATGCAAATACAATATTTAGTCAAATAATTTTTAGTCAGCTAGAAGGATGAATAGTTGATTGGAGAGGTTGTTTAGTCATCTAGAAATATGGTCATTTTAAATCTAACTTGTTAGGGTCAATGGTAGTCTAAATATGAGTTAAGATCAACTAGAGAGGTGGTTGCAGGGGAGGGGATAGAGTGAATAATAGTCATAATTTGGCTTTAGAAATTTCTTATCAAATGTGAGATTCACACATGGATGTTAGTTAAGATTAGTTATCAACTTAGATCCTATGTAGCATCACATGGCATGGTAGAATTGAACAATTTCTTGGATGTGCCATATTGGGATAGACGATACTCCAAGTCCTAAGGATGTCGTGATATGAGGAGGATAAGAGCACTAGATTACATGGTTATTGCATTCCGAAAACAATTTTATGGATCTACTACTTCTATAACAATTGATAGACTTGATGTCTTGCTAAAGTACAACTAAGTTTTGTGTATCTAACGCCAATGAAGATGGTCTTCATGTCGGATCAAATGGTTTGATCATTTTAGATATACTATCACTGCATCTAAGAGTCTATATAGTCATATGCACAGACATGATTCTTTCAATATTGAATGCAATAACCTAAGAAAATTGATATATAATTATGTTAACTGATCCGGCGGTAAAAATCCGGAACCCCATAAGGAGTCAACGCTGAGGGGAGGTCAAAGGGTCTAGTGGTTCGCCAGAAAAGGACAAGCCGACCGGACTCAGAAGAAAGGGAAATCTGATAGTAAAAGGCACCCTGGTAGGGACCAGGGTTCCGACGCTCAAATAAAACAGTGCGTAATGACCGAGCGGAAGGAGGTGCCGCCTGGACGGCGCAAAGAATCAAGCCCGTCCGTACGACGTTCATCGCCCGCTCGGCGGGCCGGGCACCCCCGTCAGACGGTGGGTAAAAGACGGGGACGTCTGCTGACAACCGTCAAGTCGTATGGCTATGCCATACTTCTAGTCTGACAACGGGTGGTCCTGCCGTCCCATCAAAGGACATGCTCGACGGTGGCAGCATGGTGTCAGGTAAGCTCTCTGACAAGTGCATACCGTGGTATGGGTTGCTGACACGTACGCACCTCGGTAGGCGTGCATCAGTTCCTTCTCCATCCTATATAAAGAGGCTATTACTTCGCCGAAGGTACGCATAATACAAATTTGGCAGCCACTTTCTCCACCACTTACCTGACTTGAGCGTCGGAGGGTCGTCGCCGGGAACCCCTTCCCGGCTAGACTTTTGTGCAGGATCGCCGGAACTTCGTTCGACCAGCCGGAGGTTCACTCCAACGATTGGGAGCGTGCCGCGTGCCCAGTGTCCCTTGGTTCAGCGATTCGGACAGGATCAAATTGGCGCCGTCTGTGGGAACGCTCCTGCATCCGATCGGAAACAATGGACGAGGCTGGACGACAACACACGGTGACGCTTTCTAGGGAAGAACTCGACGCTCTGGTCGAGATAAGGGCCGCCAAAATTGTTGAACAAAAACAGAAAGCAGCGGCCGAACGGCCGGAGCAACAAGCAACATCTGCGTCGGGTGGCCGAGCGGAAGCACCTCCAGCCACCGTCGCATTCCACCGGGCCTTATTTCGCACCCCTGAAGCCGGACCAGCTCGGAGAGATAGAGACTCTTCTTCAGACGAAATGCCAAGGCGAGACGACAGAAAAGGGAAAGCTCCCCGGGCGGACCCATCTCCCGAGCGGACCAATCGCCAATTCTCGGAGGCTATTCTACGAGACCCTCTACCCAAGCACTACGTGCCTCCGACGATCGGCGAGTACAATGGAACAACGGACCCGGATGACCATCTGGGTAAGTTTGACAACACAGCCACGCTCCACCAATACACCGATGGAGTGAAATGCCGCGTCTTTCTTACCACCCTCTCGGGGTCTGCGCAACGGTGGTTCCGGAGGCTGCCGGACGGATCCATCACGAGCTTCAAGGAATTCCGAACGGCCTTCCTCCACCACTTCGCCAGTAGCCGACGGTATCAAAAGACAAGTGTCAGCTTGTTCGCCATCAAGCAAGAGCCGAGAGAATCGCTTCGAGCTTACATTCAGAGATTCAACCAAGTGGCGATGGACATCCCAACGGCCACTTCGGAGACGATGATGAACGCCTTCACGCAAGGCCTTGCGGATGGGGACTTCTTCCGGTCGCTCATCCGAAAGCCGCCCCGAGACTATGATCACATGCTACATCGAGCCAACGAATATATAAATGTGGAAGAAGCGCAAGCCGCTCGGAAAAAGGAAGCTCCAGCCGAGCGGGCACCTACTCATGCCGAGCGGAAACAGCACACCGCTCAGCAGCCACCTAGAGGACCGAGGGCCGATGCAATCCGATCCCCCCATGCCAGATCTCACGTACAAGAGGTGGCTGCCGCTCGGCCCAAGCCAAAGAAGAGGTGGACCCCTATGTTCTGCACCTTCCACCAGACGGATACGCACAACACGAGGGATTGCCGAAGCCTTCCCTTTGTATCCAATCCTGTTCCCAGGAAAGCCGAACGACGGTCTCCTCCCATCGACAGGAGACATAGGACCCATGAAGCTGACCGGACCCGCACCGAGAGACGACATCAGCAGACACCCGAGCGGCACCGATCTCCGAGGCAGGAGAATCGCCGGGCGTCCAGAGAACGGTCACGACCGTCCGCTCGGGAAGAGGAAAACCGGAACAATACTTCCCGAGGCGAGATCAACGTTATTGCCGGCGGACCGACCGGAGGAGACTCCAATCGAGCCAGAAAGGCGGGCGTCCGACAGCTGCAGATCCACGCGGTCGGCTGTAGCCAAGAGCGGGCAAGTGGACCGGAAATCACTTTCGGACCCGGGGACTTGGAAGGAGTAGAAGTGCCCCACGACGACGCGCTGCTCATTAAAGCGGTAATAGCAAATTACACCATTCACCGCATATTTGTTGACACAGGGAGCTCGGTCAACATCATATTCAAGAAGGCGTTCGATCAGCTGCAAATTGATCGAGCCGAGCTGCTGCCCATGACGACCCCGCTCTACGGGTTTACGGGCAACGAAGTTCAGCCGGTCGGACAGATCCGGCTAGCCACCTCGCTGGGAGAGGAGCCGCTCAGGAGGACCAGGACAATAAACTTCGTGGTGGTCGACTCTCCATCATCCTACAACGTCATTTTGGGATGACCAGCGCTCGGCGAATTCCGAGCGGTTGTCTCAACCTTCCACCAAAAGATAAAGTTCCCCGTGGAGGACAAAGTAGGAGAAGTGCGTGGAGATCAACTAGCAGCTCGACGGTGCTATATAGAGATGATCCGAGCAGAAGCTGGCTCCGCTCGGAAGGCGCCCCGAATCGAGGTACACGCCATAACCGAGAAACCTCCTGCTTTAACTTATGATGAAAAGGAGGAAGTTCAGATCCATCCGACCCGACCGGAGGCCACGACTTTTATCGCCTCGGATCTGAAGGAAGAGCAGAAGGAGAAGCTGATCCAATGCCTCCAGCGAAATCATGATGTCTTTGTCTGGTCGACACATGAGTTGCCCGGAATTTCGCCAAGCCTGGCGCAGCATGAGTTGCATGTCCGACCAGACGCTCGGCCAGTGAAGCAGAGAAAAAGGGACTTCAGTGCCGAACAAAATGCCATCATCCGGGCGGAAGTAGAAAAACTTCTGAAGGCCGGCCACATACGCGAGGTGCAGTTCCCGAGCTGGCTGGCCAACGTGGTATTGGTCTCCAAGCCGGGCGGCAAGTGGAGGGTCTGCATCGACTTTCGAGACCTAAACAAAGCGTGCCCCAAGGATTTTTATCCTCTGCCCCGGATAGATCAGCTGGTGGACTCTACGGCCGGCTGCGAATTAATTTGCATGCTTGACGCCTACCAAGGATATCATCAAGTGCCGCTCGCCCGGGAAGATCAAGAAAAAGTAAGCTTCGTAACGGCCGACGGCACATATTGCTACAAAGTGATGCCGTTCGGATTGAAGAATGCCGGGGCCACCTATCAACGCTTGATGAACAAGGTGTTCAAGGAGCAGATCGGGCGGAATCTGGAAGTTTATGTGGACGACATTCTTATCAAATCCGTCCTAGCGGCCGATCTTTTCAAGGATATGGAAGAAACCTTCCGAACACTGCGCAAATATGGAGTCAAGCTAAATCCCCAGAAGTGCCTGTTCGGAGCTAAAGGAGGGCGTTTCTTGGGGTATATAGTGACCGAGCGGGGAATCGAAGCAAATCCCAGCAAGGTGAAAGCACTGCAAGACATGCCGCCCCCAAGAAATACAAGAGAAGTGCAAAGGTTGACCGGTCGGATAATTGCTTTATCCAGATTCATCTCCAGAACCGCCGACCGGAGCCTGCCATTCTTCAAGATCCTGCGCAAGGCTACTAAGTTCCAGTGGGATGAAGAGTGTGACCGAGCATTTGAAGAATTGAAGACATATCTAAATTCTCTGCCTGTGCTGGCCAAGCCGATCGGGGGCGAGTCACTGTATATGTATCTGTCGTCAACTGAGCATGCTGTAGGCTCAGCACTTGTGAGGGCGAGCGGCGAAGAGCAGCCGGTGTATTTTCTAAGCCACATTTTAAAAGATGCTGAATCTCGTTACACTGGGCTCGAGAAGTTGGCCTTAGCTTTGGTTCTAGCCGCTCGGCGCCTTCGACCATATTTCTTGGCTCACACCATCATTGTCCGAACGAACAGTCCACTTGGAAGGGTGCTGTTGAATCCAGAAGCGTCCGGACGACTTATCAAGTGGACGACAGAATTAAGTGAATTTGATATCCAATATCAGCCCCGCTCGGCGATTAAAGCCCAATCCTTGGCTGATTTTGTGACCGAAGTGCAAAGACCAGAGCCGGAAGCTATGTGGAGAATATATGTGGATGGATCCTCCACTCGACTCGGAAGTGGGATCGGAATATTACTACTCTCACCTCAGGAGGAAAAGATGCACTTATCCGTCCGGCTAGATTACAAAGCGACTAATAATGAAGCCGAGTACGAGGCCCTTATAGCCGGATTGCAGGCCGCACGGTATGTGGGGGCCGGTCGGGTGACACTTTATTCGGATTCACAGTTAGCCGCTCAGCAACTTTTCGGCACCTTTGAAATCAACTGTGTTCGGCTTAAGCTCTACGCTGAGGCCTTTGAAAAACTCAAAGCTACTTTCCGAGAGGTGTTTATTCAGAAGATTCCCCGAACGGAGAACCAGGCGGCCGATGAGTTAGCCAAACTCGCGAGTTCAATAACGCCGGTCGCCATTCAGCAACCAATTGAAAAAACGCTGCTGGTGGCGTATGTCGACCGGATGCAAGGCCTCACGTTTCCAAGCGACTGGAGGACACCTATTATAGAATTCCTCCGTTCGGGCACCACACCATCCGATGAATATGCAGCCCGGCTCCTCAGAAGAAGAGCCGGTCGGTTTACGCTCATCGGAGATCAGCTTTACAAGAAAGCTTTCTCGCGTCCTCTGCTGAAATGTGTAAGCTCGGAGGACTCAGCTTACATCCTCCAGGAAGTACATCAAGGATCATGCGGAGGTCATCCGGGCGGACGCTCGTTAGCCAAGAAGATCCTCTTGGCCGGATACTTTTGGCCAACTTTACAAACAGATGCCGCTCGGATAGTATCTACTTGCCTTTCATGCCAGAAGTATCACAACTTCTCTCACCGACCGGCAGAGGAGATGAAGGCATCAACCATCTCATGTCCGTTCGATCAATGGGGAATGGATATTGTGGGTCCATTTCCGATGGCGACCGGGCAGAGGAAATTCTTACTAGTGGCGGTAGATTACTTCTCCAAGTGGGTGGAGGCCGAGCCGCTCGCAAAGATTACTGAACAAATGGTTAAAAAATTCATCTGGCAACACATCATTTGTCGGTTCGGCATCCCTCGCCGACTAGTGTCCGACAACGGGCGGCAGTTCACAGGGAAGATGTTAGAGGATTGGTGCAAGAGCTACGACATTGAGCAACATTTCACATCCGTGGCCTATCCTCAGAGCAACGGTCAAGCTTCTTAGTATTCTGCGCGCTCGGCTCGACCATTTGGGAGGAAGTTGGCCAGATGAAGTGCCGAGCGTCTTGTGGGCCATCCGAACGACGCCGAAAGAAGGGACAGGAGTCACACCGTTCCATTTGGTATATGGCGGTGAGGCTGTCATTCCGGTCGAAGTCGGAGTTGAGTCAGCCCGGATCCAGAGCTACGATGACGATAACGCCGAACGAAGAAACATGGAGCTGGACTTGGTAGAAGAGGAAAGGGCAAAGGCGTCCGTTCGGCTGATGGCATACCGTCAGCGGATGAAGCAAAACTACAACCGGCGCGTCATTCCCAGAGCGTTCCAGGTCGGCGACCTTGTTTGGAAGAAGGTCAAGCCGGTCGGTGACGTCGGCAAGCTTGAAGCTCCATGGGCGGGTCCTTTCAAAATCATCGAAAAGCTCCGCTCGGGCGCGTATTATCTGGAGGATGAGGACGGTCGGCAGCTAGATAGACCGTGGAGCGCGAACCACCTCCAGCCTTATCGGGCGGGGTGAAAGGTGTATCACTGTAAATCACCATGTGTACATTTTTCGACTGATTACTGAAAATGCAGAAATGAAAAGTCAAAAGAGCGAAAATAAGGCATTATCATCGAAAAACGAAGGCCCCGTGCCGCTCGGCCGGAGGTATATGGGTCGAGCCAAGCGCTCGAAAATCGAAGGCCCCGTACCGTTCGGACGGAGGTAAATTATCCAAGCCAAAATGCTCGACGAAATAGACCATGAGCCGTTCGGCCAGGAGTACGTTCTCCGCGCTGGGTGACAGGTGCGCTAAATATAAATGTATATACTTTTTCGTCGCCTATATGCTTGCGATGCAGGAAGCAAAAAGATAAAAACACATTGAGCATTCTCCGATGAACGGCTTGAAGACCCCGAGCTGTTCGGCCGGGCTGCATACTAGTGTGGCAGGAAGGAAAACCAAAACCCTGCGCTGATCAGGGTGATAGAGGGAGGTTATTGCCTGGAGCGAAGGCCTGAGCCGTTCGGCCAGGTACATTTTAGCCGATACTACCTCGGGGATGATTATGCACAAGCCCAGCGCTCGACGACGAAGGCCGAGCCGTTCGGCCGGGTGTGTAGTCTCACTGGGACGCCGACGAGCCCCGTCGTTAAAAATCGAGAGCCGCGCCGACCGGCTATAAATATCCGCGCCGACGAGCCCCGTCGTTAAAAATCGAGAGCCGCACCGACCGGCTATAAATATCCGCGCCGACGAGCCCCGTCGTTAAAAATCGAGAGCCGCGCCGACCGGCTATAAATATCTGCGCCGACGAGCCCCGTCGTTAAAAATCGAGAGCCGCGCCGACCGACTATAAATATCCGCGCCGACGAGCCCCGTCGTTAAAAATCGAGAGCCGCGCCGACCGGCTATAAATATCCGCGCCGACGAGCCCCGTCGTTAAAAATCGAGAGCCGCACCGACCGGCTATAAATATCCGCGCCGACGAGCCCCGTCGTTAAAAATCGAGAGCCGCGCCGACCGGCTATAAATATCCGCGCCGACGAGCCCCGTCGTTAAAAATCGAGAGCCGCGCCGACCGGCTATAAATATCCGCGCCGTCGAGCTCCGACGATAAATATCGAGAGACGAGCCGGCGTCTATAAATAATCCGAGCGGACGCGCCGACGAGCCCCGTCGTTAATAATCGAGAGCCGCGCCGACCGGCTATAAACATCCGAGCGCGAAGTAAAAGATGGTTAATCAGAATTAAAAAATGCTAGCAAGTGAACGAGCGCCATCAGTGGTGCCGAGCGGAAGAGTTTAAAAAAAAAAAAAAAAAACACTTAAAGTTGTGACGAGGGAAAAATTTCTCGCTAAAATAGGAAGGAACCGAAGATTGTCTAATATGCAAGCCAAAAAAGTCATTTACACAGATAATCGGGGCCGAACGGCGGGAATTCAAAAAGAAGTTAAACAGAAACGCTCCTCACACATCAAAATCAAAAAGAGCGTCGGGGATGGTGCCCATCACACTCGCCAGATCCTCGTCGGGGATGGTCAGCTCGGCAGACAGGTGACCTTTGGTCTTCAGATAGCCCACCGCCGCCTAAATGGCCTCCTCGAACGTGAGGGATATCTTGTCGGTAAACTTCTCTCCGAAGTCTTCCGAGCGGAGGAACGCCTTCCTCACTTCGTCCGAGCGGGCCGACTCCCCCTCTTGATATTCCTTGAGCGCGGCATGGGCAGCGTCACTAGCGGCTTGTAGATCCTTCAAGTCCCCATCGAATCTTTGGAGATCAGCCGAGCGGCTCTCGGCTTCTAGTGATTTCTTGGCCTTCTCCAGAGCGGCCGTTGACTGCCTGGCATCCCCCGCCGTTTTTTGTTTCTTCAGTTCCTCCTCCAGCTCGGCCAACCGATCGCTAATGGCGATCTGCTCCACCCAGTTCTGCTAGCAAACACGAGCAGGTTAAAAACTTCAAATAAGAGAGAAAGGAAGGGGAGGGGCTATACCCCGGTAGCCGATTGAAGGTTGCTGTCACCGAGCTGCCCGGGAGTCAACTTGGCTATACGACTCCGAGCATCTATCCAAGCTTGCGCGAGAGGACCCGTCAGGGTGATCATCTGCTCAGGAAACACCGGCCGGTCGGCGGCAGCCATGTACGCCTCTGAAGGGAGGCGCAGAACGGTTTTAAGTAGATTCTGGCCGCTCGGCCCGCTCTGAGATGGCCCGCCAGCAGAAGAGGTGGGTAGCTCGCCTAAACCCCTGAGACGTCGTCGAGTCCTCGAAGGGCCGGACAGCGGCACTTCCAAGCTGGCCCTCGGAGAATCCTGAGGGGTAGGGGTACTCTCGACGGAAACTGTTCCGGACAGCACCGGCGCATCTACACCCTGCTCAGGTTGTGGCTCATCAAGTGTAGAGGCAGGTGCAGATTCCGGTCGCCGGCGTTTCCGAGTGCGCAGCGGCACATCATCGGCCGAACGGCCCTCCACTTCAGCTTCACTCGCAGGTTCTATATTGCCCATGGCCTCATCAGGAGGGGCGGGGGCATCCGGGGCTTCTGGGACCGTTGGCGTCCCCTCACCTTCTTCGCCGGCCGGATCAGCCGGAGCAAGACCCCGTTCGGCGGCCTCCTTGCTCGTCACCGCCTCAATCCGAGCGGCCTTCAGTTTGAGCTTCTCGGTGGCTCTGGCCTTCCACATGACCTCAGCTGCAGAAGCAGAGTATAAATCAGTTAGAACAAAATAAAGGGGGAGATAGGGAAGCTTACTCATGCTACAAGGCAGATCGGCTGGTGTAGAAGACAAGCCGAATATATGCATTACTCCTGGGAGAAGCATCTTGTCAATGTGATAGCGCTGACCGACTAGCTGTTCGGCTGCGTGGAGATAGTCTGCACCTCTAAACTTGCCGAGCTCCGGTTGCGCAGGCATAGCCGTCTGCCACTTGGTGCGGAAAGTGGGCCGCTCGGGAAAGCGTATATAGAAAAAATGCTCCTTCCAGTGTTTGTTGGAGCTCGGCATATTATCGAAAAGGACGAAGCCTATCCTAGATTGGAAAACAAAGGTGCCCCACTCGGCTTGCTTGGGATAGTAGAAGTAGTGGAAGATTTTTGGGGTTAAGGGAATGTCGTTCAGCTTGAACAAAACTACCACTCCGCTCAGCAATCTAATAGAATTGGGAACTACTTGGCCGAGCGGAATGCGGAAATAGTTGCAAACTTCTAAGAAAAATTTGTGAGGAGGAAAACGTAGTCCGGCCAGGAATTGATCACGGAAGAAGACAACGGTGCCGGACGGAGGATCGTTAGGCCGATCGGAAGGCGTGGCTAACACTATTTCGTGGTCGGTCGGTAGGTCATATGCTCGAGTAAGGCGCATGGCGTCTTCCTCGTCGAACCGACTTTCCATGTTCGAGTACCAAAGACCCGGAGCACCGCCGGTTGACTGCGAGGTACTGGTCATGATCGAAAGGCCAGAATGCGGGATAGAAGAAGATGGTTCGAGCGATGGAAGAAAACCGACTGACAAGGATGATTAACAGAAAGAGGAATGCGTCTGGAGCGAGAAAAAGGATCTTACAAACGAGGGAGATGATCGGAAGTTGCCGTGTGATCGTCGGAAAATCTGAGCACAAAGTCGCCGGCGAAAGGAGGAGTGACAGGAATCTGGAAACGAAGAAGACGAAATGCGGCGGAAACCGAGTCAAGGGTCTTATATCGCCGCCCGGAAACGATCTCCACCGTCCGATCCAGGTCGTCGATATCGAGGTTGTCATCGGATCGTCCGTTTCAAACGGCGGCTGTCCCATCGGAAGTGACGCAACCGCCATACTCTGACAAATGCACGGTCGCCACGTGTCAGCCGGTTACTAGCCACATTTAATGAGCTCCTCTTACCGTGCGCAGAGCACGTGATGGGTAGTGTGGGAGAACAACGGACATCGATTCCAAGAAAGTACAAGGCATGGACAGAGTATCGCCGAACGGAAAGATATCGCCGCTCGGCTGAGCATCCTTATGCGTGGCCGAGCGGCCTAAGGCAATGATCATTGTTCGACAGATCGGCGGTCCAGTCAGTCGGACTTTGCCTCCTTCGACTAGACTCGAGAGGAAGGCAAGTGATCCGGCGGTAAAAATCCGGAACCCCATAAGGAGTCAACGCTGAGGGGAGGTCAAAGGGTCTAGTGGTTCGCCAGAAAAGGGCAAGCCGACCGGACTCAGAAGAAAGGGAAATCTGATAGTAAAAGGCACCCTGGTAGGGACCAGGGTTCCGACGCTCAAATAAAACAGTGTATAATGACCGAGCGGAAGGAGGTGCCGCCCGGACGGCGCAAAGAATCAAGCCCGTCCGGACGACGTTCATCGCCCGCTCGGCGGGCCGGGCACCCCCGTCAGACGGTGGGTAAAAGACGGGGACGTCTGCTGACAACCGTCAAGTCGTATGGCTATGCCATACTTCTAGTCTGACAACGGGTGGTCCTGCCGTCCCATCAAAGGACATGCTCGACGGTGGCAGCATGGTGTCAGGTAAGCTCTCTGACAAGTGCATACCGTGGTATGGGTTGCTGACACGTACGCACCTCGGTAGGCGTGCATCAGTTCCTTCTCCATCCTATATAAAGAGGCTATTACTTCGCCGAAGGTACGCATAATACAAATTTGGCAGCCACTTTCTCCACCACTTACCTGACTTGAGCGTCGGAGGGTCGTCGCCGGGAACCCCTTCCCGGCTAGACTTTTGTGCAGGATCGCCGGAACTTCGTTCGACCAGCCGGAGGTTCACTCCAATGATTGGGAGCGTGCCGCGTGCCCAGTGTCCCTTGGTTCAGCGATTCGGACAGGATCATTAACTATCTAAGTCATTAATCAAATAACAAAGTAATTAATAAGCTTAATCATTAAGGAATTTAATTAGCATTAGTTAATTATTAATTTGTCCAATTAAATTAAGAGACCAATATTTTATGAATTAATGGTCAATTCATTAATATTATAAGTGTTGTAAAAATTGATTTAGAGAGAAATATAATTTTGAAATAACTTTATAATAATTGTAAAATTATTATTAAAAGTTTTAACATTTTTAATAATTTTTAAAATTTAAATTATATGAGAATAAATTTAATTTAACACTCTTATAAATTATTGGATCTTGCAAATTGATTTAGAGTATATCTCTAACTAATTTTAGGTCGAAGCACTAGAATTAATCTCAATTGACTATAAATATATCACATATGATGGGATAATATATGAGTATGTATAATTAAGATTAGGCTTTTGAAATCATACTCATTTTCTCTCTCTTTTGATTATAGGTAAATTGTATGCCCTCTAGTTTGTCTACTAGTAACTCCAGAGCATAATTTATACACATTCAAAAGTCAACTTTTAGAATATTTATCCCTTGTAAGATTTGAATCCTCATCCTTTTAGTCGTTCCTTTGAATCCTTTTACCCTCCTCATTCTTTCTCTTCCTCCTATTAGTAATCATTCATGATTTATCTTTTTCATATTGACTTGAAAATAAATTGATGGAGATGTTAAAAATGAGCGAATTACCTTTAATCATCCTCACCAATGTCACTGTACTAAGAGTTGTTGTAGAGGTTTAGACCGGCAATCATCTCCTTCCTCGTTGTTAGTTCGATGGTAGTACTCCCATGCTACATGGGAAGATTCACACAGAGTGGACAACTCATTTATTTTTCTTATTTATATTTTATTTTGATTTGATCTAATGTCACAATTATTAAGTAATAAAAATAAAAATAAAAATGAGAATTTTCACTAAACAATGTGCTCTGACTATGATGGCAATTCCAACAATGGAATCAGAGCTAATCATCGTAAAAAAAAAAATTAAAATATATAACCATGATGGTCAAAAAAAAATCTTAATGAACAATGCACATAGACAACGTGAGGATGGACCTCCATGCATTGGTTATTACCTTACCCATCCTATTTTATTCAAATTTCTACTTATGATTTTCTTTATTGGTGCAATCAACTTTTGGTCAAAATTAATCAAGCTCAAATTAAATTTTAATATTTGATTAATATGTTTGCAATTGATAGTTTAGCGAGAAATTGAGTGAGTCATGGTTAATTAGATATTTAAAAGTTGGAAGTCCAATACAAAGTTCCTAATTGTAAAGTCTAAGTATGTCATAGTTGGTTGGATACTTAGTAATAATAGAAGTTCTACTAGATCATAGATAATTTAATATTGGGCATATGAGTGAAGTCCTAACAGATCAAGGAGGATCATATGTTAGACATGTGAGTGAAGTCCTAAAGATTATAAAGGATCAAGTGTTAGACATGAGAGAGGAAGTTTTGAGAAGTTATGGAAAATTAATGTCGAACATGCAATTTGTTGGGATATCAATTTTCATGTTGGTAGATTTTGTAACAAAAACTTATAGCAAATCTACCACACAACGTAAACATGATCGATTTATTTATCTCATAACCACCCATAGTGGCTACATCCAAGACCTAATTCTAACGAATTACCACTACTAATCCTGTCCTTTTTGGATATCTTTCAGAGGCAGAAATATCTCTCACAACTTGTTTCTTACAAACAATACAACAAGAAACAAAAATATAAATGAAAGTAAAACAATTTTACTAATAAAAACTTTACTTTGGATGCTTTTTTATTCCTTTGGATTGCCTCTTTATGGTAGAAAATGAGCAGTACGTTGTCACCAAACCCTCAAGAATTGGCATAGCCAAACTTCCTTGAAGTCCTTTTTCATAGGATTATTGTCGGACTAATTTCCACCTAGTATTCGATTGTCAGTTTCCATCAATTGACTGCTCTATCGAATTAGACCATTGTACCTGCAGAATAACTCTTATTGACTCAATTTGACCACCATTAATCGATTGCTAACCCTAGTAATTGATTGTTCACAAATGGTCAAGTTGATCAGCTGTTTCTCAAACTTTCTGTTAGCTTAAATAGTGCCATCAGTCGATTGCTAAACTCTAGCAATCATTGATCATGACTAGTCAAGTTGAATAATTGAGTTCCAAACTCTCTGTTTACTACCATCATTCGATTGTTAAACCCTAACAGTAGATTAATGTTCCTAACAGTCGATTGATCAAACCTATCAATCGAATGATCATGCAATAGACCCCATTTACCGCCATCAAATCCTAAATTTAGGATTTATGGTTCACCAATCAATTGTTAATACCTAGTAATCATTTGACGTCTTTGTTTCAGTCTTTCCAAGACTGAATTCTCATCTTGACTGATATCTAGTTAATCTCAACCTAGCAGTAGTTTTTTTAGCTACTATTCGATCAACTTTAATGAGCCAAGACTTTACATGTTTAGTATTTAGTTACCCTTGACTTGTCAGAACTTCTCTTTTGCCAAATATCTGGTCTTTCTTGATTTGTTTGGACTTTCACACTCACCTAATATTTGATCTTTCATGACCTATTAGGACTTTCCATACTTACCTAACATACAGTTCTCTAGACCTATTAACCTTGACCAACTTGGACTTCACTTCTCATGCCAAATGTCTAGTCTTTCATAACTCACTTGGACTTTTTTTCATACTAAGTGTTCAATCAACTGTAATCCACTTAGACTTCCCATCTTATGTCAACTCCCTATTAAATTTTTGACCACCAAATGTCTAGTCAAGTGCAATATACTTGGACTTCTCATCTCATGCTAACTTTCTGTTGGAACTTTGACCACCAAGAACCTAGTCAATTGTGACCCACTTAGACTTTTCATTTTATGTCAACTCCCTGTTGGACTTTCGACTATCAAGTGTTTAGTCAATCATGATCCACTTGGACTTTTTTATTGGTAAATCCTAGTTAGACTTCCCTACTATCAAATACCCAGTCTACCTTGATCTACTTGATGTCTCACTCAACCAACTACCATATAAGCAAAACATCAAAACTATCTAGCCAATCTCTTTTTTTACTTGGTTCACATCTTGTGCTGTCAGTCTAAGACCTGTGATTATTGATCACTTTCGTTGGACAATCCACTAAAAAATTCATCAAGTATAAAGAAAAATCGAGTATGTAAAAGTAGGACTGTAAACAAGTCAAGTCGAGCCGAGCTTTGGGGTGTTCAAGCTTGTTTGATAAGGTAATCAAACCGAGCCGAGCTGAGCTTAAAATAAACCAAGCTTTTGAAATGAGTGTTCAAGCTTGGCTTGATTTATTTTTTATGAGCTTGAGCTTGTTTGAAGCTTGGCTTGAGCTTGGTTTGTTTAGATGTTATCAAGCTCTCAATTCAAGCTTGGCTTAAGCTTGGTTCGAGCTTGACTTGAGCTTGGTTCGAGCTTAGTTCGTTTAGATGTTATCAAGCTCTCAATTCAAGCTTGTTTGATTGTTTGAAACTTTTTAGTTGTTTGATTGGTTATTGAGTTTGATAATTTAAATTTATTTATTTATTTTATTATTTATTTAGCATATTGAAAAGAATTTTATTAACAAATATGGTTCGTGAACATTGTTCACGAACGTTAACGAGCCGAACACATATGTGTTCAAGCTTGTTTGTTTAGCTTAATGAGCTATTCAAGCTTGTTTGTTTAATTAACCTTATGTATATTGAACGAACATAAACAAGCTCTTACCAAGCCGAACATCAAGCTTGTTCACGAACGCTTGATTCATTTACAGCCCTATGTAAAAGAAGTACAACTATTAATGTTACCGACATCAAGAAAATTAAGTATAGACTTGATCGTGGTTCTTAGAGTAGCACTTTGGTGTCATAGTAGAATTTCATAGCAATGCGAAGATTGAGCACTTTGCTGCTGATTAAACACTAGTTTTATAAGGCATCAGAGGCTCCTCAAATGACCTAGGTCACCTCGAGTAAGTCTTATCTGATCCGCTGTTGTCACTCGTTATCTTCTTGATAACATTTCTGATCCAGGGCACCCTGGATGTTCTGAGGCGCCTTCAAGTATCCTGGGGCAGCACCTCCAATCATCCTAGGGCACTTCCAAGTAGACCAGGGTGCCTCTAAGCAAACCAAGGCACTTTAATCCACTGGTTCGACATAATAATATTTTAAAGGCCACTACTTTTGACTCGTGACTCAAAATCAAGCTATATCGGTGGCCACACGTGTAGAATATGAAAATTTGCAACAAAATTTTAGCACACAAACATAATATAAAATAGATATAAAATAGTTTTAACATTTTTGGGACTGTCTGATCCTACCTTTTAGATTTTTCATGAAATTCTAGGTCGGACCGACACCTACTATTCCCTTCAAGGGAGCATATCCTCACCTACTACTCTTAGAAGAAATTATCTGACTTATCAAATATCCAGTCCTCCAGACCTGTTTAGACTTCTCGTTCAACATTCGATCCTTTGACCCTTAGGACTTCCTCTCGATGTTTAGTCCTCTAGACCCATCGACTCGCTAGACGTTCGGTCATCTGAACCCGTCTAGACTTCCCACCTTGTGTCCTTGATCTGCCCAGTCTTCTTGCCTTATCTCACAAACTAGGACTTTCATTTGCCTAGTATCTATTAAGACTTTTGTCTTGCCTAGTATACAATCAACATGACCTACTAGGACTTTCTGGTTGAATTACCTACACACTTAGTCAACCTCATTAGATTATAACACAACTTAACTTTGAACCCCTTGCCAATATCAAAATTAGATTTGATTATTTGGTGCTTCCAACACCAACAATCTCTTCCTTTTTTATTATAGCAACCTAGTTCAAAATTAAGTTAAACATAAAGAACATAACATACCATTTTCAACAAGTTAACCTTAAGAACATTAACAAGTTAAAGAGTAAGTATAAGATTTTCAAAAAAAAAAGAAGTTAAATGCTCCCCCTTAGTTAAAACTCTTTCATGAAATTGGCATTTTAAAGCAATTTTGAATACTCTTTTGAAAACATACTTTAACTTTTTTTTATTTCTGAAAACACTTTTAACTTATCTTTTGAACATATTTAAACTTTAACTTTTATCTTAAACTTTAACTTTTAACTTATTTTTTCTCTCCCTTTGACATATATAAAAAAACATGTAATAGAGGAAAATAGACATTTTGAAAACTTTGTTGACAAGATAGGTTTTGAATTATCATTTTAAAGATAAATTTTGAAAAATTTTAGAAAATTTTCAAAGATAAACAAGTTTGTTAAAAAAAAGTTTTTAAAGAACTTTCAAATTTGAAAGAATTTTAATGATAGAATTTTTTTTTGAAAGCATTGTTTGACCAGAATTCAAAGAACAACTTATTTCAGAGTTACTACGACCCTTCTGCTACTCCGAACACGTCGTACTACTACTATGCTACTGCTCTGTGACATCCGACCATTATTAGAAGATCAACATCGACACACGAGCCCATTCAAACTTTATACTTCCAAGTGTTGGCAACGATTTCATATTTTGTATATCTTTTATACTTGCAAAAGGAAAATGTACATTGTTATACTTTTCCATTTTTCGTACTTATACTCGATTTTCTCTTCCGGCGGAAAGAGACTTATAGTAGATTGTTCATTGATATGGTCCGAACGATTGTGAGTCTTAGAGTCGGAGTTACCGAAGGTTCCAAACCAAATAACAAATCGTGTACTTGTGTCTTCTTTTCTTTTTCTTGTCTTAATTTCTATTTTTCCGCTGTGCACTTATCTTAAAAGTTTCAAAAAGATAGTTTTTAAAAACATATGTGATTTGCCCCCTCTTTCACATGCGCATTGATCCTATAAGTATCACTCTAAAAGAGGATATTGGGTATCTTGGAATAGACCACCTCCACATAATTTAACATCGAGGTCAAAATTAATGCTGGTTATACTACTCTACCACCCGTTTATAGAGATAATCTCCCTTCTCTCTATTGAAGGTCTCCCTTCTCTCTTGAGAGGGTGACTAAAATAGGAGGATAGGGCTCCAGTGATCCCCTAGGAGGTAGTGGCTAAGGGAAGAGGCTTCTCTAATGGGGAAGGGAACTCTCCTCCTCCCATCGGGTGAGGCTTGCTGGATGTTGCATCGCCGGTGACTATGGAGGAGTGGAGAGGCTGTGGGAGCACAACCTCGATGAGAAATGAAAGGGGCAACCTCTGGTGGAGCTTCCATCTTCATCTCTGGAGGATGAGCTACTCTAGTTAAGCAATACTCTCTAGCTAACTGGGGATGGGTCGTGGAGCACAAATACAAGAGTCGGTTGTGGGAGGAGGCAAGGAGGAGAGGGTGAAACCCAAGTGTTGGGAAAACAGGCTGGAATCTACAACAACTCTCAGGCAGACAGATGAGAAGAGTGTTGCCTTCTACACTCTGTTCGAGGTTCTTCATGGTCTGGACAAAAACTTGGTTGGTATAGGCAAAAGCTTAGTTGCTTGCTCAGTGCAGTCCATTGATTATAAAGGGCACCACTTTGGCGTTGACCACGGGGCATGCTGAAGAAGGGACCGGTGACGAGTGGGAATGGGCGGTAGATGGCTAGGTTACGGTGCTCATTTGTTAGAGTGGTGGCATGGAAGTTAAGTTATTGCAAACGTACTCAAGTAACTGCTGGGTAGATGGCTGAATGTAGTAGGTTCAGTGAGTAGTCGGACATGAGGAGGCTCCAACGAGACTGGAGGCACAGTCTTTCTTGACAACTAGGCAAGGGGAACTTGCTTTTGGAGTTTGAAATTCAAATATCAAAATCTTGAATCCCCATCCAAACTGATGGCTTTCAGGGGGGAAATCTAAACCAGAGTTGGTTTGTGGGTTTTGGGTCTCCACTTGGATTTTCAACCCATAATCTGATGGACTAAAGGCCACCATTTGCAACCACCTTTTCGGGTGATGGTGGCTCTTCTCAGTCCCTTCACAAAGGGCTAGCAGGGTTAATGTAACTATGATGGCAAAGGAAGCTCCTTTGCATGGCAATGAATGGCTAAACCAAGCTCCATTCTAGTGTAAGATTGGACCAAGCAAGCACACACATGGAAGGGGCGATGGATGCATTTCATCAAGGTGCATTTCTACCCTCAACGAGAGCTGGGGTTGAGGAGGCAACCACACGGAGGGGGAGGGGGGTTGGGTTTGGGTAGCTATCACAGAGGGGGAGGGGGGGGGGGGGGTTGGGTTTGGGTAGCTATCACATGGAGTTAGCAAGGGGATGTGTCAAGAGGCAGGCCATCTCAGATTTGAATGCCATTACTATAGATTCATCCATGACCTGCTATTGTGAATGGAGCTTTCAAGGGCAAAGTTTCTAAACGGCCGGAGTTATGACAATTTGATGGAGTTCCATTGGAAACCACTGAATAGCGAAGAGGAATAAGACTGGGGGGGGAGGGTCAAATGGGTGTCTATTTCCGAGCTCAAGTCACACCTATAGTTAATGGTAGATTATGGGGTGTTGTCGGATTGTTGGGAGACTATTAGGATGATTTTGCTGGTGGAGGAGAAGGTTATGGATGGATGAGATCATAGAAGCAATGATGGTGTTGCATTGGTGGTAGCCGAGGCGAGTTGTGATCTTGTTTGTGATTATATTAGACAATGATGTAGATTGGTACCCATGAGCATACAACAACATGTACATGGTGCCTTGAGTATCCTCTCAGATTTGATATCTCATTGGATAAGATGAGCTGGAACCATCGATTACCATGGTTCCTGTATGTTTTTGATGATATTGTTTACTCTTTTTCATCAAACATAGAGGTGTTGAGACTGAAGGATATTCACATATCTCCACAATGATATAATATTGTCCACTTTGGACCTAAACCCTCATAGCTTTGCCCTTAGGCTTTATCCAAAATAGCTTATGTCAATAGAGATATCTTACATCATTTTAAACTCATGATTTTTTCTATATTTTTCCAATGTGGAACTTTGATTGTATCCCAATAATTCTCCCCTCAAACGAAGGACCACAATTACTCTTCTGGTCCGGGTCTCCTCCCCGCGAGTATTCGGTCACTCTTGACCTGCTTCGGGTCTCCCTACGAGCATCCGGTCATCCTGACCTGCTCCAGGCCTCCACGCAAGCATGTGGTTACCCTGACCTACTCCGGGCCTCCCACAACATCTGTGTTTGGTCACTCATGGCATGCTCCTGGTCTCCCAACGAGTATCCAATTACTCTTGACCTGCTTCGAGCCTCCCCATAAGCATTCGGTCACCCTAACCTACTCCGAGTCCCCTCGAAAGTATCCAGTCAACCTAACCTGCTCCAGGCATCCCACAACTTCGTTCAAGGTCACCCCACATGACATCTGGTTTGGACCATGATTCTGATACTATTTGTTGGGACCAAAGGATATTTATATATCTCCACAATGACATGATATCCTCCACTTTGGGCCTAAGTCATCATGACTTTGCTCTTGGGTTCTACCTAAAAGATCTTATGCCAATGGAGATATCTTATATTCTTCTAAACTCATGATCTTTTTCATATCTTTCCAATGTGGGACTATGATTATATCCATGAGGGCTTAGACCAAAAGTGGACAATATCATATTATTGTGGAGATATCTTAATTTTTTTGATAATAACAATTGGTATTAGAGTCCAGACTGCTAGAAGGACTAACCGTTGACTATACATAAGAACCATGATCCAATTGAGCCATGTGGGTAGAATATTGATCTTTAACGAAGGAAGTGAGTGCTTCTATATTTGGATCAAGATGATCAAACATCAGACAGAGAAGTCCTAGTTGCGGCTAGGCAAGGAAGACATAATAAGTCAGTTAAACTAAGGGACAAGGAAATCCTAGTAGGTCGGGTGAATCGAAGGGCAAAGAAGTCCTAGTAGGTCAGTTGAACTGAGGAACATGAAAATCCTAGTGGGTCAAGGATCAGATGACATCAAGTGAATAGGCTTAAAGGGACGATCCTTCATTTGAGAGGGGATTGTTGGATTATAATGATTGCAAACAAAGCCCACATTGAAAACATGCAGAAAGGATCATGGACTTTTAAAAGAAAGATATTTCCATTGGTATGAAATTTTTTGGATAGAATTCAAAAATAAAATCATGAAGACTTAGACCAAAAGTGAATAATATTATACCATTATGAAGATATCTTAATTCTTTTTATCCTAACAAGAGGCAAAAAGTATAAATTTCATTTAAGACGTCAATAGTTATCGTAATGGAATCAAAAATTCTAAAATTACTTCCAAATCCTAGAATCTCAAACACTCTGCCATCAAGTCTAGAATCTCAAACACTCTACGATAAAGTCTAATAGTCTACTTCTTTGTTCCTAGTAGTTTCACATAATATTATATAAATTCCAACATCTCCAGCTGTGATATTATCATAGTGTCATTTGTCTTCCTAACTGTGACTATTTGATTTCATTTAGCATTCTTTCTCACTAAGTCATAGAAAATTTTTATACATGTCTCCCTATCCTTGATAAATGCACTCTTAACTTTTTCTTGATAGATTAATTTCTCTGCTTCACTTAGAGTAATTATTATGATTGCACATTCTTTAGGTGATTGTAATATTTCATCTGCATTACATTGGACACATGACCAAATGCCTTTTATTTAGTTTTGCTAGTGGTCACTTTATCATCTTTGATTTCTTAAACTATCCCTATATATGTTAGCACTAAGTTTTAATCAAAACTTCATTGACTGACAAAAGAATTTTATATAATTTAAAAAAAAATTATATCAAAGGTTCTAAATAAAAGACACATCACGTATATATATATATATATATATATATATATATATATATATATATAATATTTAGAAATAATTAAAAAGTCTTAAATAATCATAAAATATATTACATCATTTTTAGTTTTTAAAGTTCCCCCCCCCCTTTGTGGGGAGAAGAAGTCTCGGTAGGATATTATTAAGTAAAAAAAAAGACTTAGACAAGATAATAATTAATATTAGAGATCTTACTAAATTCTTCTACCCCTATTATGATCTTGGATAAAGTCACATAGGCCTATCTTAATATCTAAACACCACTTTGTTTGCTTTATGGTAGTAGATAGATAAACATGCCTAATAGTTGCCTTCTTTTTTCATGATAATTAAATTAAAGTTGGTCCAATAATTACTACAACTAAGTTGGATGGGTTGAATCCTTTCTTTTTATTTATTTTTTATTTTAATTTGAGCAAAAGCAACACAAATTAGTAAAGTTGTTCATTATTTGGGGCACCAACATGAAAAACCCCAGGAAGAAGGGAAACGACAGCGAAAGAGGGCCATGACAACATGGGCCATATGTTGGTTCTTCCAAACCATTTCACCGACTTTTTAGCTGTACCCTGATGCCGAAATATCTAGGGTTTGACTGTCGGGTGAAGTTTCAATAGGTTTCACTCTGTTTTTTTTTTCTTCAAAAAACACCTATTTGGATAAAAATAAACATAAAAATACATTTTTAATAAAATTGTTAAAAATATTTTTTTCATTTATTCTAAATGAGTGTTTTATTATTATTATTTTTTAATCTAGGTATCTGGTACTTCGGCCCCATAAAATTTTTCATCGGCTAGAGTAAATTCAGGAAGCATAGATGACTGTGACGAATGATCAACATTACGAGTAATTCAAACACTGCGGACGTATGAGATACTTTTGTAATGTAATAAAATTTGTAATATAATATAATATAATATAATATAATTTGTATTGCATTACTACGTTTGGTGAAAGAGTTGTATCATATGTATGTAATCTTTGATTACAAGGATGATTACATTTTTTTTATTTGATGTCCATTATTTTTTTATAAGAAATATAATTTATATTATTATAAAATGATAAAAATATCCTGCGACCTCTGTCGCCAAGGACGGACAATGACTCAACTTGCAGATCAGTTGGGATTCGAAATCATTGTCAACAAGGACAATGTGAGATCTGATGTTGGCCAATTCACGTGGTTGGTTAACTCAGTGGACGTGATGCTGGGTGTGCACAACTTTGGGCTCACCAATTTGCTGTTCTTGCCGCCCAACGCAACGTTGATTCAAATGGTGTCGTGGGGCGGCCTCGAGTGGATGACGAAGTTGGATTTTGGGCAATCGACCAAGGACATGAAGCTCAACTACGTGCAGTACATAATTGCCATAGAGGAAAGAAGTTTGATCGAGCAATACGCAAGGGATCATATGATGTTCAAAGATCCTTCCACTAGCATAAAGCTCGATATAAAGAATTTCAAGAATGCGGGCGTAGTGGCACTGAACAAAAAAGCTCTATGCTCGATGGTACTCGAGAGGCTTGCCCAATTTAATCAAGGTGCTACAGCGGATTTTGTAAAGGGTTCTAATTGCAACTATAATCGTCAATTTAGATTGGGCTTGTCGGATTGACTCGTCCTGTTAAATAATTTAAACGGATTGAATTGAAATTTTATCAACTCATTTAAAGCCAGGTCGACCTGTCTAGGCCCGCGACCCGCGCGGGTCATACAGTGACAGACTTGGGTTGGTCCGTGGGTTGAGAATTTTTTTTTAACTAAAGTAGAAAATTCAATAGGTTTGTGAGTTTTAATATGTAATCCAAACTTAAAAATTTTAATTTTATATATATATTCGGAGGGCTCGTGGGTTGGTCCATGAGGCCGCAATCCACCTTAAGTTGGGTTGAATTAGGGATTTTCCAATTCGCTAAAATGATGGGTGGACCTGCCCTTTCCTACCAAATGGTCGGCCCATCACGGGCAAGCCTACCCCACTATGGGATAATTGTCTGACAATTCTTACTGTAGCTTGGAATAAAACATTAGTCACGAATCTTTGCAGCATGTATGAACTAGCATATGTTAACCACATAAATGTCAAGAAGACTCAGCAATTGGTTGCTTAGGTTAATAAGACGTCGGAGTTCATCATCATCAAGGTTTATGCTACAACTATGAGAGAATACGAAAAGTTCTTGAGGGATGTGAAGATGGACAAAAACAACTACCATGATGTCGTGCTGGTTAGCGGATCAACGAGGATTCCAAAAATCCAACAACTGCTAGTAGATATGACGGATTTGATATCAAATGATCTTCTTCTTGGGCTATCATCTGAAAGTACTCTAAAATCGAGAATGAATCCTTTCAACTTGGGATGACTGATATAGGAGGATTCGAAGATTTTTATTATTACTTTTGATAATTTTTATTTTTTGATAATTTCTATCTTTTTATTTTTGAATCTTGAGTTTGTTTAAATATTTAAAGATTATGAATCTTTTTTACTTTCCATTAGGATTTCTTTTTTCTTTCTTTACTTGATAGGAATTGAGATTTATATATTAGAATTTTTTCCTTTTTTTGAGATTTATAGTATGGAGTCTATATAAACATCTATTTAGCCGTGTGAGGAATTATCCTCAGTTATTAACTTAAATTTTTATTTTCGGAAAAATCAGAAGGACGATGGTTTCTTTTCTTATCTTCTCCTTAAAAAAAAATTATCCTCTTTTTTATCAGTTCAAAGAATAATCGTTATCTTGTTTGACAGATAACATAATTAGATAACCTTGCTTTAATGTAACTTGTGTAACTTGAACCATGGATCCATAGATGTACTAGCTTACTAAGAATATCAAACTTTGCGTGAAAATCTCTCGCACCAAGGGCAAATGTCAACGCGAAGAGAAATCCACTAATCTTCAAAATAAAGAATGCATGTTTTGAATCTATACACAACTAAAGTAATAAATGTAACCCTACCATAGTAAAATGAATTAGAGCTATTGTACTAGTAAATATGTCAAGTACCCAAGCCTCATGTTTAATATTGACCAAGTGATCAACTTCGTACTAAGATGGCCTTCGTGAGAACCTTTTAGTATTATCTATGTCTTCTTCCTCTCGTTCTTTCTACTCAATATAATCAATATAAATTATAGATCTCCCAACAATAGAGTAATCAATATAAATTATATATGCATCTCCTTCAAAGAGTACACTTACTTTTCACTTTTTTTAAATCACACATCTAGTTAAGATATATCCAAATCTTGAAAACTAAAGATGCATCACAACATTGAACATAGTTTTGATAATTTTTTATAATTTCTATCTTTTTATTTTTGAATCTTGAGTTTGTTTAAATATTTAAGGACTATGAGTCTTTTTTCCTTTTCATTAGGATTTCTTTTTCTTTCTTTACCCGATAGGAATTGAGATTTATATATTAGGATTTCTTTTTTTCTTTGAGACTTAAGGTCGGGAGTCTGTATAAACATCTATTTAAATGTTTGAGAAATTATCCTCATTATTAAATCAAATTTCTATTTTCAGAAAGATACGAAGGACGATGATTTCTCTTCTTGCTTTCTTCTTCAGAAAAAAGGATTATCCTCCTTCTCGTTGGCTTGCAGGATAATCGTTATCGTGTTTAACATAATTAGACAACCTTGCTTTAGTGTAACTTGTTTAACTTGAACCATGGATCCATAGATGTACTAGCTTACGAAGAATATCAAACTTTGCGTAAAAATCTCTCGCACCAAGGGCAAATGTCAACGCGAAGAGAAATCCACTAATCTTCAAAATAAAGAATGCATGTTTTGAATCTATACACAACTAAAGTAATAAATGTAACCCTACCATAGTAAAATGAATTCGAGCTGTTGTACTAGTAAATATGTCAAGTACCCAAGCCTCATGACCAATATTGACCATATTGACCAAAGTGATCAACTTCGTACCAAGATGGCCTTCGTGAGGACCTTTTAATTAGTATTATCTAGGTCTTCTTCCTCTCGTTCTTTCTAGTCAATATAATCAATATAAATTATAGATCTCCCAACAATAGAGTAATCAATATAAATTATACATCTTCTTTAAAGAGTACACTTAATTTTCACTTTTTTAAATCACACATCTAGTTAAGATACATCCAAATCTTGAAAACTAAAGATGCATCACAACATTGAACATAGTTGTGATAGCCAATAATGGTTTCATCACACAAAATAGCCAATATTAACATTGGCGACAATTTGGTCATAGCTTTTTTAGTCGTAAAAAATGTGCAAGGTCATATAAGAAGGATTTACGATAGTTTAAGCAATATCCATAGATGATCAAATTATTAGAAGATTAGTTGGCATTTGTAATGGCCTATGTTATAGTTAGTTGGGCCTCACAAATGTGTTTTAACTGCTCACTCTGCCTTCCTCCTTTTCACTACTCGATCCTTCGCAACCTCTCACAAGCATCTTCCTCTCTCGACACAACCTCTCCAATCCTCTACTCACCCAATTAAATAAAATTTTAATTATAAAAATTGATAGTTTAATTTGTAGTGTAAATTTATTAATGTTAAGCTATCAATTGAGTGTAAATTGCTAATTAACCACCCTAATCTTAGTTTAGAGAAATTCTAAATGTAGTTCATTTTAGTTGTTAATTGGCAGTTAGGCTTTGTTTGGTAGGGATGATAGGATTAGGATTATGTTTTCAAAAAGTTATTAATATGTTGTTTGGTAGGATAGATTAGAGATAGGATTAGGGTTGGATTAGGAGTGAGATTCATAATCTTTAGGCATGGAGAGTGATTATTAATTCTACCCTCAATCCTATCCTAATCAACTCAATTTTAATCCAATCACCCCTACCAAACGGAGCCTTAGATGATTAATTAATTTATTCTCATATATAACATAAGAGATACACATGTAAACCCCGGGGCAATGATATAATGATATGTCCTCTAATGAATAACGATATTTTGCCTCCAATAAAAAGTCGATCTAAGAACATTAATTATCTGGATGTGTTTTTAATGAACGCTTCCTGATTTACTTTGATGACTAATAAATTTTTTTTATGAAATCAGATCAATTATCAAGATTAATTGATTCGAAAAGTACACGGAATATATAAAAAAAATAATCAATGCCCTACTGTAAATTAGATGACAAACTGAAATTTCTTGAAATGCCAAAAGCATCCTAACCAATAACCAATGCACATATCTATACCTATCTATGTAGTTTTCTTTCCAATTACCGAGTTTTCTCCTCTCTTCCTAATGCGGCTGATGAAATTGCCACCTGCTGGATGACCCAAGCCTTCTCTTGTGGCTGCACCTATGTAAATTAACATGGGGCAGATGGCTAGCCGGAGTTGTTCCGGTGAGGTCTCTGATGTCTAAGTCAAGCCTAGATAAAAAAAAAATGATGGAATAGAGAGAAAAAGGGTTAATATTTGATGCCATAGACTTTTTATTTTTACCACCTTTAGTTGTCCTATTTATTTATAGAGATGCTCTTAAATCCTAACGGGCTATTGAATAATAAAGTTGTGTTTGCGAGGTGTTTTATTTTCTTATCTATCCTATTTTTGATAAAACAAAATAAGTTTTATTAAAACAAGTAAAAATGTGAAATGTGATGTTCACCCTTCTCTAGTGTGCTTTTACTTTTCTACAATTAATATAAAAAAGAGGTACTTTAAATTAGTACAATTACTATTCAAACAACCTTTTTCTTATTTTTTTTTGTTTATGTTACTTGTTTATTTTTCTTTTCTTCTATACTAGTAATTCAAGACTAAGTCTTGATAATTTTTTCCTCGCCATTTATTGTCATGCAAGATTTGCTTTGATGGCCAACAAGAAGCTTACAACACAGCCTATTTGTCTTCTTTCTTTGGGAAAGACTCCGGCTTCTAGAATGACAGAATTCTGTACCACCTGAAAACCCACGTGGAAATGTGGATAGTAATCCAAACCGGATTCACCATCCCCACCGACAAAGAAGGCGCCCCATAACCCTGTGACAAATGAGACTAGCCAACAAAAAAAAAAAGATCAAGGCCTATGCTAAATCCACTCAAAACTCTCTAATGTGGTCTAACTAAGGAAGAACTCAACCGTACCAACCTCTTCATTAGCGTGAAGGACTTATGGAATAAGCTAGTCGAACTACACGAACAAATTAACTTCTAACACTAAAGTAAGTAAGCATGATTTAATTTTAAATAAATTGTATAACATTAATGTAACTTGGAATAAACAATTTCGTATGAAATGAAATAAACTCACAATGCTCGGAGAAGAAGAAGTCGTCGGCCGGAGAATGTTACCAGGAAGAAGTCACTGTGTCCCGAAGACGATCACCAAGAAGAAGTTGCTGTTTCGATGAAGATCACCACGCAGGAACCTTCTCCTATTTCTATAAACCAAATATCAATCTCACTAGATATTCTTCTCTTCAATCACCTCCAACTTTGTTATCCGTTTACGATTGCTCTTGGATGCAGAGATATATAGGAAGCTTACATCGGTTTGTAACCGATGCTTTAATGACATTTCATTAAGATTAAATGGAAGGAGATGAACCAATCACCTCCTTCACTTCCTAACGTTGAAAATTTAGCAACGTCTAATGTTGCAAATTCTATAACGTCTACAAACGTCCAACATCTCGCACTCATCCAAGTCAATCTATAAAAGTTATATGGTCACAAAGACCATGTAAGTCACAGACTATAAGATGATCATATCATAAAGACCTGAACAAAATACTAATTACTCACAAAGACCAATAAGAACATTCAATTCATACTTTAGAGAAAATGGTTCATGCGACAACAAGTACACTGAGCAATAATTGCTAAGAAGATTATTACACCTTATATAGTTGCTCTATAGAACGAATTATAGATATTAATAACTTGCCTTTACCTCAGATTAAATTATTTATATCAATATAAACATTTCTAATCCCTCATAATGATTATTATGTCAAGAGCATATTCAACATCTCTAATCAATATAATTATTCATAATTACATTTTATGTACTGAATGAAAATATAACTAGTACCAGTGAATAAATGTCAAAGATGTAAATCAATCTTAATCTTCCTTTTTAACTAGAATTTATTTATTATAATTAGCCGCTTTCCTAGTTATGCTCTATAGATCGAATCAACCATGACCAATAGGATACATGCTAAAGTAGCAGACACTAATTAAAACTTCAAGTAGACATCTAAATAGTCACTTAGGGTAAGATTGAGATTAACTTATAATCTCAAGGTTCTCACATAGTAGAGAAGTAGGGATCCATTCTCCTACTACGTTTCTTGTCGCTATAGCATATGTGGTATGAATCACATGCTACGATATTATTCTCTTTACAAAAAGAAATAGTGCATATTTTTCTTAAAATTTAATATCATACAGATTTTGATCTAGACATACCTAATATCTAATCTTGAATTCAACATATGAATTCCAATCTAGCCTTATGTAAATTCAGTAAATGGTGGATTTATTTACTCCAATCATTAGTTAAATGCTCTCATCTTGATATAATTATCAAGACAACCTTAACTTATAAGTATGTCTCTATTTACAGTTACATAAGCTATTCCATAAGTAACGGTCTTACCTTTATTTATACTTAACAAATAGAGATGATTGTCTATGTGAGTGGACCAATTTTAAAATTGTCAACATGCTTATCGAGACTTATTCAAATATAACAAAGACATATACATTGAATAAATCATGACATTCATATATCTAATTATCTTTACAATATGTTACATTCTTTAAAGTCTCAAAGACTTCACATGTCCTTGAAATGACTCTTTATTCAATGATTTAGTAAAAAGATCTACAAGCATATAACGTGTAGGGATGTACTCAATAACTATCTTTTTCCTGTCAATTATATCCCTTACAAAATTATACTTAATTTTTATATGTTTATCTTTGTTGTGATATTTGAGATATTTTGAAAAAGCTATAGCAGGTTGACTGTTGACTATCCCAGTATACTGTAATAGGACTCCCATTATCCTCAGTAATTTTCAGATGTTTCAGAAACCTTCTCAACCAGACAGCTTCTTGTACAGTCACTGCACAAGCCATATACTTAGCTTCCATTGTCGACAGCGTTACACAAGCTTGTTTCTTACTATTCCATGAGATGATACTACCATTTAGCAAGAAGATATAGCCAAATGTGGAGTTTCTATCATCAAAGTCCTCCACCTAATCTACATCTGCGTAGTCACTTAGGCTCATATTTGATCCTTGGAAATAGAGATAATAATCCACCGTCCATTTGAGATATCTGAATATCCTCTTCACCACTTTCTAGTGTCTCGATCTTGGGTTTAATTGAAAATGATTAACTAAGCCAATAACATAACTTATATCAGGATGAGTACACAATATAGTACACTGACATATGATTTTTTCTTTATTTTGGCTATTTCTTCAGAAGTTTTGGGATATATATTTTTGCTCAGAACAGTACCTCTCACTACAGATGTCTGTTTAACGTTGAAATCTGATATATTAAAGTGTTGTAGCATCTTAGTGATATAAGTCTCTTGAGATAAATCCAAAAGTCTTTTCGTTTGATCTCTAATGATCTTCACTTCTAAGATGTACTCAACTTTTTCAATATCTATTATGTCAAATTGTGATGAAAGTCATGATTTAACTTCTATCACACACTTTATCTCACTTCTAGCTATTAGCATATCATCAATATGTAATGATAAGATGATAAACTTTTCTTTTTTCCTTTCTTAGGTAAACACAATGATCTTCATTGATCATTTTAAAACTATAAAATAAAATGACTTTATTAAATCTTATGTTCCATTGTCTTGATGCTTGTTTTAGCCCATATATAGATTTCTTAAGTCTACATACACTTTTCTTTTGGCCTTCAGCAATGTAACCTTTTGTTTATGTCATATAATTTTCCTCAATAAGATTACCATTAAGAAAAGTTATTTTTACATCCATCTGATGTAATTCCATGTCAAATTATGCTACTATAACTAGAATGCCACGTATTGACATAAACTTCACAACTGAGGAGAATGTCTCTTCAAAATCAATACCCTCTATTTGGGTATATATCTTTTGTAACTAAACAAGCATTGTATCGATTAATCGATCCATATACTTTCCTCTTAATTTTGAGAATCCATTTATTTCCAATAGTCCTTTAGCCTGGAGGAAGATCGACTAAATCTCAAACTTGATTCTTTCTCATAGACTCTATTTGCTCATCCATTGTAATTTTCCATTCTTCTCTAACTGAGCATCTTAAAACTTCCTCAACTGTTCGAGGTTCCCCATCATCAACTAGAAAAATCATCAATGTCTCATTCTCAATGTCAAACATTCTCAAAGGAATAATCTGATGACTACTTCTTCGTAAGATAGACGTTGAAAAACTAACTCATTCAGTGGAAAATCACTCCCACTAAGTTGACTAGATTCAGGCATCTCTAGTGATACCTAATTTGTTAATAAAGGAGCATTATCTTCCTCCTCTTTCACAAATAGAGGAGTTGTCTTATCAACTTCACCTCTTGTTGAAAACACAGTTTCAAGAAAAGTAGCATCTCTTGATTCTATTTCAGAGATGATTTCATTTTATTACTCACTAATAAAAACATAACCCTTAGAAGTCTCAGAATATCTTATAAAGATACACTTCTTACTTTTGGGTTCTAATTTTTTATATTTGTGAGTCTTATCATGAACGTAGACAGTTAACCCCCAAGGTCTTAGATTATTCAAATCTATTTTTCTGCCTGTCCAATATTCATATAAAGTGGATGGAACAGATTTAGAAGACACTTGGTTAAGTATATAGGTTGCAGCTAATAACACATCTCCCTAATAGGAAATTAGAAAATTAGCTTGAGGCATCATAGACCTAAGCATATCTAGAATAGTTTAATATCTTTTTTTAGTAATCCCATTTTACTGTGGAGTTTTAGGGATAGTAAGATGAGGAATATATGACAATAATCAAGTCTCTTAGAACACAAGCATTTGATAGTTTCAATTTCAGTAGGTATCATTTTGCCAAAGTATTCCAAGAGTTTTCTGGTCAACCAGAAAAAGTAGGAAAGTGTGAAACTTGATAATTATCACAAGGTTTGTTTACTTGTGTCTAAAACAAAATGTTAAACTTCTTAAAAGAAAAATGATATATACGAGGACCAGAGTGGAATCATCCAAGATCTCATGCAAGACTGCACTAACCAAAAATAGTGAAAATTCAATAAATTACTTAACAGAGCATCCCACATTCTTTGTCAAGAATTGGTCAAATCATCAATGTATAAAGCAGAAACTATTTACTTCATGAGCTTGTCAAACTGATTATGGTTATATGGAACAAGAGATACTAGTACTACAAATGAACATCTCACAAGTATCTACTAATTTTCATGAAGAATCCAATAAACATTGAGGACTTACTTTCAGGAATGCTTCAAAGCAATCTAGGAGATTAACTTCCTAGAATCCTACCTCATCTTTGGTAATAAACATGTTGTGAAGATGAACAACGTTGAAAGTAAAAGAATATAAGAGTATGTTTACTCACATAGTCTTGATCATTTTGACACCGTTTGTGGAAAGATCAACCAACTAAGACATGCATTGCCTGAAACACAAAAACACAATTGAAAGGAGCAATTCAGTTGCTACCTTATCCTTCTCAAAATGCTACTTAGTAAAATTAAAGCAGAGCCACCTGTAGTTTGCATTGATAAAATATCGACACTGCTCTCAACATAACATAGAGAGGTAGGACAACCCCAACAACCCTCAACAACAACAGTTGAGTTTGTTTTTGATGGATGTGTAAGTTAACATTTGCTAAAATTAAGTTTTATAGCATACTATAAAATTCAAGCAAAGACTTACTATGAAAAGCAAGACCGAGCATTCTTCAACTCCATTAGTAATAAAAGAGAGAAAATGCCATAGAATCAAAATAATTATGACTTATAAAATAAAATAAAAAACACTCATTTATACTTCATAACTATCATATGAAAACTTAGGCATCTAAAATTTCATTTATGATTGTGGCGGCTATGCGGCAATAAGTAATATTTCTATCACTTGAAGCTGTGTGATCATCTTTAGGTCTCAAGAAAACATGGTCAGTTTGTGTCACCGTAAAATATTGTTGGTTGTGAATATTCTGACTTGAGACCTCCCAATTTCCCCTAAACCATAGAGCAGAGAATACAACCATTGCTATACTAATGAAGAATGTTTGATCAAATTAAAGAAAAATAGTCAGTCAGTACCTGAAATGCATAGGCATAGTCCTATAAAGAAATTACTTGGGAGGTGCAGTATATCCTGGCTTTAATTGCTGGAATGATGTTACAATCAACATCAAGAATAGAGGCAAGTTATCAGCTAGACATATCGATCACCTAGTAGATAAATCAGAGAATCCCTATAGGCATATCTCACAAGTCGTGCCACCTTTCTTGTTACACCACTTCTGCACATACTTTTGGTGAGCAAACTGCAAGGTGTCCACAACTTCAGGCAATTAGAGGTTATTCGAGCAAAAAAATATTCTAACAAAAATGACATGTGCATTTGTTGATATTTTAAATTGCTACATAAGTACGCAAATAAGAGAAAAATAAAGAATGAGAAAAAAAATAAAAATACAATTGCATCGGAATCCAGCAAGAACCAAGTCTGATCCGGTCAAACAATGGAGAGAGAGAGGTTATGGATCGATTTTGTTACCTGGATCTTTAGCTTCTTGGCCTCAACGACCGATCGCTTGTCAAGATCAGGGACCATGCGGAAGCGGCGTCGACAGTTCTTGACGACGGCACCGATGGCCCTCCGCCACTGGGTTTGCACGTCCTCTGACGGGTTCTTGTGCACCACCTTGAAGTTCCGCTTCAGGAAGCTCTCCATCCTGTCCATCTTCCTTCACATCCTTGTCTGCCTCCTCGAAAGAAGCTTTCCCCTTTCTATTTATGTTCTCTAACACTAAATCTCACGAGGCAAAGAAATAAAAGCAAGAGATCGACATTTGGGGAAGAGATTGGTAGTTTTTACATACCTCAAATCGCTGGAAGTCCAGAGAAAATGTATGTTGATGAATAACTCTCCTCCAATGCTAGGGGAAGAGGGGGAAGAGATTGGCAGTTCGAAGAATTGTAGGGAAGAGGGGAAAGAGATTAGCAAAAAGAACAGGGAAGAGATTAGCTTCTGGGGTTATAGAACAGGGTATAGATAGCCAAATCTGGAATACCCATCTATGAAACTAATAAAATATCTATGTCCTTTCTAAAATGCCTTAAGGAATGATCCACAAATATTCGTATGTATTAGCTCCAAAATATCACTACAACGACTAGTCTCATTGTTCCTTTTGTTACTAGTCTTTCCCTTAACACACTCTATACAGTCATCAAAGTCTGTCATGTGAAGGGAATCGAGAATGCTATGTGACATTAACCTTTTTAGGTGTTGTTTAGATATATATCCTAAATATCTATGCCACAATATAGAAAAGTTCTCGTCGGTCAACTTGCGTTTCGTACCTATAATATACATTAATACATTGTCAACCGTAGGAGTAAAAGTGTTCAATTTATAAAGCTTGTCAACTAAGAAACCATTGTCAACCAACATTGAATTAAAGAAAATATTAAAAATTCTTTATCTAAATGAACAAGAATAACCTGATTTACCCAAACAAGGAGTGAACTATGTAGTTCTTGAAAAACCTTGAATTTTATTGTCATGAAAACGATGAAACCTTGTCTCTAATACTACATGTTAGTTCTTGAAAAACCTAAGCCGCATGGATTCTAAAACACGAAGAACTCACATATAGGAAATACAAGAACAAGAAGATCTAGTTTCATCAATTAAATATGACGTAGATCAAAATAACAAGAACTGAAATTAGGCAATGTAACCTGAATGTGGAAGAGTCATTGTCTCAAGCATTATTTTCAAATATGAAATCCCTACAGAAGAAGAAGAAGGTTGGTCTTCTGAAAGAGTTAGGGTTGATGATACCGAACACTCTCTCATCAGTAGGGAACAAGGAGTCTGTCAAGATTATACTAATCTTCTGGGGACCAATCCATTATATACATATCCATTATCCGACCATAGATGATAATGGATGTAGGTAATGAATTCTATACATATGAAGTCCACATCCAATAATTCGATATCCAATAACCTTAAGTTAGATCACTTAACAGATTTTGATATCTCAAGTCTTAAATCACATGTGAACACACCATAAGAGACATTAAATTCAACACAATTGACTCAACTAATTCAATCAGCCAACTAAGGTAAATAAACAATTGATTGACTGTGCAAATAACACCAAGTAAAAGAGATACAAAGCAAGTAACAATAAGTGAAACCAACTAAGAGAAGTTGTAGAACCAGTTGCTGCATCTAATGCGGGTGAATAGTCATTGACAATTTCTTTTTTCTTTTATGTTCTCATCTACAATGAATTAGTATACAAGGAAAATATAAAGATAAAATCAAATAAAAAACAAGACAACCAACCAATAAAATATGGTTCAGAACTCCCAGTTCCTTCATGGCCTATAATTCATTAGTGGATCGCTCTTAGAATTGTCACTATACTTTCTCCTTCTTAGATACCTTCTGGAGGTAGAGAAATATTTTTTTAATTTTCTATTCTTACAAGCAATATAAAGTACAATACAAAAGTAGCAAGAAGAAAGAAAATGATACAAGTAAACAACTTTAAACAAATGAAATATTTGCTTTGTTTACTTTCTCTTGCTTTAGGTTACTTTATGAAGGCCTTAAAATGCAACAACACTTGCCTAAAGGACCTTAAGAACATTGTAGCAAAATCTTCTATAACCAACTTTTATAAGCCTCTTCATGGGCTTGAAAATGATTGATTAGTCGACTACTCAATTACCTTTAATCGACTTCTCCACTACTAAATTTGATCATCATTACAATTTTATCCTATCAACAACTCTTCCCTAGTTTCCCAACTTGACAACAATTAACTATTTTTTCCATCCCAATCGATTGCTCATACACTAGTTAACTAGTCTTCAGTTAGAATGGAACATAAGCATTTTGTTTCTTCTAATTTTTACTTGAGTAAATTGTGACAATTGACTACTCAAGCTCTAAATTCATCTAAACAACTTTGTGATTTTACATTTTTAGATTGGATTGTTTCATTAATCAATTGTTATAATTCTGAACTTGAACACATCACAACTATGCAATTTAGATTCATTAGTTGATTACTATTACTTTATTAGTCGACTGACACTTTAATTCCATCTACATCAAAGCTGAATATATGATGTACCAAGAGACTCCATGTTTTTGGGACTCCTTGTTTGCCTATTATAAGTTAACCTCAATTTATTAAGGCCGCATCTTTGCCTAGTGTCTAATTGACCTCAACCTACAAGGATTTCCTATGCTAAGAAGATCCTTACCTCCAAGACTTCATCATGCCAAGAAGCCTTTATGCTTCTAGGACATCAACCACCAAGAAGCTTTTATGTTTCTAGGACTTCTATTGCATTAATTTGGTCACTATTGACTTGTTAAGGCTTTCAAGTATTCGATCCGGAGTACATAGACATTTACTGCCAAGAACCCAATCGTCATTAAACTACCTAGATGTCTACTACTATCTTTGTCCTTATTGACTTATTTAGACTTCTATCACATGTCAAACATCTTATCATCTGTGGCATACTTGGACTTTCATCATTTACCAGACATCTAGTCTACATTGACTTATCTAGAACTTTGTCATCTACAAGACATATAGTCTACTTTAACATATTTAAACTTCCACTGTTAAACCATTATTGAACTTCTCCATTTGCCAATTCCCTTGTTGGACTTTTCGTTGCCAACATTTTTTGCACTTTCACCAATGCTAGCATCAACACACGTTGGACTTCCTAATTGTCAACTCCTTATTGAACTTCTATTTGTTAAGTGTCTAATTAACTTCTTGGCCTTTCCATATTGTCAAGTAGCTGGTCAACTTTGACCAAGGGTCAATTGCACTAATAATCTCCTAATAACAAACATTTATCAATAACAAATATCAAAACATAATCCAAACCATAGTTAATCTTAACTAAAGTTCGATTTCACCAACATAACCTCTAAAATTTAACAATTTCTTATTGTTGTACTTCTTTGTTTTCATCTTATCTTATTTTCTTATCGATTTAAATAGGTTGTAAGTAATTTCTCCACTTTTGAAAGATATATGAGGCAGAGAAAGTATATAGGGATTTCGAGAGTAATCCACCAAAGGATCATAGATTATAGAGTAGAAACTAAGGTTTTTGAACCAAATAAATTGCCTTGTTAAGTTTGTCTAGTATTTGTGTTTTTTATATTTTCATTGCATACTAAAACAATTTTAGAATCAAGCGCGAAAATGAATGATTGTCTATTAACCCCTCCCCTTTTGCCACTTCAACAATCCAACACTGAGCTCCAAGATCTCCATGATAGTTAAGAATTTCTAAGTCATCTCAATCCATGCTACCTGTCTTTAAGACCATCCTATAATGCCATCCCACCATTCTCATGGCATGATGAACTTACACACTTGATCAAATCACATCAAATACACACTTAATTTAAGTTGTATTTTCAAACCATCAAAATAATGTGATCTAACCCAATCTTAAGGGAGGAACTATTTGTCATTATGCTTTTCGTCAATGGCTAACCATTTCAAAATGCTCTATACTTTGAAATTAAAATTTTATTTCCCAGACTTTAAAACCCTCATCATTGCCATCTTCTTTGTTATCAACTAATAGCCCTAATAGTAAGTTGCATACACATGATAAAATCTACATATCAACTTATGAGAAAATTGTTTATCAAAACTATTTTTTTAGGCAAAATAGTTAAATTTTAATCATGCTATCATAGATAGGGAGAAAGTTGAAGGAAGAAGCATAGCTTGAGGTTGCCATGGCAAGAGAGTCCCATAAGACTTCTTCGATTTAATTGATAAGTTGATGGCTTTTGCCTAATAGATTAGGTTCGATTTAGCTGATGAGTTGATGGTTTACTAAGCAAGAAGACAGTCCCAAGATGGAAGATAAGATGAAGATTGCACCACAAGTTCAAACCTAGATAACAAAGAAAACAACACTAGTACTGAAACAGAGCAAGCAGATTACACCACCATGCATGCGATTGATTTACAAAGGAAATTTGCCACTTCCAAATCCCTGATCGATCTAGTGTGTTGCTGCAATGGCCGCAGATCCTTCCACCTACACGCGACAGTCCATTAAACAGGAAAAAATTAACCAGATAAAAACAATCAGAATTCAGAGAAAACACATTCGTACCTTGAAGGTGGCACCACAAACTTCTTCCTCATCTTCCTCTAGCACAGCAGTCACCTTGTGCTTTGGGTTCTCATAGCTCTTGAGGCCTCCGAAGGCGTTTGAGTAATAACATCCTGTAAAGATCCACGGAAAATATGATAAAATTTATTTAAATATAGATGATAATATATAAAATAGAAGATCAAGATGAGTTTATACCTTTGGGGAAGGGAGCCAGAGACTTGCCGCATGATCCCTTGAGCAGATCCAGATCTTGAGAGAAGGCAATGCAACCATCGGCGGTGATCCCCCAGAAGAAGGGCACCCTTCCATCAGGATCCTGCGACACCGCGAATTAACAGTAAAAACCATGCATCGAGGAATTGAGGGATGGAGGGGGAAGAACGGCGCACAGAGGCGACGAGGACGGAGGAGGTGGACTTGTCGAAGAGGACGAAGGCGAAGCTGCCGGCGAGGTGGCCGAGCATGAAGCTTGGGGGGTACGGCGCCCGGTCGCGCAGAGCCCTGTAGGCCTCGATCACCAGCACGGACTCGTCGGCGCTCTTCGACAGCCCGTACTGCTGCCGGAGGCTCCCCAGGTTGGTCAGCAACCCCTGGAACAGGCAGTAGATCTCGTCCTTCGCCGCGAACAACCTGATCAGTCACCCAAGCAGCTGCTTCAGATCACAGTTTCTACGGCGAGGTAATTTCATCCGATTAACTGGACTGTGGATGAGGATTATTGAATTAAATTGGGCGATTTCTCTGGGAACGAAGTTGGAGTTGACCGGACTGTGGATAAGGATGACCGAACGATTTCCATTGCTCCGCTGTCTCTTTCGCCTTCACCCACCGGCCAAATCCCAACCAATCGCATGCCCGTACTCATTAATTTCTCATAGAACCTCAGATTTTCCACAAAAAATTGCATTCTCAACTCTAATTCTCTCAAATCTGTGGAATATGTGGATTTCGATCTTCATAGGCTTTCGATCTGCGGCTTAGGCCGTGGAAGTGGGATCGTGCAGTTAGAGATGGAGCGGGGGAGAGAGGAACTGACCTGGGGGAGAAGGGAGATTGGTTGGCGTGGGAGTAGGCGAGGTGGCCCAGGCCGGCCAGTTGGATGGACACCGCCGGTGAAGCGGACTTCAGGAAGCGGTTCACCAGCTCCGAGGCGCGGGTCTTTGGCGACGGCGTCCGGTTGCCGGCGACCACCAGCTCCGCCGGCACCTCCACCAAGTCTCCGCTGAAGACACCCAACATACTGAGAGAAACAGAGGGGGAGAAGGAAAAGAAGCTCTACCCAGTCGGGTACCCAGTTTGGGAGTGGAGGAGAGAAGATAGATTGGGAGTAGTGAGCGAGCGTCTGTCTTGTTATATAGGCTCCATCAAATATGTTTTTTTAATTATTAATATTAAAATATTTTTTATGAAAATTGTTATAATATTATTGGACTAGTTTAGAAGAAAAAAAAAGATAAAAGTTAAAAATGAGATAATGATTGACTTGCTATGCAATGCCATTAAAGTTAAATTGACTAGTCATTTACTAAGAAATGAGTTATTTTTGCATTTATATATTAAATTATCACATTCTCGAATTTGTAAGCCATTTTGCAAAATCAGTTATAATGTGTGGATGAGAATCCAAATCTTAAAACAATAAATGAGCAAGTAGTAATCATACTTAAAATTAACCTTGTTTTTTTCTCATAAAGCCTCTATTATTTTTTTTTAAAATCATGAGTGAAAGGGTACCCATCCCATTAAGCCATATATAAAACTATTTAGTACTATTATCTCGAGTCTAATTTAAGCAGTTAAGACTCTATTATCATTACAATTTTATAACTACTACCATGTGAATATTGGATTTTTAGATTTTCTAATTTTTTGCCCATGATAATTCTACTTCTCTATATGTTTAATTATGTTCATTATAGTTTTTTCACCTTTGTTTTTTTGGAATTTGGTTAATATTGTATTTATTTAGATGTAAAATATATAAAAAATTGTATAATCAATCTTAATTGCCAATATAGATTCAACTCTATTTATTATCATTCATATTATAGTAACTATAAAACTATAAATACTATAGCTTAACTATCAAATCATAGTTACTATAACTATGTGACAGTTCAGTTATAGTAGTTATAAAACTGTAACTTTTATAATTATATAACACATACAGTAAAATAATTATATCATTTTATTAGGTGTAGATGTCTTTTCGATAAAAAAAAATTAAAATGAAATATCTCTGTAATGAATATTCCTATGATGCTTTGGAAAAACACCTTATACATTTTTAACTTTGTTTTTTAAAACTTTGAATCCAAAACTAAAAGTCATGTATGTGCATGGAGACATTTCTTAGTCCCTATCTCTTTATTGCATCTTTTAACTCTTTCTCAAATTTAAACAAGATTTAAAGAAGGGCAGCTTTCACTCCTTAAAGCAATTGACGGCCATTGTTTTTTTTATTTTTTATTTTTTTTTCTTTTAATTAACCTGTGCCTACAATATTGATAATCATAGAATTGAAGCCCCACATAATAATGTAATAATTAGATGCTCTAATAAATAATTAAAAGATTTAAAATTTTGAGCCACAATTACAATATATTATAAGGAATTTTTCCTTAAGTGAAAAATGATTCTAAAAATATTGACTGTCTAGATAGATCTTCATGAGTACTTTTCAATTTATCTTGATGATTGATAAAATTTTTTTATGGAATCAAATCCGTCACTCCTATAATTAATTGATTCAAAAAGTTAAATATCCCGTGTCAACTAAAAAGAATCATATGAGAATGGAAGTAATCAATTTTAATAACTAATCGTAAGGTCATATTTGATGCCTGTTCCAAGGATTCAACTCATTCGATGTCCTTATTCAAATGAAGGATTTTAGTTGAAATAGACTTGCAGTAGAATATGTTTAATTGCGAAAAAAAATGAAATGATAATTTACTAAAGAGTCCACTCAAATTTTAAAAATTTTTAAATCACACATCATATTTTACTTTTAGATAAAAATTCAAAGGACATCCATCCTTTATAAAATCATTATACTAATTTAGTGGCTAGCGCATAAGATGTTGTCATAATGAAATCTAGGATTCGAATCTCGGTAAAGTCGAGGTAAATACCTCTCTTATGTGCTAGTCACTATTCCAAAGGCTAGTAGCCGCCTGTGATTTACCTCATCCGTGTTGGCCTTGGGACGGGTTGACGGGGGCGCTGGGGGCGAACGTATTCGCCTTTTGTCACAATCATATAGGCATCCCATTTCTAATTAATTAAAGTCAAATGAGCTCCCCATTTAACATGAATTATTTAAAATATTTTTACATTATTTGATCACTTGGCTATGTAGAAACTAGCATATAACTTCTAGAATGTGTAGAAATTAGTTATTAGCTTTTACCGTAGTGATTTTATATTATTTTAATTTTATTTCTCTGAATGATAACCTGGTTAAAATAATATTTCAATAAGTAAAACAAACTAAGGGGACTCTATCACACCCACTACATTTGAAAGAAGTATTATCTGATCACGATTGATCATGTAGAAGCTAACAGTTAGCTTTTACAACATGTAGAAACTGACTACTAGCTTCCACAACAATGAGATTAACTTAAGTTAATTTACTTATTTGAGGGTGATAACTTGATTAAAATAATATTTCAATGAGCAAAACAAACTAAGAGAACTCATCACACTCACTATATTTGAAATGAGTATTATCTGATCATTATTGACATTGTAGAAGTTAGTAATTAGCTGTTATAATGTATAGAAGATGACTCCTATTGGAGCAAAAAAGATGAAGTCATTACCTTAGTGACCCCTCTAGGAAGCCCCACACTCTCTAGAAGGGGGTAAATTAAGGGGGGCATTTGCCTTAGTGCAGTGGTCCTTTGAATTAGGAAGGTCAGACACTCAAAAAGACATTTTATATCCATTGAAAATTAATCTCAAGACCTATTAGAGCAACCACACATACAGGTGTCAATCCATGGGAGCATAGAAGCTGACTACTAGCTTTTACAATAGTGTAATTAACTTATGTTAATTTTACTTATTTAAGAGTGATAACTTAGTTAAAATAATATTTCAATCAGTAAAACAAACTAAGAGAATTTTATCACATCTACTATATTTGAAATGAGCATTATTTAATCACGATTGACTACGTAGAAACTAGCTACTAGAAAGTGTAGAAGTTGGCTACTACTTACTACAATTGGTAAAAGCTGGTTGCTACAACAACGCTTGGCGAAAAGTTTTTCATGATAAAATTATAGATAGGACACCAATTTGATTTTTTTAGAAAAATATTTATTTGATATTTCTCTTAATTTGGGATTTCTTTTGCCCTTTACTTTTTATCAAAGGACATACTTTTTGCTAAAATATCCTTGAATCCACTTTCATCCATAAGTCATTAATAATCTTAAAAATCTCAAACTTATATTAAATTAATATTATTGGTCAACATTTCAGTCACATCATTTCGACCGTTCCATCTTCTCAACTTCCCGACAAGATCAAATAAGTTCCTTCTCTCCCCTTAATCCCATCATACCCTAAAACTCTTTACTTATGACCTCTATCAATTTAGAAAAACTATTTTAAAATATTATTTTTAGTTTTTACTTTTTGACACAATATCATATTCAGACCGAAATATAATTCAGTATAGGACATGCACTCTCTTGATTCCAACCATGCCAAATTTTCAGGATTCTAAAAGTATTCTAGACACTAATAAGTTTTGATCAAAATTTATTGTTAAATCTATACAAGTCACCACCAATATTCTTATATACTTTTACGAATATTATTGTTGGATTGAATTTAACTTGTCTAGGTCATGAGTCAAGAATTTTGAATATGTTGAGACTCTAAGGAGTTGAAAGAAGCTATTAGATCAACCTGTTTAATCTTCCACCTTTAAAGCTGGTTTAATCAAAGCAATTCTAAGGTGATTTTTTATTTATATCTTTCTCTTTTTTCTTTTTTCTTCTTATAATTAGTTACTAAAAAATTAAACATATTTTAAAAAATATTTTTATATTTTTATTAAGACTCTATATTCGAACATGTGAATATGAATGAAATCAGGAGATTACCAAGAATGCAACGATACAAATTTATACTAAATCTGTACTTTTTAAGGTCTGACTTTTATCAAAACTCATGTAGCTAAAAGACACATTTAAAAAAAATGATAAAAGAACATTAGGAATGAAATATTGTTAATTTAACATAAATCTAAAATTTTTAAAGTCATCAATGAATTTTTGATAAAAATGTTTAATGAAATATGTATAACCATTTTCTTTGCACCCGTCTCCCTATCAGCGCTTTATCCAAATAAGATGTATTAAAGATGAATACAATAGGGTACTAATAAATGATGAGAAAAATAAAAAAACTAATGGAAGAGATATTTTCATCAACTTTTGAATGAAGATTTAGTTAATTAACTTATTTTATGTAATTTAAGTAGGTCAAATGAATATCACAATTTAAATTTTTATCCTAAAATTCGAACTTTCAGAAATAGAGAAAACTTTAAATGAGATGCAAAATGAAAAAAATAGTTGGATTAGATGATATTGTGATAGAGGTATAGAAGTGTTTTAGAAAAACAAGGTACTGAATGACTTATAAAGTTATTCAACCTGATATTGAAAACTAAAAAATGCTAATCAATGGATGGTGAATATAGGAGATGTATAAAATTGTATAAACTATAAGGGTATTAAACTAATGAGTAATACCATAAAACTTTAGAAAAAAGAAATAGAAAAAGACTAAAGAAGGAGATCACGGTGATCAAAAATTAATTTAGATTTATTCTTGGGAAGTCGACAATAGAAGCTCTACATCTTCTGAGGTAATTAATTGAAAAGTATCTAGAACAGAAGCAAGACTTACACATAGTATTCGTCGATCTAGAAAAAGCTTATAATAGAATTCTAAGAGAAATTATATGAAGAACGTTAAAAAAGAGAGATGTTAACATAACATATATTAAACTAATTAAGGATATATATGAGGATATAATGACAAGAGTGAAAACGTAAGGTAGATTAACATAAGCATTTTCCATAAAAATATAGTGAAATTAAGAATCAACTCTAAGTCTCTATCTTTTACACTAATCATGTATGAACTCACTGGGTACATCCAAGATACAGTATTGAGATGCATTTTATTTATAGATGATATTATTTTAATAGATGAGACACATAAAGGAGTAAATGCTAAACTCAAATTTTAGCGGGAAATACTAGAAGTGAAAGATTTTAGGCTTAGTAGAATAAAGATAGAATATATGAAATTTAAGTGTAGCAATATTAGATATAATGAGATAATTGTTAAGATAGGAGATAACGAGTTATCTATAATTGAGAATTTTAAGTATTAGGGGTTAAGCCTGCTATGTTATATCGAGCTAAATGTTAGATTATAAAGCGAGCATATGAGCGGAAGATAAGAGTTGCAAAAATAAGAATGTTAAACTGGAGGTACAGAGATACAAGGATTTATATGATAAGAAATAAAAATATTAAAGAGAAAATAGGGTTGTACCTATTGAGGAAAAACTCCAAGAGACACGTTTAAGGTGATATAGACATATAATTAAACAACTAATAAATGCTCTAATTAGATGATGTGAAACTATGATAAATGTGTATATCAAACGAGGAGAATGATGATAAAAAAACTTAGTTAGCAATAATAAAATAAAATAAAATTTATTTAAATATATATGATAATATAGTATGAAGATAGAGCTCAATGACTTGAAAGGATCCATATAACCTATCTCACCTAATGATATAAGACTTGATTATTATTAATTGTTTTTGTTGTTTTAAGAAAAAATTAGTTTTTATTGCAATGGGCACAAGGACATTTTAGAAAAGAAATGCATCCTTCGGTAAAATAAAAAATATAATACGTGATTTGAAAATTTTAAAAATACGCACTTTGGTATATTTTTGAAAAAGAAAACTAAGAAAGCATTTCGTTTGCGTATTTTTTATTTTCATTTTCTAAAAATCATACATTTTTTCTTTAATTAGAAAATAACTTTTAGACATTTTCTAGTTTTCCAGAAAATGATATCTCTTTTACTAGAAAATAGATGTGAAAAATATAAACCAAACATTATTTTTCATTATTTTTCAGAAAACATATATGTTCTAGAAAATGAAAATAAAAATTGCGCAAGCCAAGCAAGTCAAATGCTCTCTAAAAATTTTGATTGTTAAATAAGCACATGAACGAGGTATTTCATCAGTAAATTATTATAAACCAATTTCTTAGTAATGAGAAATTAATGTTCACCTTGGCAGAGTTCATGTTGCCCTCAAAAGAATATCTCCCTTATATGTTAGTCAGTATTCTAAAGGCTAATAGCTGTCCATGATTTACCTCTTCTGTGTTGACCCTGAGACGGGTTGACAAGGACGCTGGGGGTGAACGTATTCACCTTTTACCACTATGTTGCCCTCAAAAGAAATCATACATGCTACCATTAAGGCTGATGGAATATGAGATTGTACTGGAGGTGGATTCAGTTATCCATTCATAGAATTTCTATCGAAAATCAAAATCAGCAAATGCCACTTGCATGAATCCTAATTCATCGTGTCAAAAGCCTTTTATAGGTCAACTTGCAACTTTGAGCACACAACGCGGGGATATCCTCTTCCAAGCATCCTTCCTTAATAATTCCTAGGCTAAGAGTATGTTTTCAATATGCATGGAACGGTCCTATACAAAGGTTGCTTGTGTTTGGGTCAATTAGGCTGTCCATTACAGTGATTAATCTGGAAGTTAAGATTTTTGTGATCGTCTTGTATATGACTATGCAAAGGAGAGAGAAGAGAGGAAAAAGAAAAAAAAAAATTAGAGAAGAGAGGTTGCATATATAGGAGAGAGAAAAGAAAAGAGAGATGGTATGTATAGGAGAAAAGTTAAGAAAAAGAAAAAGAATCAGAGGAGTAAAATAGAAAAAAATTACATCTTCAGGATATTTTCATACCTTAAGGTACTTTTTCGACAATCCCAAACTTTGGGCAATTTCCACAACAACAGTCTTATTACTTTATAAAGGATGACTACCTATTCAACAACATTATTAATAATTTAATCATTTAAAATCATCGGACAGCAAATTTTCTTTCCACCTCACTTCAGTTCGAGTTGAATAAAATAAAATAAATATTAAGATGAAGGGCAAGCAAGTGGTGGATCACGTGCTCTTTCACTAATCAATTATTTTTTAAATAATATCTCTCGTGAATCGGGCATAATATTCTTAATGCGTGACGTGTCAAAGATTCTTAATCCAAGTTGCTATTGTCTTATTTTAATGGCTAATAATTTTTAAGACTACACGTTAAACCAAATGTTCAAACGTTAGTTCAGCTTGATAAAGACTTATTAATTATTTATATAGCTAATAATTTTGGACGTCTATGGTCCTGCAACTTGCGGTAAATAATGTTGGGCACACATAAAAAAAACACTTTAAATTATATAAATAAGTAAAAAGGGGCTTTTTTTTAAGTCAAAAGTGTTGGGAATATGCCCGTAAAATAGATATTTATTATTAATTGCTGAATTAAATAAAAGAAGTATTTATTTTATTGTTTGATTGTTTTATGCTTATTTGTATAAAAATTAATATCTGTATAAAATCCATAATATATTGATGTAACTATGATTTTAGTATATAAGATTGTTATATACAAGAGGATTAAAATCATAGATAATATATTTAAAATGTCCATGATTGATTAAAGTATGGATCTTTAATTGGAAATCATGAATGCAGTTTGCTGACATTATGAATATGATAGTCTTATCCGGACAATCAGTGTAATGACACTAAGCAGAGGCATTTTATATAATATGATTATATAGGACAAGGACCAGATGTGATTTAAGTGTCTATGTTTAAGTACCGTTACAAAGACTCGAATCAACATCGCTAAGATGATCATATGTAGATCAATCTAAATCCTGAGTTGTCATAGACTCCTTGTTTGTATTAACAAGTCTCTTGATTTGTTTGTTAAAACCTATTTTAAATAATAGGTGTAACACTTACATTTTGGAGACTCAGTTATACATTCAGCTGGGAATATGATTTATAGATACGGAATCCGTAACTTCCGAAAGGATGCTAAAATGGTTCTCTTGAGTGTTGATTCTAGCACTGAATAGTTTGAGCGCTCTAATTCATAATTAGATTATGAATTAACTATTCACTAGTGAATCAATGGTACTTAAGGTTTTAGATACAAATAGAGAGGTAAAACGGTAATTTCGCCTAGCTCTATTTGTGGACCATGAACGAAGGGTTGATCGACATGTAATGATTATATCAATGGACTGTTCAAATCTTTTGAGTAAATATGTTCCATAATTCTCAAGAGTTCAATTCCGGATTTTAGTGGAATAATCTCGGAATTAATAAATTAGATAATTAGTTAAAGAGCTTTAATTAATTGTATCTAAATTTATTGGAGCTTGAAATTATGGGTCCATGGTCCCCAAACCATCTTCGTATAATCATGATGGATACTCTTAAATAATTAATTTGATTAATTATTTATTCTCACAAAAATTATTAACTAATAAATTGTTTATTATTTTTACTAAAAGAAGATATTCTATTTGTAATTTGATTACGAATAAAATATAAAAGAGAGAGAAATCAAATATACAAATATTCTATTTGTAATTTGATTACGAATAAAATATAAAAGAGAGAGAAATCAAATATACAAATATTCTATTTGTAATTTGATTACGAATAAAATATAAAAGAGTGAAATCAAATATTTGGATATTCTATTTGTAATTTGATTACAAATAAAATATATATAAGAGAAAAATCAAGTATTTAGATATTCTATTTGTAATTTAATTACGAATAAAATATAAAAGAGAGAAATCAATATTTGTGAATATTATAAATTTTCTCTCACTTTATAATACACGTTCCCATTTTTTCTCTTCCACTTTTGTATACATGTTCCCCTCTTTTCTCTCCCACTCGATAATACACGTTTCCCTCTTTTTCTCCCATGTTCATAATACACGTTCCCCTCTCTCCTTACTATAATATATATCTCTCTTTCTCTCTCTCGAAAAAAAAAAGAAAGAATGAAAAAAGAGAATTTTTGGTGAAAAATTCTACAGTTCATTTTGTGAGAAAAGTTAAAAGAGTTAGCCCACACTTTTGTCCATCCGTTGATTCGAAGAATTGGAGAGGAAGATCGTGGCATTGGAAGAACTCCGACAACCTGTGAAGAACTCTGGCGACCTGCAAATCTTAGGTGCGAACTCAAGGTAAAGATTCTATTTTGTAGAATTATAAAGAAAATATTATAATGTTTGCATGTTGAATTATAAGAGATTTTATAATTAAACAAGATCTTTTGTTCGATCTAAACAAAATTATTTTGTTGTGAAAAATTTTAAAAGGCGTTTAATCTATTTTTCACACCTTCCGTTGCGCATCGAACAGTTAAATACCAACATATGGTATCAGAGCCAGGTTATTGAAAAACATTATGATATTTTATTTATATGAATGATCACATGATTTGTTCGATATTTGATTGAATGCCATGTATTATATATTTTTTAATGCATGATAGTGATTGGCTAATTTTATGACTCCGTTTGTTTCTGATTTTATTATTAAGATCAGGCTAAAATTATTTTCTTTAATTACCAAAGAGTTTGGATTTTATGGATGAATAATTTTCTAATTCCACCTTACACTTATTAGCCTAAAAGATCCACTGATCTAGTATAAAATTGTTTTATTTAAACTAGTTGATATATTTAATAGTTTTGATAATTAATGTAATTATCAAAAGTTAAATATTTCGATTACTTCAGTGGACAAAATTGAATTATCCATTTTTAAATATTTAATAGTTTTGATAATTAATATAACTATCAAAAGTGAGATATAGTTTTGATAATTAATATAATCATCAAACCAGAAGGAATATAATTATTTTATTCGAAATAATTAATTTATTTAATAGTTTTGATAATTAATGTAATTATCTAAAGTTAAATAATTGGATTCAAAAGTTGATAAAATTAATTCAATTAGTTAATTTTATAATTTTGACAAAATAGTTCAAGGTCATGAACTATTAATTAGAGGTAATTAAAGATTACAATTTTAACTCAATTCCATATATTATTCAATGATGTTTTATGTTTATAATAGCAATATGTCATTTAGAATTAGATGGGTCTATTCTGTGCATTATAGCATATCGCATGTTGCATGTTGCAAACATCATGTATAATTGTAATTCATAAATTGTTTATGTTACAATTAATTAGAATTATTGAGAATTCTATAGACATAGGTAATTATGACATAAGATGTCTAATTAATAATATGATTATTAAAATCTAGGATTAGTGGATAATTAGTTATCTAAGAAATTAAATAATGAGTAATTATTGGTCTCCTTCGTTGGTCTAGCACCGTGAGAGTTAGAATGGCGCCTCTTAACGCTTTGATTTCGTTACCCTACGGGTGGTGTCCGTTTTGATTTAATATCAAGGCTAGATCTCTGATGATAGAATTTTTAATGTATTTTAAGTTTGACCCACCCTTACGGCGGCACTCTTGAGTTAAGTCTAAAATTTGAAACGAAGGTTTTTACTCATAAAGATATGAGATCAAAATTGTTGATTATATCTTTGACCAAAATTTTTTTTTTTCGGTAGTTAATATGTGTATGAATAAAAGTTATTTTGGTACACATATGTTAATCAAGAAGAGTCTTGGTTTGACTAAGCAAGCAATGTGACCTTCCCAACGATGGCATCATTCTTCGTGGATAGTTGAATTATCGAAGGAATAGTATATGGGATTTTTGATTTTATCCTTGCATTCTTACATCATGTTTACTATTCCTAAATATATACATTTGGATATTTTTTTTCAAACAATTTAATCATGCTATTTATTTGAATTCAGCAATAATGTCAATGGGAAATCCAATTATGTCTTTACTCGCAAACAATACTTTGACTGGGGAAAACTTTCCTAAGTGGAAAAGCAATATTAATATCGTGTTGGTTAGTGAGAACAATAGGTTTGTTCTTACAGAGGAATGTCCACCGGTACCACCTGCAAATGCCACTCGTGCTGTTAGAGAACTGTATGATCGTTGGATTGCGTCCAACAATAAGGCTAAGGCATATATGCTTGCGAGCATGTCTGATGCACTAAGAAGCAAGATGGAGCCCAAAGAGTGTGCTTTTGAGATCATGGAATCTCTGCAAGAAATGTTTGGGCAACAATCTGAGCAAGCTCGTCATGAGGCCACAAGAAAGTACACAAATGCTAGAATGATTCTTGGCACTCATGTTCGTGATCATGTCATGCAGATGACAAATTATTTTTCTGAGGCTAAGATGCATGGGGCTGTAATTGATGAGGGTACACAAGTGAGCATAATTTTGAATTCGCTCTCTAGTGACTTCATCCCGTTCACCAGCAACTATATTATGAATAAGCTGAATTATGGGATGACTCAGCTGCTGAATGAACTACAAACCTTTGAAGCTATCTTAGGGCTTGTGAAGAACAAGGCTGAAGCAAATATTGTTAATAAACCCAATTCTTCAAAAGGTTTGAAGAGAAAAATGGCTAAAGGTGGTAAATCTGGTGGTAAATTCAAAAAGACAAAGGATGGGTCTAAGAACAACAAAACCAGATGCAAGAAGGCCGAGAAGAAACCTAAAGGAAAATGTTTCCACTGCGGTGTAGATGGACACTGGAAAAGGAACTGTCCAAAATACCTCGCAGAGTTGAAGGAGAAGAAGAAAGGTAAATTTGATTTACTTGTCTTAGAAGCTTGTTTAGTAGAGGATGACTCCTCCTTCTGGATAGTTGATTCAGGAGCCACTAATCATGTTTGTTCTTCTATACAGCTACTTAGTTCTTTAAAGGAGCTTGCAGATGGGGAGTTGACACTTAGAGTTGGCAATGGGGCATTAGTTTCAGTCAAGGCAGTGGGAGTCACCCGTTTAAATTTTAAAAATAAATATTTAGTGTTGAACGATGTTTATTTTATTCCTGGATTTTGTAGGAATTTGATTTCTATTTCAAAATTGCATGAACAATTATTTGGTATTTCCTTTTATGAAAATGGAATTTCTATTTCAAGAAATGGTCTTGAAATTTGTCATGCAGGTATGAAAAACGGGTTATATGTCCTTAAGCCTTGTGAAAATTTATCATTAAATAATGAACTATTCAAAGTAGCTTATCCAAAATCTAACAAAAGGCAAAAGCTTGCAAATAGTGATGAAACATATCTATGGCACCTTAGGTTAGGTCATATCAATTTAGATAAGCTAAATAGACTAACAAAGGATGGTCCTTTGAGAGAGTTAATTGTTAACACTCTACCAGTTTGTGAATCTTGTCTAGAAGGGAAAATGACTAAAAGATCTTTCTTTTCGAAGGGCGAAAGGGCCAAAGAACCACTTGAGTTAGTGCATACTGATGTGTGTGGACCATTGAATGTCCACGCACGAGGAGGTTATGAATATTTCGTCACATTTATAGATGATTATTCGAGATATGGATATGTTTACCTAATGCAAAGGAAATCAGAAACTTTTGGAAAGTTTAAGGAGTTTCTAGCTGAAGCTGAAAAGCAATTAGGTAAATCACTAAAAATACTTCGATCAGATCGAGGAGGTGAGTACCTTGATACCGAGTTCAAGAATCACCTAATTGAGAAAGGGATTATATCCCATCTCTCGGCTCCTAGAACTCCGCAACAAAATGGTGTTGCCGAAAGAAGGAATCGAACTTTGTTAGATATGGTTAGATCCATGATGAGTTATGCCTCGCTACCTACATTTTTTTGGGGATACGCTTTACAAACAGCGGTCTATATTTTGAATGTGGTACCATCAAAATCAGTCCCTAAGACCCCAATAGAAATGTGGAATGAGCGTAAACCTAGTTTGCGCCATTTTAGAATTTGGGGATGTCCAGCACATGTACTAAAAGGGAAATCTGGGAAATTGGAACCACGAACAGAAGTGTGTTTGTTTGTTGGCTACCCAAAAGGCACGAGAGGAGGTTTGTTTTTTAGCCCACAAGAAAAGAAAGTATTTGTATCAACACATGCTACTTTCCTTGAGAATGACTATATGACAAACTTCAAACCTCGAAGTAAAGTTGTACTCGAGGAATTGCTAAATGATCAGATCATTTCACAACCGATGATTGTTGAAGATAATAGGAAAGAAAAAGAAACCACTATTCCTAATCAGGAAAGTTTGGTACCTAGACGAAGTGGGAGAGTTGTTAGAACTCCTACCCGCTACAGACAGGACGGTGAAACAAATATTGTTGTAGCCGATACCAATGATGATGATCCATCATCATATCAACATGCAATGAATGATCTTGATAAGGAAAAATGGCAAGAAGCCATGAACCAAGAAATAGAGTCAATGTACTCTAATTCGGTCTGGGAACTTGTAGATCCACCTGAAGATGTCAGGCCCATAGGATGTAAATGGATCTTCAAGAAAAAGAGAGGTGTGAATGGAGAAGTAGAGACTTTCAAAGCTAGACTAGTGGCAAAGGGTTATACCCAAAAGGAAGGAGTTGATTATGAAGAAACTTTCTCTCCGGTTGCCATGATAAAGTCTATCCGCATTCTCTTGTCCATTGCCACTTGTCTTGACTATGAGATTTGGCAAATGGATGTCAAGACAGCCTTTTTGAATGGTCATCTTGAAGAAAGCATCTATATGGTGCAACCAGAAGGGTTCGTAGTTAAAGATCATGAGCAAAAAGTTTGCAAGCTACAAAGGTCCATTTACGGACTTAAGCAAGCATCTAGATCATGGAATCTTAGGTTTGATGAGATTATTAAGACCTATGGATTCCAACAAAATATTGATGAACCTTGTGTTTACAAGCTCATCAATGCTAAAAGTGTGGTTTTCTTAGCCCTTTACGTAGATGACATTTTACTCATTGGGAATGATATAAAAGTGTTATCTCATGTAAAGACTTGGTTGACTGAGCAATTCCAAATGAAAGATTTGGGAGAAGCAAGTTATGTTCTTGGGATCCAGATTATTCGGGATAGGAAGAATAAACTCCTAGCATTATCTCAAGCAACTTATATTGATAAGGTGCTCACACGTTTTTCGATGCAAAATTCCAAGAAAGGTCTCTTACCAACCCGACATGGAATTACTCTTTCGAAGGCACAATGTCCCAAAACATTGCAAGAGGAAGAGCATATGAGACGTATCCCATATGCATCAGCAGTGGGGAGCCTTATGTATGCTATGTTGTGCACTAGGCCTGATATTTGCTATGCAGTGGGAATGGTTAGTCGGTACCAGTCAAACCCAGGATTAGATCATTGGGTTGCAGTAAAACATATTCTCAAGTACCTGCGAAGAACAAGAAACTATATGCTTGTCTATTCAGGAGGAGTCCTGAACCCCTTGGGATATACTGATTCTGATTTCCAGTCAGATAAGGACTCTCGAAAGTCGACGTCTGGATCAATATTTATTCTTGGTGGAGGAGCAGTTGTTTGGAGAAGCATTAAACAATCCAGCATAGCAGATTCTACCATGGAAGCAGAATATATAGCAGCTTGTGAAGCCGCTAAGGAATCAGTTTGGCTGAAAAAGTTCTACTCTGATATGGAAATAGTTCCAGATATGGATAAACCATTAACCCTGTATTGTGACAACAGTGGGGCTGTGGCAAATTCAAAAGAACCACGGAGTCATAAAAGAAGCAAGCACATAGAAAGAAAGTATCATCTCCTTAGGGAGATTGTACGTCGAGGAGATGTCGACGTTATGAAGATAGCGTCGAAAGAGAACCTTGCAGATCCGTTCACCAAGACATTACCTGAAAAAATGTTCATAGGTCACTTAGAGGGAATGGGTCTTAGAGATATGTCTCATTTGTTTTAGGTCAAGTGGGAGTTTGTTGGGAATATGCCCGTAAAACAGATATTTATTATTAATTGCTGAATTAAATAAAAGAAGTATTTATTTTATTGTTTGATTGTTTTATGCTTATTTGTATAAAAATGAATATCTGTATAAAATCCATAATATATTGATGTAACTATGATTTTAGTATATAAGATTGTTATATACAAGAGGATTAAAATCATAGATAATATATTTAAAATGTCCATGATTGATTAAAGTATGGATCTTTAATTGGAAATCATGAATGCAGTTTGCTGACATTATGAATATGATAGTCTTATCCGGACAATCAGTGTAATGACACTAAGCAGAGGCATTTTATATAATATGATTATATAGGACAAGGACCAGATGTGATTTAAGTGTCTATGTTTAAGTACCGTTACAAAGACTCGAATCAACATCGCTAAGATGATCATATGTAGATCAATCTAAATCCTGAGTTGTCATAGACTCCTTGTTTGTATTAACAAGTCTCTTGATTTGTTTGTTAAAACCTATTTTAAATAATAGGTGTAACACTTACATTTTGGAGACTCAGTTATACATTCAGCTGGGAATATGATTTATAGATACGGAATCCGTAACTTCCGAAAGGATGCTAAAATGGTTCTCTTGAGTGTTGATTCTAGCACTGAATAGTTTGAGCGCTCTAATTCATAATTAGATTATGAATTAACTATTCACTAGTGAATCAATGGTACTTAAGGTTTTAGATACAAATAGAGAGGTAAAACGGTAATTTCGCCTAGCTCTATTTGTGGACCATGAACGAAGGGTTGATCGACATGTAATGATTATATCAATGGACTGTTCAAATCTTTTGAGTAAATATGTTCCATAATTCTCAAGAGTTCAATTCCGGATTTTAGTGGAATAATCTCGGAATTAATAAATTAGATAATTAGTTAAAGAGCTTTAATTAATTGTATCTAAATTTATTGGAGCTTGAAATTATGGGTCCATGGTTCCCAAACCATCTTCGTATAATCATGATGGATACTCTTAAATAATTAATTTGATTAATTATTTATTCTCACAAAAATTATTAACTAATAAATTGTTTATTATTTTTACTAAAAGAAGATATTCTATTTGTAATTTGATTACGAATAAAATATAAAAGAGAGAGAAATCAAATATACAAATATTCTATTTGTAATTTGATTACGAATAAAATATAAAAGAGTGAAATCAAATATTTGGATATTCTATTTGTAATTTGATTACAAATAAAATATATATAAGAGAAAAATCAAGTATTTAGATATTCTATTTGTAATTTAATTACGAATAAAATATAAAAGAGAGAAATCAATATTTGTGAATATTATAAATTTTCTCTCACTTTATAATACACGTTCCCATTTTTTCTCTTCCACTTTTGTATACATGTTCCCCTCTTTTCTCTCCCACTCGATAATACACGTTTCCCTCTTTTTCTCCCATGTTCATAATACACGTTCCCCTCTCTCCTTACTATAATATACATCTCTCTTTCTCTCTCGAAAAAAAAAAGAAAGAATGAAAAAAGAGAATTTTTGGTGAAAAATTCTACAGTTCATTTTGTGAGAAAAGTTAAAAGAGTTAGCCCACACTTTTGTCCATCCGTTGATTCGAAGAATTGGAGAGGAAGATCGTGGCATTGGAAGAACTCCGGCAACCTGTGAAGAACTCTGGCGACCTGCAAATCTTAGGTGCGAACTCAAGGTAAAGATTCTATTTTGTAGAATTATAAAGAAAATATTATAATGTTTGCATGTTGAATTATAAGAGATTTTATAATTAAACAAGATCTTTTGTTCGATCTAAACAAAATTGTTTTGTTGTGAAAAATTTTAAAAGGCGTTTAATCTATTTTTCACACCTTCCGTTGCGCATCGAATAGTTAAATACCAACAAAAAGAATATCCCATTAGATATTTTACCTTCAAAATACACCTTATACAATATTATTCTACTAGCCGCAAGTACCTATTACAAAAATCTAACAACTACTGAATAATTACTAGAACATTGCTCCTTACTTTTTAATTTATCATAGCAACTATAAGTAGTTAGTGTAGTAGGATCGATACGCTCCTGAGAGAAATGATGAATCACTTATTTTAAAATTTTCTTTTTTAAAAATAGACGTAGTGGAAAAGATAAATTAAGTGAAAAGAAAACTAGCAAAAGTTCGATTTTTATTTAATTCAGAGTCTTCGATGACTCCTACTTCAAGACCCGGGTCCTTTGAACTTTTCCGATGGATAATCTAATAATCAATTGTTTTTTTACAAAATGAAAGTTGGTAACAAAACTACAAACTTTAGAATATGAAGTGCAGTAAGAAAGCAAGAGTAATAAAAAATAACAACTACACATTATCAAAGTCTAGACTCGTTTGAGCGCGTAGCGACATCGTGTCATTCTTGCATCATTGAGGCTTGAATATAGCAACACAGTAAAGTCAGAGTAGCAGAATAGTCCTATGAGTTTGTATAGCATATCTATGTTTGTTGTTGGTCAAATAAGGCTTTTAAGCACTATTGAGGGTGGCTCCAAGTGCAAATCTGACCCGATAAACTCTATAGCCTGCGATTTTTATCCACATGGCCGTGGGGTGTCTTCTAGGCGCTCTGAGGTGCCTCCGCACCACACTTAAGAGCGCCTCCAACCACATGGGAGACACCTCCGTGCCTTTTTGTGCAGGGTCTTCTTCCAAGGCATCCGAGGTGCCTTCACTCGAACAGGAGGCGCCTCGAGCGCTGTTCACCCGAGATGTTCTTTAAGTTTTTCACTCATGCAAGTTTACATTAACTCAATAATAAAGAGTAACCTACAAAAACAGAGTTAGTACACTTATAAAATAGTATTATTAATTAAACTATATCTTACCAAGACTAGAATCTAGTCATGATTCTTAGCTTAGACATCCAAAATGGCTCTAAGCTAGACCAACGCATACTATTCCATCAAACGGGAACACGTCCTCATTAGATCATTCTCCTCTAGTGATTCACCTTACTTACTACTTGCAGTTATTTGACTTACCTCTTGACTCACTAGGTCTTCTTGCTAGTTATCAGGTCTACAAACCCAACTGAAGTTCGGTCAACTGTTAGGTCTCGCTAACCTAGCCTGACTTTCTGTCATGTTTTATCGGGTCACTTCTTGACCTATTTGGACTTCCCACTAGCCGTCAAGTTCGTAGACCTAACTAGATTTCAACCTAGTGTTAGGTCCTCTAGACCCGTCAATTCATACACATTTGGTAACAAGGTTAGATAATCCAACATCTAACTTTAATTGACTTATCATTCATCAAAAACTAAGTTTAATCATTGGTGCTAACTGCACCAACAACTACAACGTATAAAAGATATTCTATAATTATTACAATGTGTAGAAACTATTAAGTAGTTGCTATAACGACTTCAAAATGATTTTGAATTTTGATAAAGTTGGTGGTAAGTATTTTAATATAATAGTTTTCATGGTGCAACCAGATCCAAAGATTTTATCTTTTTTTTCTAGAATTGTTTTCTTCATTTGCATTTTAGGATTTTGAGTCTGTTTAGGGGTTTAAGGTTTTGAGCCGATGAAGATTTCTTTCCTTTCTGCTAGGATTTTTTTAAAAAATATTTTTTCCCTTTCTTTTGTGTTTAGGTTTTTGAATTTATTTAAATAATTATTTAATTGATTTTAGAGTTAGTTTTTAGATGAATAATATAATATTTTTATGTAAGTATCTCGTGATAGTTTTGATATGATCAAACCAAGTCAAGTTAGGTCTTGTTATATTTTGATGTCCTGTATCTAAGTGTGCAGGAACTTAGGAGCACAAGAAGTTGAGCAAAAAGCACAACTAGCGAGAAGGATGGCATGGGAGAGAGTCGATGGGCTCGGTGCGGCCGAGGGACGAGGTGCTACGGAAGAGTATGCTAGCAGAAGAGAAAGAGGCGCACGGTGTTTCCGAGGGACGAGAAGCCGGACCAGAATGTTGCTCGAGAAGGCTAGAAAATGGGTTTGGGTGAGCCCTATTCCAGATAACCGAAATCACCCAAACGAGCGGAGTACGCTGGCGGATGAGAAGGATGCGTATGACGGTTTCGAGGGACGAGAAGCCGGAGCAGATGGTTGCTCGAGAAGGCCGAAAAATGGGTTCGGGCGAGCCTTATTTTCAGATGGTTGAAATCATCCAAGCGAGCAGAACCTGAGTAAGAGACCAGACTGAAAAGTCAACAGGAGCTTAACTCACGGTCTGGGCGCTTGGACCAAGTCCAGGCACCCGGACGATCCTGGCGTTCGGACTTGGTTCCGGTGCCTAAATCACCTGGGCGTCCTCGGGGCGCTTCACCCAGCAGGGGTCGGATTGAACCCATCAAGGTGCTTGAAACCCTTTCGAACGCTTAGACCAGATATATTATCAAAACATGATGTGACAGGATCCATTGCAAAGTGGATAAAATTCTATCCATGTCCAGATGCCTAGAATCCTTCCAGACACCTCGATTAGGGCTATAAATACAACCCTAATCCCAAAAGCTAAACAACACTAAAAAATACAGAGAAGAACACTTGTAAACGCTCTACCTTGAGTTTAGCTTTGGAATTGTGAGCTTTGACTGCTATAAGAGGCTTCTCCGCTTGAAGGAGATTTTAGTGGGCTTTCAACGTCTTGGATTAGCAATCTTTTGATTGTAAACCAAGTAAAATCTCTGTGTCTCTTTTTCTTTAATTTGTTTCTTAATTCCATATATGCAAGTGTTTATTTTAATAAAATTGCAAAAGTTCGAGAATGGTGTTTTTTTTTTTTAGATTTCAAGCAATTCACCCCTCTTGTCGACATCCAAGGAACCAACAATTAGTATCAGAGCAAAGCCGCTTCAGAAGGACTAATCGCAGATCGAAGCACAAGAAATGGTCGGAGCTAGCATCTACCTACTAGTATTCGAGGGAGAATTCGCGTTTTGGATATATCGAATGGAGGTATATTTTAAAATCAATTTTAATGGAGGTATATTTTACTAACAATTAAGTATGGTTTTGATCTGCCCAAACGCGAAGAAGGAAAAGAACTTGAGGAGCATCGATGGACGGAAAAACAGTGTAATGATTTTATGGCAAATGGTAAGGTTGAGTTTCACCTTCTGAGCATTCTGCCTGCTCAGGATCTTGACAGAATTGGCAAATATAAGAGTGCAAAAGAACTTTTGGAAAAGTTCTTGAAGCTCTACGAAGAACCAAAAGAAATTGAATCCAACTCCTCGATGGACACCAAGTCATCGTTAGAAGATTCCGAGACCGAGGAAACTGTTGGGACAACTCTTATAGCTGAATACCTACCTGAAGACATAGAAAGCTCATCCCAGATGAGCATCGATGAAGGGGAGAGTCTTCGGAAGAAAGCAACGTTGAAAGGAAAGGAACATCAGAAAAAGGCAGCTCTATAAGGGGAGCATCATATTCTGAGATTGACAAGGTAAGTCAAGTGCGATCTCTACCTTCGGATAAATTATTTAAATTTATAAAAATATTATCAAAAAATTCTTGTAATTTAGAAATAGAAAATAAAAACTAATAAAAAAAATAATGAGTTAAAAGGAACTCTAGCAACAGCTTATCGATTAGAGGATTTCAATAAACTAAAAATAGAAAATGAAAATTTAAAGGAATAAATACAAAATTTAAAAAATTATGCATGTTCTACTTTTATTTCTTCAAATTTTAGAAATAATTCAAGACTTAAGTGGCATCTTAGATATCACAAGGGCCAAATTAGAAAGTGTTCATTTAAATATATCCCTAAAAAATTTTTGATTAATCATGTTGGATGGAATTTATATTGGGTACCCAAATCGTGCCTAAATTAAATTTTTTTTACATGCCCTAATTTTTAATTGAATTAAAGTTTTTTTGTCTAATGTTTTCAAATAAATATCTTTGTATGATTTCTATTAGAATTTATTTTTTTTCAAGAAAGAGAATTTCATTTAGAGAAAAATTGTCAAATTTTTTGATTGTTGCATTATTTTCTATGATTTCTTATTCAAAAATCACAATTGTTTTTTAAAAAATATTTCACAGAGTTATTGAAAAATTTATTTTTTAAAACTTATCATATTCTCTATGAATGGAAATTTTTTCAAAATTTTGTTACCGTTATTGAATTTTATCTAAATTATTTATCCAAATACTAACTTTTTCAAAATTATTGAAAGATAGGTATTGAGAATTCATTTTTTTGCTCTATTACACTATTAGAAAATCGCTCATGATTTTTTCTTAGAAAATATTTTTAATCAATTTTTAAAATCAATTCTTTATTTAGAAAATAATTTATTTCTACTTTAAATAAGTTTCATAACTTTGTGAAAATTTTATCACAACTTTTGGATATTTCTCTGGTACAAAAATTCTCAGTATTTTTTAATAATTAAAAATTCTAAAAAAAATTCTTTCAATAATGTTTTATAAATTATAAATCAAGATTTTCGAAACTTAAACTTCTTATTTTTTTTTTATAATAGTCATCATATTTTATCTCTTAGACTTTGTTTAAATTCATTTCAAATTACTTCCATAAATGTACCTCCATTTTTAATGTGATTAAAGGGAGGAACTAGAGGTTAAGTCTAGGGGAGAGCACATTTTTTAATTTTTACATAATTTTTCTTATATGCAAAATATGTACTTGCTATTTTTATTACTATTTGTTTTTTGGTTTACCCTAACTTAACTTGGGGTTGCTCACATAAAAAAGGAGGAGATAGTAAGTATCCCGTGGTAGTTTTGATGTGATCAAAACAAATTAAGTTAGGTCATGTTATGTTTTGATGCCCTATGTCTAAGTGTACAAGAACTTAAGAGCACAGGAAGTCGAGCGAAAGACACAGCTGGCGATAAGGATGGCACGGCAGAGAATCGACGGACTCGGTGTGTCTGAAGGACGAGGTGTTGTGGAAGAGTACGTTGGCGGACGAGAAGGAGGCGCGTGGTGTTTCCGAGGGATGGGAAGCCAGAGCGGAAGGTTGCTCGAGAAAGCTAGAAAATGGGTTCGGGTGAACCCTATTCTGGATGGCCGAAATCATCCAAGCAAAGCAGAGTACGCTGACGGATGAAAAGGAAGTGCGTGACAGTTCTGAGGGACAAGAAGCTTAAGCGGAAGGTTGCTCGAGAAGGCTGAAAAATGGGTTCGGGTGAGCCCTATTTCGGACGACCAAAAACAACCAAGCGAGTAGAACCAGAGCAAGAGCTTGGACCGAAATGTCAACATGAGGTTAACTCGTGGTCTGGGCACCTGGATCACCTGGGTGCCCTAGGGGTGCCTCGCCCAGCAGGGGCTGGATCGAACCCGTTCGGGAGCCCGAAACCCTTCCGGGTGCCCGGACCAGAAATATTATCAAAACATGATGTGGCACGTGTTGGGTGCTACTCGGAATTCCATTCTATTTCCCCTGTACAAAAATTTGTACAAGTACAGAACTTTTCCTAGCAACCCATGTGTTCTTCAAAAGTTAAACTTGGATTGCAAACGAAACTTAACATTATTAATCCAAGTTCAACTCATGTGTTCTTCATAAGTTAAACCATATTACAGAAGTTGATTAAATATCTATTTTAAGGATTGGCTTCCAGGTCATTGGCGAGGCACTCGACCTTCTTGGTTATGGGATCATCCACCACTTCGTAGACAAAGTCTTTCAAAGAAATTGAATATTTAAACTACTTATAGTAAATGCTAGGTTTAACTACAGAGAACTCAATTGAAGCACAAAATCGATAGCCTCTTGTGTTGGTATTTCAAGATCCATATAAAGAAAAAACTAAACTAGTTTCGCTGCGGAATAAAGAACTAGTTGTACCTTTCTTCATAGACAAAGATCTCTTGATCTTCTGCTGTATTCCTCTTCTCCTCTTAGACGTCATGTGAGTGACGATCTACCAAGACAACACCACCCGAACCACTTCAATTGCCTCCAAGACTTTTGGCCACCAAAGGGATGCTAGAATAGGGTGCCTCCTTCTCTTCTTCTTCTCCAAAAATCTGGCCACAAGAAGATGGAGCCTCTTGATGCCAGCGGCCCTTGGTAAAGGAAACAAGGGGAGAATAGAGAGGGAAGAGGGTTGGCCACACAAGGGAATAGAAGAGAGAGCTTAGGTTGTGTTCTCCCATAAGGCACCATCTACCTCTCTTTTATATTCCTTGGTGAATGCAAAAAAGGAAAGATTTAAAATTAAAACCTTCCTTTTAATTCCTATTATGTGTGGCCGACCTTTATTTGGGCAATCAATTAAGGAAAATTTTAAATTAAAATCTCTCTTTTAAACCATTGTGGGTGGTTACAAAAAAGGAAAGATTTTAAAATTAAAATATCTCTTTTAAATCCCTTTGTGGATGGTTATAAAAGGAAAGTTTAAAAAATTAAAATTTCTCTTTTAAATCCCTTGGAGGATGGCTATAAAAGGAAAGATCTTAAAATTAAATTTTCTCTTTTAAATCCCTTGGAGGATGACTATAAAAGGAAATATTTAAAAAAAAATTAAAACTCCCTTTTTTAATTCCTTATGGTCGGCCCCTTGCTTGGGCACCAAGCAAGTCTTGGCCGACCACCTCTTGGGCTCCAAGCAAAGCTTGGCCGACCCTTGCTTGGGCACCAAGCAAGGATGTAGCCGACCCATTACTTGGGTAAGAAGTGGGCTCGGTTGGATACGAGGCTTTATACATAGAGGCTACAACAGAGACCTAGAGGAGGAATTGACTTTGACCTCCTGATGAGCTTGAGCTTCCTGTGTTCGGCCCGAACACCCAACTCAAGTTCATCAATAATAACTCATACCACTAAAGAGTTATTATTGAATTATCGCACTAATCCTATATTCCATTATGAGCTCCTTCTTATCATGAGTACATTAATCTCTCTGTGTTTAAGATATCGAATGTCCATTAATTAAATGAGTTACTGACAACTCACTTAATTAATATCTAGCTCCAAGAGTAGTACCACTCAACTTCATTGTCATGTCGGAACTAAGTCCACCTGCAGGGTTTACATGATAATCCTTATGAGCTCCTTAAGGGGACATCATCATCCTAATAAATAGGATACAGTTTCCTTCTATAATCAACAACACACCATATAAATAATATTATTTCTCAACTTATCAGACCTATTGATTTAACGAATAAATCTCACCCATTGATAAATTAAAGAAATAAATACTAAATATATGTGATTGTTATTATATCGGGATTAAGAGTACGCACATCCATAATAACAGAGGTTGTGTTCTTTTATGCAGTCAGTATAAAAAGAACAACCTCAAATGGTCCTGCTCAATACACATATAGTGTACTAGTGTAATTTTATAGTCAAGATAAACTAATACCAAATTATACTACAACCATTCCAATGGTTTGTCCCAATCCATCTTGGTTGTGAGCTACTATTTATAATTTATAAGGAACTGATAACATGATCTTCTGTATGACATCACATACCATATTATCTATAATATAAATTAAATGGACAACTGCATTTAACTAAATGCAGACAATTGACCAATGTGATTCTCATTTCAAAATAAATATTTATACAAAAAGCTAGGCTTTTAGTATACATTCTAATAGCACGATCGGTTGTAAAGTGGATAAAATTCTATTCATGTCCTGGCGCCTGGAACCCTTCCAGGCACCTCAATCAGGGCTATAAATATAGCACTGATCCCATAAGATAAACAACACTGAAAAATACAGAGAAGAACACTTGTAATCGTTCTACCTTGTGTTTAGCTTTGTAATTGTGAGCTTTGACTACTGTAAGAGACTTCTCCGCTTGAAGGAGATTTTAGTGGGCTTTCAACGTCTTGGATTAGCAATCTTCTGATTGCAAACCAAATAAAACCTCTGTGTATCTTTTTCTTGAATTAGTTTCTTAATTTCTTTTATGCAAGTGTTTGTTTTAATAAAACTATAAAAGTTCAAGAAAGGTATTTCTGTTTTTAGATTTTAGGCAATTCATCCCCTCTTATCGGCCTCCAAGGGACCAACATTTTCGACCGTACTATTTATTTTCCTTTTCTCTATTTCTTGATATTCTTTCAAATTAACAGGTTTTAGAAGATTATTTTCGTGGTTCATATTCAAATCACGAAATCAATAATGACCACAGGATAATCCCTATTTTGCCTAGTGTCAGTTTAAAGTTTATATTTAGGGTTTAATATTTTAATATTTAGGATTTAGCTATAATGTGTAGAACCTACTTGGTAACTACTATAGCATGTTGAAGCTACTTGTTAGCGGTTAAAATGTGAAAATTTACTATTTTAATGTTCAAAGTTTAAAATTTATAGTTTAATATTTTATAATTTAGGATTTAACTATAATATGTAGAAGTTACTCAGTAACAATGTGTAAGCTATTTAATAACTGTTACAATATGTAAAAGTTATTTGGTAGTTACTATAATATGAAAAATCAATTATTTCACTAAAATATTAAATCTAAAATCATAAATTTTGAACACTATTATATCAAAAAAATACTCTTTACCAACTTAATCAAATTATTTAAATTTCATCAAAATTATTTTAAATTAATCAAAATTACTTGAAAATAGTTATATCAGCTAGCTATTACAATATATAAAATCTACTAAATAACTGCTATAATACTACACCATATTATATTATATTAAGTATTATATATTGTAGTTTTTATAATTTTAGCCTCTGGTCATTATTACTATAATCACACTGAAAATAAGATTATTCTAGAAATTAAAATATCTAATAGGTCGGTCTTTCGATTTTTTAAAATATATTAATTTAATTTGGGATGATCTATTATGTTTGTTGAATATATTTTTTTTAATTGATACTAAATATTTATATTATGTCGATTAATTTTAGACATGACCCACTTAATTCTATAATTTTTTTTATCAATTATTAAAATAAATAAAAAATGTTAGTAATGAATGATTTATTAATTTAATATTTTTAAATTAACCATCTATTAAAAAAAAAATCACCAGTCAATTCGTTGAACCTGCAAGAAAGTCTAAGATGCTTAACAAAATTAAGATGGCGTTACCGTTATATCCTTTGCCGGGTAAAGATATGGCTATGATTTTAATACCCATCATTGTTAATATATTGATATACAATTGATTGAATGTGATTGACTGTGAGCACGGTCCAATCAAAACGCCCACGGTGCTATCAGATGTGTTTTGTCGGCCCACAGAATATGCGAGACAGTGAGAGAGGAGAGTTGGAATTTTTTGTCACATAGTACAATTCTACTTATTTTTTAATTGAAATTTTGTTCATGTATTACATCAGATAAATGTTTTTTTGCAAAGTCTTTGGAGTGATATTATTTTCTCATATTTGAGTTTGATCAAATATGTTAAATTTATTTACTTGATGGATGATTTGAATTGTTATCATTAATTTTTAATATGTTCCAAATGTCACAATCCTCCTTTATCGCCATCTTCATTGTAAAATTTACCTCCTCAATTATATATATATATATATATATAGGGGCGTAGCTATCTTAAGGAGAGGGGATGCGACTGCCCCTACTCCTCCAAACAAAGAAAGTTTTAAACAAAAAATTAAAACTTCCTTAATTATTTCCGATAAGAAATTTTAATTAAAAATTTCTTTCTTTAAATCCCTTCATAGTTGGTTAGAAAAGTTTTGTAAATTAAAATCTTTCTTTTAAAACGTGGATGGTTACAAAAAAAAAAATTTATCAAAAATTAAAATTTTTCTTTAAACTACAAATAAAGAAAGATATCAAACCTTTCTCTTAATCCTTTGTAGAAAGCTATAAAAGGAAAGATTTATAATTTTAAAACTCTCTTTTAAAACCATGACTTCCACATAAGGAAAGATTTAAAATTTATCAAAAAAAATTAAAATCTTCCTTTTTAACTACAAATAAGGAAAGATATCAAATCTTTCTTTTAATCGCTATAAAAGGAAAGATTTATAATTTTAAAATTCTCTTTCAATGTGAATGTGGCCGGCCACCCTTGCTTGGGCTCCAAGCTAGGGCCGGCCACAACTTGAACCCATCTAACCTTGGTTTGGCCGGCCCTAGCTTGGGCTCCAAGCTAGGCTTAGCCGGCCACTTAAAGGTGGGTAAGAAGTTGGGTTTGGTGGATATAAGACTTTATAAATAAGAGACTACAATAGGGACCGAGAGGAGGAATAGATTTTGGTCTCCCGATGAGCTTGAGCTTCCTGTGTTCGCCCCGAACACCCAACTCAAGTTCATCAATAATATCTTATTCCACTAAAGAGTTATTATTGCACTACCGCACCAATCCCATATTACTATATGAGCTCCTTTTTATCATGAGTGCGTTAGTCTCCTTGTGTTTAAGATATAGAATGTCCACTAATTAAATGAGTTACTGACAACTCACTTAATTAATATCTAGCTCCAAGAGTAGTACCACTCAACTTCATTATCATGCCGGACTAGATCCACCTGCAAGGTTTACATGACAATTCTTATGAGCTCCTCAATGGGACATCATCAACCTAGATTATTAGGACACAGTTTCATTCTGTAATCAGCAACACACCATGTAAATAATATCATTTCCCAACTTATCGGACCTATTGATTTAACGAGCTAAATCGCACCCTTTGATAAATCAAAGAAATAAATATTAAATATACATGCTTGTTATTATATCATGATTAAGAACTGTAACGACCCGACCCTCTTGGCCCATTTGGCGGCCCATTTGGCGACCCTCGGGTCGTCGACCGTCGGCCCTTATGTCGTCGGCCCATTTGGCGACCTCTCATGTCGTCGACCGACGACCCTTGGCCGTGCCGTTACTCACTAGGACTTTCCACCCCTGGCAGTGGATTTTTGCCTCCCCCAGGATTCGAACTCTAAACCTCCAGGCTTAAGTATTAGAGTTCATCTCACTTGGTTACCAGGATTCATAAACTCTAATACTTAAGCCTGGAGGTTTAGAGTTCGAATCCTGGGGGAGACAAAAATCCACTGGCCAGGGGTGGAAAGTCCTAGTGAGTAACGGCACGGCCAAAGGGTCGTCGGTCGACGACATGAGAGGTCGCCAAATGGGCCGACGACATAAGGGCCGCCAGTTGGGCCGCCACAAGGGTCGCCCAAGAGGCCAAAAGGGCCGGGTCGTTACAAGAACATGCACTTCCATAATAACAGAGGTATTGTTCTTTTATATAGTCAGTATAAAAAGAAACTAGTTCAAATGATCCTACTCAATACACTCATAGTGTATTAGTGTTATTTATTAGTCAAGATAAACTAATACCTAATTACACTACAACCACTCCAATGGTTTATCCCATTCCATCTTGGTCGTGAGCAACTGTTTATAATTTATAAGGAACTGATAACATGAACTTCTGTGTGTCACCTCACACCATGTTAACTACAATATAAATTAAGCGGACAACTACACTTGGCATGAATGTAGACATTTGACCAATGTGATTCTTATATGTTTATACAAAAAGCTAGACTTTTTCCCTCACAAAGGCGGTGTATTGTTGGAGGCGTCGAGAGAGGAGCCTCGAGGGATGGCAGCGAGTGAGAGGATAAAACTGGGGTGATCTCCCCTTTTCCCTCAACGAAGGCCAACCCTAACAAGGGGAAGATGCCGAAATGACCAAAAAAACCTTCCTCTCTACATGGCTTCACATCCACCCCAAAAATCTCCTATAATACACATAAGTATAAGTGGTCAATTAGTGAGTTAATGGCCATATGTGTACAAAAGGAAAGAAAGTTATCAATGGAAATAAGTGATAATGTTCTTATGACTGCACAAATGAAGCTAAAAAAATAAGCCATAATCAAGGGAAAAGGGAAAGGAAAGATTCCATCCCAACCTGACATCAAAAGGAATCCAAGTGTTTCTTTTATAAAAAGAAGGGGTACATGAAGAAGGACTGCACCAAATTTAATGATTGATTTAAAAAAAAGGTATTTATATCTCATTTGTATGTTATGAATCTAATATGATTAGTACAATTTATAACACTTCATGGATTGATTCTAGTTCTATAATCCATGTCACAAATACCTTACAGGGTATGTAAAGCCTAAGGAAGCCACTAGAAAGTGAGTAGACCATCTATTATAGAAACAAGATGTGCTCACATGTGGAGGCAATTGGAACATACATTTTAATTTTATATAATGATTTTGTTTTAAAGTTAGAAAGAATATTTTATGTTCTTCCAAAGTTATGAATATTATTTTTTAAAAAATAAATTTACATTTGATATATCAATTATTGTAAATTTTTTCTTATTATACATGTGATTTGATATTATGCTCGCAAATTTTATATGTACATTATGTTAAAAAATTTTAGCTTATGAAGATTCATTATTTGAATAATTAAGTTTAATAGCAATAGTAAGGTGACATAAAAAGACATGATCCGGGGGAGTTATTCATAGATTAGTCTTGTTGATGCTCCTGCCTTAGACTAATGCCTGGACCACTAGTCTGCCTGGTAACGTTGCTCTATCTAAGGAGATTGGTTTTTAAAGAGGTCTTGCCCTACCAATCTTTTCTGGGAGCATTCTTGAAAAATGTTGATTATGTTACTAATTAATTACTATATAAAAATTAAGAAAAATTTTAAAAAAATTGTCAGATGAATTGTATAATTTTAAATAATTGAGGTTTAGCCACAACACCCTTAATTATATAAAATTATATATTAAGTGGATTAAGATCACATAACAGACATAAATTGTAATTAATTATATAATCATCATAAATTTTACCCCACAGGGATCTTTATTATATTTATATGATTAACTAGAATAAAATATCAAATTATATTTTATTAATTTACTGATAGGAGTTAAAGAAAATATAATTAAATAGTTTTATTATAAAATTGTAGTAAAATTTAATTGAATTAAACTTTAGGCCACAGGTAAGTTTTGTATCACTAGATTTTTCTCTAAACATGATTTACATTGTTAAACATGACATTTTCCTCATTTTTTAAATAAGTATGTATTTAAATTATGTATCACAATCTTAAAATATCTCTAATATGCATTGTGATATCCCCGAACTGAAGAGTGACACCTATAAAGTTTTGAAGGAAAGAGTTCTCTTCATTTGGGGTGGTTGGATATTGATTATGCTATAAGGAAAGACAAACTACTTGTTATTAATGAAATCAACATTCTTGATAAGATTGACCCTTATGAAAAATGGGAGTGATCTAATTGTTTCTACGTAATGTTTATAAAGACCAAAATCTCTACTGACATTCGTGGTTTGATTTAAGAGCATGAAAAAGTCAAGAACCTACTTAAGGTAATTGATGAACAGTTTACAACTTCAGACAAGGGCCTAGCTAGCAGCCTAATAATGGAATTCTCGTCATTAAGGTTCACCAGTGTGAAAGGTGTATGAGAACACATCATGAAGATAAGGGATATAGTGGCTCGATTAAAGACACTCGTGTTGGAAATATATGAAAATTTCCTTGTGCATTACATCTTATGCACTCTTCCTCATCAATATGGTTCTTTCAAAACTCCTAAGTGGTCAATCAATAAATTAATGGCCATGTGAGTATAAGAGGAAGGAAGGTTATTGATAGAAATAAGTGATAATATTCTTATGACTGCATAAGGGAAGCCACAAAAACAAACCACTGTCAAGGAAAAAGGGAAAGGGAAGATTTCATCCCAACCTAACATTAAGAAGGAATCCAAGTGTTTCTTCTGTAAAAAGAAGGGGCACGTAAAAAAGGATTGCACCAAATTTAACGATTGATTTGAAAAGAAAGGTATTTCTATCTCATTTATTTGTTATGAATCTAATATGGTTAGTACTATTTATAATACTTGGTGAATTGATTTTGGTTCTATAATCCATGTCACAAATACCTTGTAGGGTATGCAAAGCATAAGGTAACTAGTAGGAAGTGAGCGGAGCATCTATTATGGAAATAAGATGTGCTCACATGTGGAGGTAATTAGAATATGCATTTTGATTTTAGATAGTGATTTTATTTTAAAGTTGGAAAAAATATTTTATGTTCCTAATTTTGTAAGAAATTTAATTTCTATTTCAATACTGGTACCATTTGGATACTCTTTTAAATTTTTAAATAATTATATGAATTTATTTTATAAATCTAATATTGTTTAAAATGGTACAATGATTGATGATCTTTATTCTCTTTGTAAAATAATAGCAATATCACTATGCATGTTTGAGTGAGTATTAAAAGATGTATTATAAATAAGGATTCCTCTACTTTGTGGCACCTGAGATTGAGACATATCTCCATAGAGAAGATAAAAAGATTAGTAAATGATAAAGTACTTGGTACTTTAGATTTTACTAATTTTGAGACTTGTTTGGACTACATTAAGAGAAAGCAGACCAACAAATCTAAAAAAGGTGTTAAGAGGAGTACTGAAATATTAGAGATCATATATTCATATATATGTTATTTGAACATGGATATGCATGATCCAAAAAATAACGTGGATATATATGTATGTATGTATGTATGTATGTATGTATGTATGTATGTATATATGTATGTGCCTTTAAGATATTTAAGGCTAAGGTAGAAAAATAACGTGAGAAATAAATTAAGATCGTGAGAGCATATAGAGGTGGAGAATACTATAGTAGATACATTGAGAGTGGACAAACCCTTGGTCCATTTACAAAGTTTTTTTTAAGAAAATAGGATTGTTGCCCAATGCACCATACCTGGGTCACCAGACCAAAATGTTGGCTAAGAGAAGAAGCCAAACTATGATGGACATTGTGAGGAGTATGCGCAACAACTTCAAATTTCCAAAATCATTATGGACTGAAGCTCTTAAAATGGCAGTGTATATATTAATCCGAGTTCCAACCAAGGTTGTTTCAAAGATGTTATTTGAGTTATGGAAAGGTTGGAAGCTGAGTTTGCTACATATATGCACATTCGGGGATGTCCATCTAAAGTAAAACTTTATAACCCACAAGAAAAGAAACTTGAGCCAAGGACTATAAGTGAGTATTTCATTAGATATGTCAAAAAGTCCAAAGGATATAGATTATACTGTCCATCTCACAACACTATAATTGTAGAATCAAGAAATACAAAATTTCTTGAGAATGACTTAACTAGTGAGAGTGATCATTCTCAAGAAATAGCTTTTGAGAAAAATCACATTAATGATCAACCACCTTGTTCAAGTTATGGATGGACTGCCATTCACACCTCTCAAGTACAAATGGGTGTTAGACAACTAAGTGAGGATATTCCACAAAATATTGATGAAAATCAAGTCGATCAAATTGTTAACGAGGAACAACAATAAATTGTTCAATCAATTGAGCAACAAGTTCTTCAAGAGGATAACTTAAGAAGATCTACTAGAATAAGGAAATCAACAATACCTTGTGACTATATTGTGTATCTACAAGAATCATATTTTAATATTGGAGCCGAAAATGACCTTGAAAATTTTCACAAGCCATAAGTTGTAGTGAATCAAAATTTTGGTATGATGCTATGAAAGAAGAATTGAATTCTATGGCATCAAATAGAGTTTGGGATCTTGTTGAGTTTCTCGATGGTGCAAAAACCATAGGATATAAATGGGTATTCAAAATAAAAAAGGACTCATTGGGCAACATTGAGATATATAAAATAAGGCTCGTGGCTAAAGGAGTCACTCAAAGGGAAGGAATCAACTACAAAGAGACATTTTCTCTTGTCTCCAAGAATGATTCCTTTTATATTATTATGACATTGGTTGCACATTTTGACTTAGAATTGCAACAAATGGATGTAAAAACTACGTTTCTTAATGGAGATCTAGAGGAAAAGTTTATATAAAACAACTAGAAGATTTTTTTCTTTAGTAATGGTGAGCACTTAGTATGCAAGCTCAAGAAATTCATATATGAATTGAATTAAGCTTCTTGTCAGTAGTATTTGAAATTTCATGATGTCATTGAAGGCGCTGGAATTCTGTTCTATTTAAATTTCTCTGTACAAAAATTTTACAAGTACAGAACTTTTCCTATAGCAACCCGCATGATCGATCAGACATGTGTTTGATCAATCAAGCAAGTTCTTGACGGATCAAAGCACACCTTCATCGAAGTACAAGATCGCTGACCTCTTGTGTTGGTATTCAAAATCGATACAAAGAAAACAAAACTAATTACACAGCGGAATTAAAGAACTAGTTGTACATTTCTTTGCAGCTAAAGACTTTTTGATCTTCTGTTGTATTCCTCTCCTCTTCTTCAACATCGTGTGGGTGACGATCTACCAAGACAACAACCACCCTTCCTCTCGTTTCTCCAAACCGCCGATTACAAAAGGAAACTCTAGGATGGGGCACCTTCTAATCTTCTTCATTCTCTTCTTCTTCTTCTTCTCAAATCCGCCGACCACCAAGGAGGAGGGGGCACCGGCCACCAAGGAGGAGGAGGAGGAGGGGGCCGCCGACCACTAAGGAAGAGGTGGGATGCCGTTGGCCCTAAGTAAGGAGAAGAGGAGGCTTGTGGAAAAATTATGTGCCGCTGGCCCTAGCAAGTGAAGAGGGGCACCGGCCACAAGGAGGGAAGAGGATTGTGGAAAATTAGGTTTTAGGAGGCACCACCTACTCCTTTTTATAACCTTTGCCGTCGGTTACAAAGAAAGAAAAATAACAGAATTTTGTTTAGAAAAAATCTCCCTTTCTATAACCTTGTTGGCGCCCCTAGGAGGATGGAGAAAACCAAACCAAAACCAAGTTAAACCAAACCAAGTTATGGATGGGTGGATGCGAGGCTTTATATAGAGGCTACAACAGGGATCTAGAGGAGGAATTGGTTTAGGCTTCCTGATGGGCTTGGGCTTCCTGTGTTCGGCCTGAACACACAACCCAAGTCCATCAATAATAACCCATACCACTAAAGGATTATTATTGAACTATCAGACCAATCTCATATTACAATATGGGCTCCTTCTTATCATGAGTGCGTTAAACTCCCTGTGTTTAAGATATCGTATGCCCGTTAATTAAATGAGTTACTGACAACTCAATTAATTAATATCTGATTTCAAGAGTAGTATCACTCAACTTTATTATCATGTCGGACTAAGTCCACCTGCAGGGTTTACATGATAATCCTTATGAGCTCCTCAAGGGGACTTCATCAACCTAAATAATTAGGACACAGATTCCTTCTATAAATAACAACACACTATATAAATAGTACTGTTTCCCAACTCATTGGGCCTATTGATTTAACGAATCTCACCCATTGATAAGTTAAAGAAATAAATACTAAGTATACGTGCTTGTTATTATATAGGGATTAAGAGGACGCACATCCATAATAACAGAGGTTTTATTCTTTTATATAGTCAGTGTAAATTGAACAACCTCAAATGGTCCTGCTCAATACACATATAGTGTACTAGTGTAATTTTATAGTCAAGACAGACTAATACCAAATTACACTACAACCGTTCCAATGGTTTGTCCCAATCCATCTGGTTGTGAGCTACTATTTATAATTTATAAGGAATTGATAACATGATCTTCTATGTGACACCACACACCATGTTATCTATAATATAAATTAAATGCCCCCAGGGCGTAGCGCAGACGGTGGGCGCATGGTATCTGTGGCGTAATGGCCAGGGGTCGATTCTCAGGAACTGACGACTTGGGGTTTACCCCGCCATGCGCCTATGGCCTGTGTACCTGCATGAACCTCCCTCCATATCCGTGGGGTCGGCACTAGGGGGGCCGCTAAGGTAGCGGATCTACCTTTTTTTTTATAATATAAATTAAATGGACAACTGCATTGACATATATATAAATATAAAATACAAACATTTGACCAAAGTGATTCTCATTTAAAAATATTTCAAAATAGATGTTCATACAAAAGCTAGGCTTATAGTATACATCCCAAAAGTCATCTCTTCATTTGGTTTCTTAGAGAATGTTATAGATCAATGTATATACCAGAATGTTAATGGGAGCAAGATTTATTTCCTTATTGTATATGTGGATGATATTGTTGGTCCTAGTGCGACCAACAAGAAGAGGGTGAATTACCTTGAAATAAGAGTTAAAAACTTTATTTTACTTCTCGAAGTTAGCAAAGACAACACAATTTAGTTGAATAAAAATTAATTAATATAAAAGAAAAGAAGAGGCAGGATTAATTTGGTTACAACCAGAGAGGTTGCTAGTCTAAGACTTTGAAAGCTTTACTAAAAAGCTCCTTCTGGCGGAGTAGTCTCTTACTGCAATTAAATATAGAAAATAGAAAGAAGTAAATAATAGAAGCAAGTGTTTCATTTTCGAGTTTTGTTTTGAACTCTTAGGACCATGGCTTTATTTATAGTCTATTGGTCAAAATAGACATTTTGATGATGTGGCATTTCTAGGTGCCTGGACCTGATCCAGGCCCCCCAGCGGTGCAAGTTTATCAGCTTCACAATGACTTGGAGATAAAACTTTATCCCTGCAAGAACACTTGGACTGGTCCGGGAGCCTAGAGTGTTGCTGACATGGACTCCAACAATTATCCACAACAACATTTCGAAGAGAAGGCACATGTTTGGTACCAGGTTGGTTCGGGCACTCGAACCTAGTCCGGGCACCTGGACTTGGTCTAGGCGCTGGCAAAAGTCAACATATTGTTGACTTTATTCAGCTGCTATTCCGGTCGCTTGGGTGATTCTCCAGCCATCTAGAGTTGAGCTCACATAAACCCAACTCCAACCTGTTGGTGCGGGTAGCACTAACGGTCTAACCTAGGTTTTGATGAATGACAAATAGGTTAAGTTAGTCTTGTTGTTATCTGACACTTTGATCGAGTGTGCAGGAGAAGTCCAGCTAGGTCGACGGGCTGACCGGATAGCTGGCGAGAAGTCCAAGCGGGTCGACGGGCTGACCGGACGCTTGGCGAGAAGTCCAAGCGGGTCGACGGGCTGACCGGACGCTTGGCGAGAAGTCCAGACGGGTCGACGGGCTGACCGGACGTCTGGCAGGTAAGTGAGGTAAGTCACTGGAGGGGAGTGACTGCGAGGACGCGTTCCCGGGAAGGGAACATTAGGCGTCGATCCGGCTTAGATCCATTTCGGATGTCTAAGTCGAGATCGTGACTAGATTCCGGTCTCGGATAGACGGAATCTAAGTCATACCATTTGTGCTAATTCATATTATTATAAAATGTGCTAACAATCTATTTTGCAGGATACATATTGCCTCAGACTAACTTTGTTTTGCAGGAAAATGGAGTTTTCTGGAACAAGGTGGTCCGGGCGCCCGGACCTCCGGGCGCCCGGAAGGCAAATTCTATCCAGCCAAGTCGTCGCCACGTGGAGTATCTCGGTTTGAGCAGCTACGTCACATTCTAGGCGCCCGGAAGGAATCCAGGCGCCCGGAGCAGCATATAAAAGAAGCCCCAGGCAGGAGCTTCAGGATCAATCAATCAATCAGAGAACTCTTCTACTGCTGGTCCTGCTGCTCGACGTCAAGTGCGACGCCAACAAAGCTCCGACAAAGTGCTCCTTCGGTTTCTTATTTAATTTCCTTGTCGGTATTACTTTGTTTTCACTAGCATTTTCTGTATTCATTCTGTAATCATATTTCGACTTGTTAGTGATTGCCCAACGAAAGTGGTCAAGGACCACGGGCCTTCTAGTAGGAGTCGTCACTGGCTCCGAACGAAGTAAAAAACATTTGTGTCTATTTTACTTTTCCGCTGTATTTATACTCCAAAATTTCTAATCGATATTCACCCCCCCTCTATCGAATCTAACGGTCCTACAAGTGGTATCAGAGCAGGTATCGCTCTGATTTGGTGCAACCACCAATCAGACTGGGGGTGAATTTTCTCTTTCTGTTTTCAGTCTAATTCTAAATTTTTTTTAACTAAATCTAAATTGGTGCAACACTATTCTAGATTTTTTTGTTTTGTCTCTTCCCGCACTACTAATCCAAGACCAAGTCTTGGGATTCTTTTTGGTTCTCTTCTTTCGTCTGTACGCAGGACTAAAATGTCTCAGACAGAAGGATTCAGCACAGTACGACCCCCGCTTTTCAACGGGGATGATTTTCCGTACTGGAAGAAGCGCATGGAGGTCTACCTCAAAACAGACTTCGACCAGTGGATGAGCATTACGAGACCCTACAAAATTCCAACAGACACTTCCGGGAATATACTGGATCCCGAAGACTGGACAGCTGATTTGAAGAAGAAAGCGTCAACAGAGAATAAAGCAATCAATACTCTACAGTGCGGATTAACAAGAGAAGAACTAAACAGAGTCGGTCCACACAAAAATGCTAAAGAGCTGTGGGACAAATTGATCGAGCTGCACGAGGGAACGAGCGACGCCAAGGTAACAAAACGAGACCTGCTTTTGAATAAAATTTTTAATATAAAAATGCAGGAAGGTGAAACGGCGAACCAACTCCACGCAAGGATCAAGGACATCCTTAACGGGCTTCATGCGATAGGCCACCAGATGGAAAATAGAGACTTAATAAGGTACGCATTAAATGTTTTTCCACGTAATAGTTTGTGGGCATCAATCGTAGATGCCTACAAAATTTCTAAGAATCTTTCTAAATTAAAATTAGATGAGCTTTTCTGTGAATTAGAATTACACGAACAAACTAATGCTGGAGCCGAGAAAGGTATAGCTTTATTTGCAGGCTCCTCCAAAGAAAAGAAAAGCAAGCCTGAATTTGAAGAAGAATCTGACCAAGACTCCGAAGACGAAGAACACCTAGTGAACTTGGTAAAAAAAATGTTCACCAGGAGAAAAAGGAGCGTCAGCAAAAAGGATCTTCAAAAGATCAGTTCTCCCTCAGAACAAAAGAACGTGACTTGCTACGGCTGCAATAAAAAGGGACACTATAAGAACGAATGCCCAAAACTGAAGTTCGAAAAACCAAAGTCAACCAAAAAGAAGGCACTCAAAGCAACGTGGGACGACTCCTCGGACGAATCGGAGGAAGAAGAACAGAAACATCAGAGCCACCTCGCACTGATGGCCTACGAAGCTGAAACAGAAGACGAGTCGGAAGATGAAGACGGGTCTGAACCCGAAACAAGCCACGAGTCTGTACTCATTTCCGAAGGCCCGAATGAGGTATACTTTAATTTAAACAAAATTTTTTTTATAATTATTTCCTGTTTAAACAATAAATTAATTAAAATATAAAATGAAAACAAATCACTTCTTGAGGAAAATCAAAACCTCAAGGAACAAATCAAGAATTTAAATCCAACTCAAGATTCAACACTTGAGGAGGAGAATCTATCATTAAAAAATGATATTAAAAATTTAAAAGAAATGCTAGAAAAATTTACAACAAGATCAAAAAATCTTGACTTAATCCTGAACAATCAAAAAGCATGTTATAATAAAATCGGACTCGGATACAAGTCAAACTCAAATAAAACTTTTAAGTCATTAATAACTCAATACAAATCAACTAATCAAGCTTGGGTTCCAAAAACGTGTCTGACCACGCAAGTAGGACTTAATCAATATTATATACCTAAAGAAAAAATACATTATATAAAATCGAATAAACCAAACCAAAATCCAAAATACAAATCTAAATCAAATTCAAAATCTAAACACTTTAAAAATCAACAAAATTATCACCAAGTTAACCATAACTATAAAAAGAATCGACACAAACCTAAAACCAAAATTTAAGTTAATGGCCAATAATTCAGGGGGAGGCTCCAGAATAGCTGGCACCTCCAAAACTAACTTACCCGACAGGGTAACCCAAAACAAACTAACCCAGCAGGGTAATTAGGATTAGAGACCAAGTTTAACTTGAATCATGGTACTGGTGAAATTTTTGGATGATAGTACGTTAGGGAAGCTTGGACATCGCATGTCTAGAAAGATATGACTTCGATCTGGTGCATTTGGCCAAGTGGAACTGACCGAAGCTACCCTTAAATGGATCCTAATCAGTTAGACCAAGATTTAGTACTAAGCTCCGTGGATAGGACTATTCGGAAAATCTCGAAAGGTTGGTTACTTCTAATGACGTCCATGTGACTCACCAAGCTTAGAAATTTATCGGAAGAATGCCTATTTGTGGAGACCAAAGCTAAATCTGAATCTAATACAAGTTAAACCAAAACTCCATAAGTAAAAAATCTAATTTCATCTCACAAAATCATAGGATTCCCTGATTGATAATATAGATCGGGTGAGATAAATAAGGTACAAAATTTTAATTTTAAAACTTAAAAATTAATTTCAAAATTTAATTTTAAAACTTAAAAATTAATTTCAAAATTTAATTTTAAAACTTAAAAATTAATTTCAAAATTTTAATTTTAAACTTAAAAATTAATTTCAAAATTTAATTTTAAAACTTAAAAATTAATTTCAAAATTTTAATTTTAAAACTTAAAAATTAATTTCAAAATTTTAATTTTAAACTTAAAAATTAATTTCAAAATTTAATTTTAAAACTTAAAAATTAATTTCAAAATTTTAATTTTAAACTTAAAAATTAATTTCAAAATTTTAATTTTAAACTTAAAAATTAATTTCAAAATTTTAATTTTAAACTTAAAAATTAATTTCAAAATTTAATTTTAAACTTAAAAATTAATTTCAAAATTTTAAAACTTAAAATTAATTTCAAAATTTTAATTTTAAACTTAAAATTAATTTCAAAATTTAATTTTAAACTTAAAATTAATTTCAAAATTTAATTTTAAAACTTAAAATTAATTTCAAAATTTTAATTTTAAACTTAAAATTAATTTCAAAATTTTAATTTTAAACTTAAAATTAATTTCAAAATTTTAATTTTAAACTTAAAATTAATTTCAAAATTTAATTTTAAACTTAAAATTAATTTCAAATTTTAATTTTAAACTTAAAATTAATTTCAAAATTTAATTTTAAACTTAAAATTAATTTCAAAATTTTAAACTTAAAATTAATTTCAAAAAATTTTAAACTTAAAAATTAATTTCAAAATTTAATTTTAAACTTAATTTCAAAATTTTAATTTTAAACTTAAATTAATTTCAAAATTTTAATTTTAAACTTAAAAATTAATTTCAAAATTTTAAACTTAAAAATTAATTTCAAAATTTTAAAACTTAAAAATTAATTTCAAAATTTAATTTTAAAACTTAAAAATTAATTTCAAAATTTTAATTTTAAACTTAAAAATTAATTTCAAAATTTAATTTTAAAACTTAAAAATTAATTTCAAAATTTTAATTTTAAACTTAAAAATTAATTTCAAAATTTTAATTTTAAAAGTTAAAAATTAATTTCAAAATTTTAATTTTAAACTTAAAAATTAATTTCAAAATTTAATTTTAAACTTAAAAAATTAATTTCAAAATTTAATTTTAAAACTTAAAAATTAATTTTAAACTTAAAAATTAATTTTAAAATTTTAAACTTAAAAACTATTTCAAAACTTAACTTCAAACCTAATCTTAAAAAAAAGCTATGGCGCCCGGAGTCCCCTATAAATAAGGGGCAGCAGACGCCCCCAACCTTTGCCCCACCAATTCTCACTTTTGCCAAGGTTCACTCCGAACCTCAGTGCGAAAGTACTTTAAACCAAAATTTTCTTGCGGTGAAGACGCTGTTGCGATTCGACCGAGGTCGTCAGATCTATATTTGTTGATGGCTCCTCGGTAAAAATTCTTCCCCTCTCTAAAATTTTATTAGAATTTGTCCTCTCATTTTTTCTTAGAATATTTTATTATATATACAGTAGGAAACGAACAAATACTGGTGATGGACCCTCTAATGCTAGCTCTGACCCTAGGTTTCCCACAGATGAACTAAGGATTAAGTTTGAGTCAACCATTTATAAAGCCATTAGGACTACCTGCATAGATAGATCATTCTTTCTAGAGTCATGTCCCTCCGTTTTAGAGGTTATAGAACACAAGTCTGTGTGCCGAATTTTGCAATAACCTAGTGAAAGTAGACGATCTCACCTATACCACTAGGGCAGCAGGCACTGATATCACATTTTCCCCTACGACTATCTGAGAGTTTTTAGAGTTGCGTCCATCTACTTGTTCCTTTTTGTGCTATCCTCCCAGGGATCTACCATTCGGAGATCCCTACTCACATATTACTCTCGATACGATTTATTCGTATTTTTTTGGGGGAGAGCGAGATCCCACGGTGACACAGTTTAGGTCGTTAGAACTTCGGGTCCAGGACTACGCTCTTTATAGGGTTTTAGTCCTTTGCATTTTACCACTGACTACTCGGGACATCGCTGTGATGCGCTCATTCCATTCATTCTTACTCTATGCCCTGAGTCATAGGTTAGATATTGATATCAGCCTACATATCTTCTCCACCATTATCTACTCGGCTGGATTCGTGACTGATAGACGAGTCCACATGCCATTCTGTCACATTTTGACAGCTTATATGTCCTCGCTGCACATTGATGTCACTAGAGGAGATATTGCCCATATGACCGAGTTCGATGTTATAGCAGCTCGGAACTTCTCCCTAGCTGGTGTCCAGATAGATAGGGATGACGGGACTATGTCTTGGCGGAGGGGGGCACAGCACCAGCCCGATCCAGACGCACAGGTGGACGAGTTCATGCTCGCACTATTTCCAGAGGAAGCCGCACAGGCTCCACCACCGCCCCCAGCTCGAGCACCACGTCACGCTCCCCGCACTCTAGCCGACCGTATGACCGGACTAGAGAGAGCTATGGCGAGTCTCCAGCAGGAGAACTCAGATTTTCATCGGGACATTCGGCGAGAGGTTGCCGAGTTACGAGCTGCCGGGGATACCCGACACACTGAGCTGATGGCGCTTCTCCGATCCTTGGGATCTTGACCACCCCCTTCATCATCTCAGTAGATCTAGTTATGACTCACTTCTGTAGCTACACTACCTGTAAAATATTTTGGATCTACCTAGTGATATTTCAGACTTACATCGATTGTGTTCTATCTTGAAAGACTAGGATTTTTCAAAAATACTTTCAAAAATGGTTTTATCAAATTATAAGTTAAACTTGTTTATTTTCAAAACTTTCCATTTTTAGATTTTCAAAAACAGTTTTGGCCTTAGACTAGTTTTGAATCCTTAGAAAGCATGTACCCATAGGTCTAGTTTTTGAGCATCTCACCAACACCTTAGGTTTACCTTGCTTGTGTTTGACAAACATAGAAAGGGGTGAGATGCATAGGCCAATTGTCTGGACTTAAGATGCTTATTTCAGTGCATCAGCATAAGTCTGGACGTTAAATACAACTCAGATATTAATCAAATTAAGTTGATCAGTCAAGTCAACTTAATCCGACTAACCAAGTGAAAGCTACTATCTTCTGATAGTTAGTTAGTACCTAATTGGTTAGACAACTGGTTAAATTTAAATATCAAGTTCAGGGGGAGAAATTAACTAAAATTTTGTGTGTTTGAAAAATACTTTTTAAAACTAATTTATGTTTGAACATTAGTTTACAAAAAGTTAAATTTAACTAAGTATTTGAAAAACTTGGAAGTTTAATTTCACCTAATTTTCAAACCTGATTTAAAAAGTTGACTATTAAACTTTACAAATTTAGCCTTAAAAATTTATTTTGGCAAAATTTAATCTCACTTAATTTTTGCTTTGTTTTGAAAAATTGAAGTTGAAAATTTACCTTTTGAAAAGTAAATGTTACTTAAACCGGAAAAAAAAAATTTTAAGTTGAAAAACCTGATTTAAAAATTTTACACGCCTGAAAGGTTAAAACTTGATTAACTTTAAATTTATACTTTTCAAAATTCAACTTGTCTCTCCCAAAGTCAACTTGATTTCTTGTACTTGGATTTTTTGAATTTTGAACCAAACTCAAATATTTTCAAGATCAGCTGTTTTACAGTAACTCTACACTATGTTTACCCTTGTTTTTTTGATGAATGGCAAAGGGAGAGGGTTAGGCTGTTAAGTTAGATAAACCAAATTGAAAACACTAAAACTAACTTTAAAACCGATGTACCTGTTTTTTTGCGTTTTTCACTAACTTAACCAGGTTGTCATTCCATCAAAAAAGGGGAGATTGTTGGTGCGGGTAGCACTAACGGTCTAACCTAGGTTTTGATGAATGACAAATAGGTTAAGTTAGTCTTGTTGTTATCTGACACTTTGATCGAGTGTGCAGGAGAAGTCCAGCTAGGTCGACGGGCTGACCGGATAGCTGGCGAGAAGTCCAAGCGGGTCGACGGGCTGACCGGACGCTTGGCGAGAAGTCCAAGCGGGTCGACGGGCTGACCGGACGCTTGGCGAGAAGTCCAAGCGGGTCGACGGGCTGACCGGACTCTTGGCGAGAAGTCCAGACGGGTCGACGGGCTGACCGGACGTCTGGCAGGTAAGTGAGGTAAGTCACTGGAGGGGAGTGACTGCGAGGACGCGTTCCCGGGAAGGGAACATTAGGCGTCGATCCGGCTTAGATCCATTTCGGATGTCTAAGTCGAGATCGTGACTAGATTCCGGTCTCAGATAGACGGAATCTAAGTCATACCATTTGTGCTAATTCATATTATTATAAAATGTGCTAACAATCTATTTTGCAGGATACATATTGCCTCGGACTAACTTTGTTTTGCAGGAAAAGGGAGTTTTCTGGAACAAGGTGGTCCGGGCGCCCGGAAGGCAAATTCTATCCAGCCAAGTCGTCGCCACGTGGAGCATCTCGGTTTGAGCAGCTACGTCACATTCCAGGCACCCGGAAGGAATCCAGGCGCCAAGAGCAGCATATAAAAGAAGCCCCAGGCAGGAGCTTCAGGATCAATCAATCAATCAGAGAACTCTTCTACTGCTGGTCCTGCTGCTTGACGTCAAGTGCGACGCCAACAAAGCTCCGACAAAGTGCTCATTCGGTTTCTTATTTAATTTCCTTGTCGGTATTACTTTGTTTTCACTAGCATTTTCTGTATTCATTCTGTAATCATATTTCGACTTGTTAGTGATTGCCCAACGAAAGTGGTCAAGGACCACGGGCCTTCGAGTAGGAGTCGTCACAGGCTCCGAACGAAGTAAAAAACATTTGTGTCTATTTTACTTTTCCGCTGCGTTTATACTCCAAAATTTCTAATCGATAGTCACCCCCCCCCACTCTATCGAATCTAACGGTCCTACACAACCTTCTCTCCTCGAGCAGTCTTCCACTTTAGCTTCTCGTCCCTTAAAAGCATTGCATACGTCCTTCTCGCTCCATCGATATACTCTTCCACAACTTCTTATATATCCCTCGGATACATGGAGCCCATCGACTCGCTTACCGTGCCATCCTCTTTGTCCGCTGCATCTTCCACTCAAGTTCTTGTGTTCTTAAGTCCCTACATACTTAAACACAAGGCATAAAAAATGCAGAGCCTAACTTAACCCGGTTGATCACATCAAAACTCACTCGGGGTACTTATTGTTGGATCGAATCGCATGTGAGAGGAGGGGTGAATCACGTGATTTTGAAAAACTCATTCTTTTTGATTTTGAAAAGTAAAGTATACGCAGCGGAAGACACAGAAAAAAACACAAGTAAGAATTGAGAATTAGACAGTTGATTTACTTGGTTCAGAGCCTTCGACGACTCCTACTCCAAGACCCAGGTCCCGCAGACCTATCGATGGATAATTTGTTGGTGCAATATTCCCTAGGTCAAGGTTGACCTGTTTGATTGGGCTTGAAGTGAGTCAAGCTCGAGTCTTGATGATTTAGTTTCGATGTTTGACAATACTTGTAGACAACACATGAACATTGCAAGTGCAATTGTTCATGTGGGGAGATTGTGAAGGAGAGTCAAGTAGGTCAAGGTTGACTGGATACTTGACTGAAAATCCTAGTGAGTGAAGCTAGGTGAAAGTCCTGGTGAGTGAAGCCAGGCAGATGAGAAGACCTAGTGAGTGAATCTAAGTAGAAGGGAAGTCCTGGTGAGCGAAGCCAGGCACGGGGAAATCCAGATGGGTCAAGGTTGACCAGACATCTGGTGAAAGTCCAAGAAGGTCAAAGGGATTGACCGGATACTTGGCAAGAGGAGAAAAGTCCAAGTGGGTCAAAGGGATTGACCAGACACTTGGTGAGAGAGTCCTAGCTGGTCAAGGGTGACCGGATGCTAGGTTTTATGTACTGATCCTGTCTGAACCAGGAGTCAACGGACGCTGGGGACGTGGCGCTCCCTGCTGGATCCTCGAGTGCTCCTGCGAACCTGCAACAGAACCGAGCCCGGAGGGGTGTCCCGGCGACGGCCCTCCGATGCTCAAGTCAGGCGAGGAATAACAAAGGAGGTGGCTTCAGAGATCCAGACGCGCGTACCTCCGGTGAAGAAATGGGGGCCTTATATAGACCTATCGAAAGAACCCGGGCACGGCAATCGAAGCAGTCATCTGCTTTAGACCATACCCAAGTATGGGTCTGTCAAAAGAGCATATATAAGGCCATACTGCTACTGTATCCACCTCTCCATGATGTGACGGCGAGATCTTCCATCGTGCAATCTTGTGTACGGCATAATCATCAGACATGCCTTCGCTGACATCCCATATCCCGAGCCGAACGAATAGGCCGCTCGGCTAGCCTTTGTATCCTCGCCCTAATCCTGGCTGAACGGACCACCCGCTCGGCCCTTCGGTCCCAGCCGAGCGGACTCCCGCTCGGCCCTTCGATCCTCCTGCCTTAGCGTCGGATACCCAAACTCGTGGGTGGGTTATCTCTGGCTCCGCTCGGACCATTACCCGCTTGGCCAGCCCTCCATCCGTCCTTAGGCGGGGACCCTTCAGAAGGTGGGCCCCCCATTCTTAACGCCGGATCACTTGCCTCTCCTTCAAGTCCAGTCGAAAGAGGCAGTGAGTCCGACTGACTAGACTATGTGTCCGAGCGGGCGGTCGTCGCCTTATCGCTGCTGCTGATATCCTTTAAGCCGTTCGGCCCTCATGCCAGATTTAGCCGCTCGGCTCTTCGCTTTGTATGCCTTGGCGCCCAACGTGGATGTTTGCTTGTCTAGATCTTCTTGAAAATCGTGCAATCTTTTTCATTAAGGCGAAGCGTGCGCGGTCTGGGCGCATTAATTGTGCTTGGTGACAGAGCGCCACGTGTCGACCATTGTGTGGCGGCGACGTCACTTACGATGGGACGCCCTCGTTTAAAATGGACGGCCCGATGGCGTCCTTGTCTGTCGTGACCTGGATCGGACGGTGGAGGCCGACTGGCCCCGGCTGTATAAAGCCTCAGTTCTCCTCCTCTGCCGCACGCTCGCTCGTGCTTTCTCCTTCTGCCTCCTCTGCCGCTGCAGCCTTCGGCGATCCAGTTCCACTTTCCGGCTGCTAACTTCTCCCCGGTGATCTTTTCCGCCCGTTTCCTTCTCAGTGAGTCTTCTTCCTTCACTTACTAGGTTTTCCCTGCTCATTTCGCCTCTTTCGTTCCCATTCCTTCGATTTCTTGCTATCCTCTTGCCTCTCCGAGATGGCAAGCTCTTCTGAACCCGCCACCAACGTTCACGGTCCCTGGTATATGACCATGGAGAGTCGGTTTGATGAAGAGGGCGCTCGGCGTCTTGTTCGGACGTACGGGATCCCGGATGACCATGAAATAATTATAGCTGACCCGGCCGATCGGCCCCATAACCCGCCGACCGGCACCATTTGTTTCTTTCTGGACCAATTCCAGGGCGGCCTTAGGTTTCCCACCCATCGATTTATTTTGGAAGTTTGTAATTATTTCCGAATCCCGCTCGGCCAACTTGTGCCGAATTCCTTTAGGCTGCTGACCGGGGTGGTCGTCCTCTTTAAGCTGCACAGTATCCCACTCGACCCCAAAATATTCCACTACTTCTTCTACCCCAAACAATCCGAGTTTGGTACTTTTATTTTTCAAAGTAGAATAGGCTTCAAATTCTTTGAGAATATGCCGACCTCCAACAAGCACTGGAAGGAGTTCTTCTTCTATATACGACTTCCCGAACGGCCAGCCTTCAGAACCAAATGGCAGACCGCTGTGCCAACCCAGCCGGAGCTCGGCAAATTCAGAAGCAATCCAGCCTACCTTCATGCGGCAAACTGGTTGTCCGGTCAGCGGTACAAAATCGACCAGTTGCTTCTCAAGGGGGTGTTGTACATTTTCGGATTGTCTCCCGTTCGGGCAAATCTCCCTTACCGTATGGGTAAGGACTTTTTTATCCCTTTCGCCTTTTTTGTCTAACTGATTTTAATTTCTTCCACTGCAGCTGAAGTCATGTGGCGCTCCAAAGCTACCGATCACTTGAAATTGAAGGCCGTGGAAATTGAGGCGGCTACCAAAAAAGAACTCGCGGAGCGGGGTCTTATCCCCAGCCGCCCGACAGCTGCAGGAGAGGGGGGGACGCAATCCGCCCCTGAAACAGAAGCTACCCAGTCCGCTTTAACGGAAGTTGAGGTGGATCCCGTTTCCTCTGCTCCCGCCGAGCTGGGAGTCCCCCAGGCCGGGGATTCGCCACTGAAAGTTCGACGGAAACGTCGAAGAGACCCCAGCCTTCCGCCGACCCAAGAGGGCCAACCACAGGCGCCGATCGAGGTCGCTTCGCCAGATCGCACGCCGTCTCGGATCAGGACCCCCGTGGCTTCGCCCACCGCACAGCCCTCTGGCTCTCCTCCAAGGACTCGTCGTCGCTTACGACAGTTGGGCGAAACTTCAACCATAGGGGAGTCTTCGGGCCAGGCAACTGCGGCTGCGGAAGTGCCGGCCGGTCACCCTACTCTCAAGACTACCCTCCGATTTCCATCGGAGGAATATTTATTGTCTGCCGATCGGCCATCAAGCACCGTCCATGAAATAACCTTGACGGGTCCGCTCGCCAAACTTTTCGAGGACGCCCAGATTCGGGTGGCCCTCATGACGCCCAAGCAGCTCGGCGACAACCACATGCAACAAGCCACTCAGGTAGGTTCATTTTTCTTCCTTTGCCATGTAACTGTTTGGTTCCTGATTTTGCTGTTTCTCTTACAGCATTGGGCGGAGCAAATCGCCACTAGCCATCGGCTGGCCGAACTGGAGGACCTCATGGAAAAACTCCAAGTCTCGGGGGGTCCATCGGCCGAGCGGGAAAAACAAGCCCTCGAGGCCGAACAGAAGAAGACTGCCGACCTGGCTACAGAGGTGGCTCGACTTGAAGGCCTGGTGAAGCAGCGCGACGCAGACGTGAAGCGCGCCAATAGCCGAAAGAAGCGGGCGATCGCTGATCTGGATAAGATGAAAGTTGAAGTCCGAGCCCTAGATCAGCATTCCAAGGATCTGAATGCCCAGCTGAACGCCGAGCGGGAGGACCGTTTGGCAGAACGCATAAAGGCCGAGGTGGACTTGAAGGCAGTCCAAGATACCTTAACCGCTTCCCGGGCGGTACTCAAAAAATATAAGGAGGGAGAGCCGAGTCGCCTGGCAGCAGCGCGCCAAGAATACCTCTGCTCAGAGCAGTTCGGCGCAAAATTCGGTGTCAACGTCTCCTCAACTTTCCTCGAGGCGGTCAAGGTCACCACGACATATTTTAAGAAAGGGGGGCACCTTCCTGCTGAACTGAGCATTTCCCCTCCTGATTTGGCGGCCATGATTGACGACATCCCGGACGCCTTTTTTAATTTTGAGGATCCAGAGTGATGTGGGTTCCTTTTAAATACTTTCTGTATTTCATCCGCTCGGCGGATGTAAAATTTTTGTACGTGCCGTTCGGCATAATTTTTCTTCTAATGAAACGATGCTCCTTTGCTTTTGTCTTCCTACTCATTATCCACAATATTCTTCTGTTTGCTTAACGTTTATGCTTAGAGTCAGTTATGCTCTTAAGCGTTCTCCGTTATGCGGCCGATCGGCTTAATCCATTAAACAAATTCCGAGCGGGGAGGACTACTCACTCTGCACGTATCTGGCCTGCGTGAAGTCCACAAACGCCAAGTATCGAAGGACCAACCCCCGATCGGGCCTGAATGTTTTAATATTTGTAGTTTCCGCTCTTTGATATTCGTTCGTTTGCTCGGGGTATTATAGTCGGTCGGCGCGGCTCTCGATTTTTAACGACGGAGCTCGTCGGTCTTCTGCTCGGGGATTTATAGACGCCGGCTCGTCTCTCGATCTTTAACGACGGAGCTCGTCGGCGCGGATATTTATAGCCGGTCGGCGCGGCTCTCGATTTTTAACGACGGAGCTCGTCGGTCTTCTGCTCGGGGATTTATAGACGCCGGCTCGTCTCTCGATCTTTAACGACGGAGCTCGTCGGCGCGGATATTTATAGCCGGTCGGCGCGGCTCTCGATTTTTAACGACGGAGCTCGTCGGTCTTCTCGAGGATTTATAGACGCCGTCTCTCAATCTTTAACGACGGAGCTCGCCGGCGTTATAGCCGATCGGCGCGGCTCTCGATTTTAACGACGGAGCTCGTCGGTCTTCCGCTCGGAGGGTTTGGCGCGGCCCTCGATCTTTAACGACGGAGCTCGTCGGTATTTATAGAGCCGGCTCGTCGCTCGATTTTTAACGACGGAGCTCGTCGGTCTTCCGCTCGACGATCGGCGCGGCCCTCGATCTTTAACGACGGAGCTCGTCGGCATGATATTTATAGGTCGGCGCGGCTCTCGATTTTAACGACGAGCTCGTCGGTCTTCCGCTCGGATTTATAGGCGCTGCTCTCGATCTTTAACGACGGAGCTCGTCGGCGCAGATATTTATAGCCGGTCGCGCTCTCGATTTTTAATGACGAGCTCGTCGGTCTTTCGCTCGATTTATAGACGTCGGCTCGCCTCGATCTTTAACGACGGAGCTCGTTGCGGATATTTATAGCCGGTCGCTCTCGATTTTAACGACGGAGCTCGTCGGTCTTCCGCCGGGATGTATAGGCGCGTCCCTCGATCTTTAACGACGGAGCTCGTCGGATATTTATAGCGGTCGGCGCGGCTCTCGATTTTAACGACGGAGCTCGCCGGTCTTCCGCTCGAGGATCGGCGCGGCCCTCGATCTTTAACGACGGAGCTCGTCGGCGCGGATATTTATAGCCGATCGGCGCAGCTCTCGATTTTTAACGACGGAGCTCGTCGGTCTTCTGCTCGGAGATTTATAGACGCCGGCTCGTCTCTCGATCTTTAACGACTGAGCTCGTCGGCGCGGATATTTATAGCCGGTCGGCGCGGCTCTACGGTTTAACGTCTGGGCTAGACGGTCTTCTAGGCTAATTTTGACGCTTCCGTTCGGCGAAGCTTTTTGCCCTCTTTTTTATCACTTTTGGTTTCTTTCACCCGGCTTGGATAATGTACTCTTGGCCGAATGGCTCAGGGTCTGCTTCGTCGAGCATTTTGGCTAGGATAATATACTTCCGTCCGAAGGGTACGGGGCCTTCAATCTTCGAGCACTTGGCTCGACCTATTTACCTCCGGCCGAGCGGCTCGAGGCCTTCGTTCCTTTGTTGGCGATGCCTTATTTGTTCTCTTGATTTTTCGTTTCTGCATTTCAAGTATTCAGTCGAAAAAAGTACACAGGATGATTTACATAGGCACACCTTTCATCCTGCCCGGTAAGGCTGGAGGTGGTTCGCACTCCACGGCCTATCTAGCTGCCGACCTTCCTCATCCTCCAAATAATACGCACCCGAGTGGAGCTTCTCGATGATTTTGAAGGGACCTGCCCACGGAGCTTCAAGCTTGCCGACGTCGCCGACCGGTCTGACTTTCTTCCAGACAAGGTCGCCGACCTGGAATGATCGGGGAATGACGCGGCGGTTGTAGTTTTGCTTCATTCGTTGACGGTATGCCATCAGCCGAACAGATGCCTTGGCTCGTTCCTCGTCAATCAGATCCAGCTCCATGTTCCTCCGATCGGCGTTGCCTTCATCGTACAATTGGACCCGGACGGACTCGACACCGACTTCCACCGGAATGACTGCTTCGCCGCCGTACACCAGATGAAAAGGTGTAACGCCCGTTCCTTCCTTAGGAGTCGTTCGGATGGCCCATAAAACACCAGGCACTTCATCCGGCCAACTTCCTCCCACGTGGTCTAGCCGAGCGCGCAGAATGCGGAGAATTTCCCGGTTGGCTACTTCGGCTTGACCGTTGCTTTGGGGGTAAGCCACGGACGTGAAGTGTTGCTCGATGCCGTAGCTCTTGCACCAATCTTCTAGCACCTTCCCTGTGAATTGCCGCCCATTGTCGGAAACCAATCGACGAGGGATACCGAACCTACAGATGATGTGTTGCCAGATGAATTTTTTGACCATCTGCTCGGTGATCCTGGCTAGTGGCTCGGCCTCCACCCACTTGGAAAAGTAATCGACCGCCACCAGCAAAAATTTCCTCTGCCCGGTCGCCATCGGAAATGGACCCACAATATCCATTCCCCATTGATCGAAAGGGCATGAAACGACTGATGCCTTCATCTCCTTTGCCGGTCGATGAGAGAAGTTGTGATACTTCTGGCATGAAAGGCACGTAGATACTGTCCGAGCGGCGTCCATTTGTAAGGTCGGCCAAAAGTATCCAGCTAGCAAAATCTTCTTGGCTAGTGATCGTCCGCCCGGATGTCCTCCGCACGATCCTTGATGCACCTCTTGGAGGATGTAAGCCGAGTCTTCCGAGCTCACACACTTCAACAGCGGGCGAGAGAAAGCCTTCTTGTAGAGTTGATCGCCGATGAGTGTGAACCGGCCGGCCCTCCTCCTGAGCAGCTGGGCTTCATCTCGATCGGCAGGAGTGGTGCCCGAGCGCAAAAACTCCATAATGGGTGTCCTCCAGTCGTCCGGAAACACGAGGCCTTCCATCCGGTCAACATGTGCCACCAAAGATACTTGTTCAATTGGCTTCGGGATAATGACTGGCGTTATTGAACTTGCTACTTTGGCCAACTCATCGGCTGCCTGATTCTCCGTTCGGGGAATCTTCTGAATAAGGACCTCTCGAAAAGTAGCTTTAAGTTTTTCGAAGGCCTCAGCGTAGAGTTTAAGCCGAACGCTGTTGATTTCAAAGGTGCCAGAAAGTTGCTGAGCGGCCAACTGCGAATCCGAATAGAGTGTCACCCGACCGGCTCCCACATGCCGTGCTGCCTGCAATCCGGCTATGAGGGCCTCATACTCTGTTTCATTATTGGTAGCTTTGTAATCCAGCCGGACGGATAAGTGCATCCTTTCTTCTCGCGGTGAGAACAGCAATATTCCAATTTCACTTCCGAGCCGAGTGGAAGACCCGTCCACATATATTCTCCACATAGCTTCCGGCTCTGGGCTCTGCACTTCCGTCACAAAATCAACCAAGGATTGCGCTTTGATCGCCGAGCGGGGTTGGTATTGGATGTCAAATTCACTCAGTTCTGTCGTCCACTTGATGAGCCGTCCGGACGCTTCTGGATTCAACAACACTCTTCCCAGTGGACTGTTAGTCCGGACAATGATGGTGTGAGCCAAGAAATATGGTCGGAGACGCCGAGCGGCTAGAACCAAAGCAAAGGCCAACTTCTCGAGCCCAGTGTAACGAGATTCGGCATCTTTTAAGATGTGGCTCAGAAAATACACCGGCTGTTCCTCGCCGCTGGACCTTACAAGTGCCGAGCCTACAGCATGCTCGGTTGAAGACAGATAAATATAAAGTGACTCACCCCCGATCGGCTTGGCTAGTATAGGCAGAGAATTAAGATATGTCTTCAATTCTTCGAAAGCTCGGTCGCATTCCTCGTCCCAGTGAAATTTAGTTGCCTTGCGCAAAATTTTGAAGAAAGGGAGGCTCCGGTCGGCAGTTTTGGAGATGAATCGGGATAATGCGGTTATCCGACCGGTCAAACGCTGCACTTCCCTTGTATTTCTAGGAGGCGGCATGTCTTGTAGAGCTTTCACCTTGCTGGGATTAGCTTCAATTCCCCGCTCGGTCACTATATACCCCAAGAAACGCCCTCATTTTGCTCCGAACAGGCACTTCTGGGGATTTAGCTTGACTCCATATTTGCGCAGCGTTCGGAAGGTTTCTTCCATGTCCTTGAAGAGATCAGCCGCTCGGGCGGTTTTGATAAGAATGTCGTCCACATAAACTTCCAAATTCCGCCCGATCTGCTCTCTGAACACTTTGTTCATCAAGCGTTGATAGGTGGCCCTGGCATTCTTCAATCCAAACGGCATCACATTGTAGCAATAGGTGCCGTCGGCCGTTACGAAGCTTACTTTTTCCTGATCTTCACGGGCGAGCGGCACTTGATGATAGCCTTGGTAGGCGTCGAGCATACATATTAACTCGCAGCCGGCCGTAGAGTCCACCAGCTGATCTATCCGCGGCAGGGGATAAAAATCTTTGGGGCATGCTTTGTTTAAGTCTCGAAAGTCGATGCAGACTCTCCACTTGCCGCCCGGCTTGGAGACTAATACAACGTTAGCCAGCCAGCTCGAGAACTGCACCTCGCGTATATGGCCAGCCTCCAGAAGTTTCTCTACTTCCGCCCGGATGATGGCATTCTGCTCGGCGGTGAAATCTCTCTTTCTCTGCTTCACTGGCCGAGCGTCCGGTCGGACATGCAGCTCATGCTGCGCTATGCTCGGCGAAATTCCGGGCAACTCATGTGTCGACCAGACGAAGACATCATGATTTCGTTGAAGGCACTGGATCAGCTCCTCCTTCTGCTCCTCCTCCAGATCAGAGGCTATAAAAGTCGAGGCCTCCGATCGGGTCAGATGGATCTGAACCTCCTCCTTTTCATCATAAATTAAAGCAGGAGGTTTCTCGGTTATGGCATGTACCTCGATCCGGGGCGCCTTCCGAGCGGAACTGGCTTCTGCTCGGATCATTTCTATATAGCATCGCCGAGCCGCTAACTGGTCTCCCCGTACTTCTCCCACCTTGTCTTCGACGGGGAACTTCATCTTCTGGTGGAAGGTTGAGACGACCACTCGAAATTCACCGAGCGCCGGTCGTCCCAAAATGACGTTGTAGGACGAGGGAGAGTCGACCACCACGAAATTTATTGTCCTGGTCCTCCTGAGCGGCTCTTCTCCCAATGAGGTAGCCAATCGGATCTGTCCGACCGGTCGCACTTCGTTACCCGTGAACCCGTAGAGCGGCGTTGTCATGGGTAGCAGCTCGGCTCGATCAATTTGCAGCTGATCGAACGCCTTCTTGAATATAATGTTGACCGAGCTCCCTGTGTCAACAAATATGCGGTGAATAGTGTAATTTGCTATTACCGCTTTGATGAGCAGAGCGTCGTCGTGAGGCACTTCTACTCCTTCTAAGTCTCCGGGCCCGAAAGTGATTTCCGGTCCACTCGCCCGCTCTTGGCTGCAACCGACTGCGTGGATCTGGAGCTGCCGGACGCCTGCCTTTCTGGCTCGGTTGGAGTCTCCTCCTGTCGGCCCACCAGCAATAACGTCGATCTCGCCCCGGGAAGTATTGCTTCTATTTTCCTCTTCCCGCGCGACGGACGGGATCATTCTCTTGACGCTCGGCGATTCTCCTGCCTTGGAGATCGATGTCGATCGGGCGTCTGCTGATGTCGCCTCTCGTTGCGGCTCCGGTCAGCTTCATGGGTCCTTTGCTTCCTGTCGATGGAAGGAGATCGTCGTTCGGCCTTCCTGGGAACGGGATTAGCCACGAAGGGAAGACTTCGACAATCCCTTGTGTTGTGCGTATCCGTCCGGTGGAAGGAGCAGAACATAGGGGTCCATTTCTTCTTTGGCTTGCTTCGAGCGGCAGCTACTTCTTGTACTTGGGACCTTACACAAGGGGAGCGGATTGCTTCGGCCCTTGGTCCCCTCGGCGGTTGAGCGGTGTGCTGTTTCCGTTCGGCCTGACTAGGTGCCCGCTCGGTTGGAGTTTCCTTTTTCCGGGCGGCTTGCGCTTCTTCCACGTTAATGTACTCGTTGGCCCGATGTAGCATGTGATCATAATCTCGGGGCGGCTTTCGGATGAGCGATCGGAAGAAGTCCTCATCCACTAGGCCTTGTGTGAAGGCATTCATCATGGTCTCTGATGTGGCCGTTGGGATATCCATCGCTACTTGGTTGAATCGCTGGATGTAAGCACGAAGCGATTCTCTTGGCTCTTGCTTGATGGCGAACAAGATGACACTTGTCTTTTGATAACGCCGACTGCTGGCGAAGTGGTGGAGGAAGGTCGTTCGGAAGTCCTTGAAGCTTGTGATGGATCCGTCCGGCAGCCTTCGAAACCACCGTTGAGCCGATCCCGAGAGAGTGGTAAGAAAGACTCGGCACTTTACTCCATCGATGTATTGATGGAGCGTGGCTGTGTTATCAAACTTACCCAGATGATCATCCGGGTCAGTTGTTCCATTGTACTCGTCGATCGTCGGAGGCACGTAGTGCTTGGGCAGAGGGTCTCGCAGAATAGCCTCCGAAAATTGGCGATTGGTCCGCTCGGGAGATGAGTCCGCTCGGGGAGCTTTCCCCTTTCTGTCATCTCGCCTAAGCATCTCGTCTGAAGAAGATCCTCTATCCCTTCGAGCTGGTATGGATTCAGGGGTACGGAATAAGGCTCGATGGAATGCGACAGTGGCTGGAGGTGCTTCCGCTCGGCCACCAGATGCTGATGTTGCTTGCTGCTCCGACCGCTCGGCAGATGCTTTCTGTTTCTGCTCCACAAGTTTGGCGGCCCTTATCTCGACCAGAGCGTCCAACTCTTCTTGTGAGAGTGCCACGGTATGTATTCTTCCAGCCTCGTCCATTGCCTCTGCTCAGATGCAGGTGCGTTCCCACAGACGGCGCCAAATTGATCCTGTCTGAACCAGGAGTCAACGGACGCTGGGGACGTGGCGCTCCCTGCTGGATCCTCGAGTGCTCCGGCGAACCTGCAACAGAACCGAGCCGGGAGGGGTGTCCCGGCGACGGCCCTCCGACGCTCAAGTCAGGCGAGGAATAACAAAGGAGGTGGCTTCAGAGATCCAGACGCGCGTACCTCCAGTGAAGAAATGGGGGCCTTATATAGACCTATCGAAAGAACCCGGGCACGACAATCGAAGCAGTCATCTGCTTTAGACCATACCCAAGTATGGGTCTGTCAGAAGAGCATATATAAGGCCATACTGCTACTGTATCCACCTCTCCATGATGTGACGGCGAGATCTTCCATCGTGCAATCTTGTGTACGGCCTAATCATCAGACATGCCTTCGCTGACATCCCATATCCCGAGCCGAACGAATAGGCCGCTCGGCTAGCCTTTGTATCCTCGCCCTAATCCTGGCTGAACGGACCACCCGCTCGGCCCTTCGGTCCCAGCCGAGCGGACTCCCGCTCGGCCCTTCGATCCTCCTGCCTTAGCGTCGGATACCCAAACTCGTGGGTGGGTTATCTCTGGCTCCGCTCGGACCATTACCCGCTTGGCCAGCCCTCCATCCGTCCTTAGGCGGGGACCCTTCAGAAGGTGGGCCCCCCATTCTTAACGCCGGATCATGTACCAACAAGTCATGGTTGACTGGATGTTGGTTTAGGGGGCTTTGGACTTGCTTTTGGGCAAAAACCAAGATCTGGATTGATCAGCCGATTAATCCAACAGATCTGGATTGATCAGCCGATTGATCCAGCATATCTGGATCGATCAGCCGATCGATCCAACAGATCTAGATCAATCAGTCGATCGATTGGATCATGCCCAATCGATCAGCTGATCGATTGGGTGAGTCCCCACGAATAGAACCCCTTTGGATCGATCCGTGGATCGATCCAGAGGTCCCAATCGATCAGTGGATCGATTGGGAGCTGCTGTTTGTGCGCAATAAGCCCTGGATCGATCAACCGATCGATCCAGGCTATTCCAGAGAGCACAGAGGCACTTTGGATCGATCGGTTGATTGATCCAAAGCTTCCCCGATCGATTGGGAGCAATCCAATCAATCAGGATCCGACCGTTGGCGTCGTATTTAGCTGCAGGCGAGCGTTTCCTTCAGCAGAACTTCACCGATTCATCTCAGATCACTTCAGCGCTTCCACAGCTTCTCCACAAAGATCAGATCGCCAGTTCTTGAAGGTTCTTGGAGGTTTTCCAAGTCAAGAGGTAGATCTACAGCTAAAGAAGAAAGCTAGGGTTAGGGTTTCTATACTCATTGTAAGCTTTTGCTTGTATTTGTGTATCCTTTCCCTTTCTTCTTGTAGTGTGAACTTGTAGGGCTTCTCTGCCTTCGGTAGTTACCGAAAAGGAGTGTTTATTAGTGGAGGTGTGTGTGTGTGTGTGGATCTTTGGACTAGTCACCTCTTGTGAGGTGGATACCAAGTAAAATCCCAAGTGTTAGCGTTGTATGTTTTTGTTTCTTGTATTTCCGCTGCACATCTTCGAAGAAACAAGCAACGTCAAGAACACGAAGCGCGCGTCGAGCTATTCACCCCCCCCCCCTCTAGCTACATTTTGGTCCCAACAAGTGGTATCAGAGCGAGGCCGCTCTTCACCGGAATCATCGCCAGAAGGGGCAAACAAAACAAGCAAAGCTAGAGGGTGAAGAAGTTGGAGCAAATTCATCAAAGTCAAAGAATTCAAGATGCTCAACTTCAAGATGCAATTCCAAGATGGACTTGGATTTGACACAAGGGTGGCTCCACCGTACACATCTACTAGCTTCGATCTTTGGAAATCAAGGATCGAAAACTTCTTAATGGTGGAGATAGAGCAATGGTTTGCTCTAATGGAAGGCTTCGAGGCTCCAAGAAATTCAAAGGGCAAAGTCCTCAAGAAAAGCAATTGGAGCCAAGAGAAAATCCAAAGATGTGAGGCCAATGATAAAGTGACCAAGCTCTTGTTCAATCTATTGCCTAGCCACATTCTTGGAAAAATTGGAGAGTTTAAGGATGCCAAGGAGCTTTGGAACAAATTGACATCAATCCATGAGATCCCCTCCACTGTACCGAATCAAGAGGAATCCAAAGAGGGCGACTCATTGGAGCAAGATCAAGAGGAGGACTCCGAAGTTGAGAGATGCTCAACTTCCGAAGAAGAAGTTCAAGAAGAAACTTCATCTTCGAGGGAATGCAATCAAGGGAACAAGGAGGGAGCATACTCCTTGTTCCACATACAAGATGAAGATGAAGAAGCCTCCACCTCTAGGATTGAGGGGGAGCAATCTTTGGTGACACCGGATCAAGAAGAAGGAGAAGCTTCTACATCCGGGTCAAAAGAAGAAGAGGATGATGAAGCTTCCACCTCCACAAGTCAAGCAAAATCAAATTGAGGAGTATCATCTTCGGATCAAGAGGAAGCTTCTACCTCCGGACCAAAAGGAGAAGATGTCACCCCTACAAGCAAAGGTATAACAATTTCAATTAATAATAAAAAACATATTATATGCTTTGAATGTAGGGGAAAAGGACATTACAAAAGTAAATGCCCTAAATTGGCTGAGAAGAAGGGTCAAGTGGCACAAAAGAGCAAGGAGAAGTCCAAGGAGACCATCCCCGGAACAAAGAAGAGCAAGGAGCACATTGTGTGCTTCTTGTGCAACCAAAAGGGGCATTACCGAAGTCAATGCTCTAAGGGGAAGAAGAAGGTGGTCAAGGCTCTTGGAGGAAGCTCAATTCAAGGGGGAGCCTCCAAGGTAAAAAGAAAGGTAACTTTTAGTGAGCCTACCCCTTTAAATTATGGTAAAGAGCATGCTAGTACTAACCTATATCATTTTAATGCTATTTACCATGAAAATAGGAGGCATGATAAAGTTAAAGAAAATCATGTAGCTTTTCATGCTAAAACCACTACACCTAGGGCTAGGAATGTAGATAAAAGTCTAGGCGAACTCCAAGGATTTTAGCTACAAGCCTAGAAACAAAAAATGCTCATGGATTTAATGGAAAACCAAAAACTAAGGACTTAGTGATGGAAAATCAAGTCTTGAGGTCAAGACTTGACAAACTAGAAAAGACCCTAAAAAGGATGGAAAATATCCTTAAAGGGCAAAATGAGCAAAATCTAGGTTTAGGACAACAAGGGTCATAGAGGTTTGGGATACAAACCTAAAATCAAAAAAGATGCACCTACTTACCATAGAGTTCCATATAGCTATGGAACCAACCCTAAGTCTAGAGGTCAAATCAAGGATACAAGGGAAGTTATCCCTAGAAGTATCTTTGCAACGACAAACTATCTAGGGAAGTTATCCCTAGTGAATACCTAGAGCATCCAATGAGCACCAATAGGTTTTGAGTTCCTAGAAGCATCTTCTCTACCCCATAGATGGGTTAGAGAGTGTCAACTCTAAGAAGAAGGGTAGTTAACCCAACTTTGAAGAAATTGACACTCAAGGAGCATTTTCAAGGTTATTATTAACCTTTGAAAATGAAATGGATTTATGATTTACTCTATGAAAGAGTAAAATGTGCCAAATTTGAGAAGTTTTGGTTCTATTTTAAAATGACACATATTGGAAAATCATAAGAACTACCAAGTTGGGATTTTGGTATGTTCTTAGAAAATTAACGGCAATTTGAGCCTTAATTTAAAGTGCTACTCTTGTGGAAAAATGAAATATGCCGACATTTGAGGAATAAGCTTAATTTCAATTGGCATAAATTAATCAAGAGAATTAGAAATGCCCAGTTAGGTTTCGACACTCTCTTGAAGCACTTTGGGCAATCTGGGGTTTAAGTGTTAGGATTAGCTAAGATTAAGGATACTTAGATAGGTAATCTAGGTATTTTATTTATGCTAGACCTTGCCATGATTGTTTGCCCATTATATGTCATGACATCATGTTTTATTTTTGCACTCATGCCTTATTATGAAATTACAAAAATATCATGTCATGCCATACACACATCATGTAGTTATAAGAAAATTTTCTTTTGAAAATTATTTCTTTTTGATGTATGCCATAACATTATCATGCATTATGTTTATTTCCTTAAAATTAAGGACAAATGACATTTATCAACAAGTCAACAAGTGACATCCTAGGTGGATGTTCAATATCCACAAAATGCCTAGATAGATATGCATGATCCCTAGATTAGGGCAAAATCAAAATTTTACATCTCACAAAGACCTATAAGATGATTTGTATGTGTTTTAGTGCACATTAGATACAAATGAGATGTAAGGATGATGAACAAAACTCAAGATGCTGATTTAGTGCATTCTTTTGAGTTTTAAATTCATCAAAACACATAGTTATGTGTTTTCCCATCATTGGGAAAGCTAATGTACAAGTCATGTGCATTAAGCCCAAGGAACATGGTGGAATATTGGTTTTGAAAATGTTTTTAAAATGATTTTGGAAAACCTTGGTGAAGGCTATCTTTTGATATTAATCACCATTGAATAGTTAGACACAAACTTGAAGAAAACACTAAAGTTTTTGCAAGTTTTCAAGTTTGTGTCAATCTTTGAAAATATTAATTATTTTCCTAGAAAACTATTTTTCCATGATAAAGTATACCCTAAATAATGTCTACACAAATTTTTACGATTTTTAGAATTTTGTAGATTTTTCTAGGGGTTTCTGAAATTCACTAAAAGTGAATTTCAGAAATATCAGGACCTCAATCGATCACCCGATCGATTGAAGGGTCTCAATCAATCGGGTGATCGATTGAGAGCAAGCTTCTCGCGAATAGAAGTCGTCTGGATCGATCCACCTGTAATGTCCCAAAACTAATTGTTTTAAATTGAAAGTAATCATTTAATTAGTGGGGTATAATTAGAATGAAGTTTAACTTAAGTGGCTGGTTTTAATTATGTTAATTAAATCGGATAAGGTATATCCGAACTTAAATAAATTTTATGACCCAAAAATGCATAAAACTTATTAAAAAAAAGAGAAATTTGGTGATGTAAATTATAAATTTTGTATGACTTGGATGAGTATAAAATAAATACATAAGGTTATTAGATACCAACAATATAGATTAAGGTGTAAACAATTAAAATCTAACCTAGCTAGATTATTATTTTTTTTAAAAAAAAAATAGTGAATAAATATGTTTTTATGAATAATTTATCAGGAATTAAGTTGATATGGATTTATGGAGTTTACTGGAATTTTTATGAATTTTTAGGGAATTATGTTAAATTTTAAGGGGTATAATTGGGTAAAAAAAAAAGCATGTTTAGAAATACGCCAATTAAGATGGGAGTTAATTGATCTAATTAGCCTAGGTATAAAGTCCCTAACCTAAGTTCGGCTCATTTCCCCACGCCAAATCGCCGAACTCTTCGCTGCCGATCTTGGCCGCTTCGACGAAGCTTCCGTCGAGGATCGGGACTCTGGCCAAGCAGCTCCTCAAGCCGGCGAGCAACGGGGGACACGACGACGAGACATAGGGGCATTCGCATACTCTGTCGGCGCAACCTCACGAGCTAGGGATTCGGCAGCGATGAGGGAAAGAAGAGGCAAGTATTTTTCCTATGAAAGTATGAGATCTATGAGGTAAGGGATAGGAACCTAAGAGATGTGGATAAGCTTATCTATGTGGTCCGTTTGACTGAATGGGTTGCGATTTGAGTTTTCCTGTGACGCTCTTGCTTTATCTTGTGTTTCTTTGAGTTTTCGCGAAGAATTTGGAGGACGATGGTTAAATCTGATGTCGTACGGATTTCTTTGGATCGATTGAGCTTTTGGTTCAGGTTTTGGTGGTTTCGGCTAGTTCGATGAAGTTTGGCTCCCTTCGATAGGCTCCAAAAGCCTGGACAGATTGTGGCATTCAAGCTTTGATTGAAGACGCCTTGGCGTTTCTTAATTTCTTCTAGAACTGCTGGATTGCTTGGATAGATGGATTTTCTTCGATGCGGTACTGGTCTACCGAATTGCAGTGGAATTTGGTTGGATTCAACTTGATCTGGTTCTGCCTCTACATGTTGTTTCCAAAGGTTTTGGAACTGGTTGCGAATGGAATTAGGTTTGATCTAAGAAATTTTACTTCCTCTTTTGCTAGTAGGTTGAATTGGAAGTGGTGATTTGGTTTTGTGTCGTATATGTTCCTCGGGATGGTATTTTGTGTTTGTTAATTCCTTCGAAGAAGTTGAACAGATTGCCTGTGCTTTAGGCCTTGATGGAAGATGCTCTCGTTTGTTCGATTAATTCAGGAGTTGTGAACAGATTTGATTGGCACAGGGTCTATCCATTGTGTTTCTATTCCACAGAAGGGCTATGGGTTTTGGTGTTTTAACTTGAATCTGTTCTGTTTCTTTGCTTAGTTGTGGTTTCGGGTATTTATTGTTGTTCTCGGGATTCATTTGAGATTGCCATGATTTGTGTATGGATTGATAGGTGGTAGTGCTAATTCTATGAGAGTTTGTTTCTGCTGTTATGCTGAACTCATTCCAGTTCTTTACTTATTCCTATATGCTGTGTCAACTTCTACCTTAGTTCTTATTATGTGAGTAGTTTTTTTAGTTATGACCATTTGCTGTAGGTGTTGAATTGTGGAATTGTATAATGGTTTGTGAGTTGGTTTTGGTGCTTTAGTGGCTGTTCGAATTCTGGATAAATGTAGAGGGTGATGTGTTGATTTTGAGTTTGTTCATGTGTTTTATCGATGAACTTGGAATTTTGTATCGGAATGGTTTGGTTTTCCTCTAGTTATGGTAGGTTGTTGTAGTCCAAGTTTTTCTATGCTAGTTTTAATACTTGTGAGCTATCCTCCATTTTGGTTATGCATGAGTTGAATTATTTCTCCGTAGATTATTTATGAAATGCACAAATTTGGCTTTGATAAGATTTTGTTGTGAATGGATATGCTTAAGGAATAAATGAAATAGGCTATGGTTACAGGAACGGATATGGAAGGAATGACTGAAATATGCTATGGAATGAATGACTGGAATTTATTATGGGTATATAAATCTTATGTGGCTAATGGGATGTGTATGAGCATATGTGATAGCAGTACGGGATGGGTGACCCGGGATGAGCTCCGGGGAGGGCCCATCCAAACTTGACTGATATGGTTAGCTTCGGCTATATGAATGGATGCATGTTCTCTACGAGGTACCTCTAGGTTCATGGGACTGTTGACTGGCTCTAATTGTGGTTACCGGATATGTGACATATTCACCTTATTAGCTACGTAGGAACACTGTTGCATGTTATATCTTTCTTATGTCGTACCTGGTTGTGCTATGTTTTCTTTAAAAGGCTTCTAGTTGCTATTTCCACTATCTTATGGATATCTACATACTCATATTGGTCTGTGCTTGCTGGGTCATAGACTCACTACATTTATATTACAGGTGAGAATGACCTCCAAGATATGCTGGAGGGCTCACGGACGGAGTAGACGAGGAGGCGGGATGGACGCATGGTTCTGTCCGTTGTCCGGGAGTGCAGTGCATACGGGATCTACCGCGAGAGATTTTCACTTTCTATGTCATTCGGGTGGGGAATGTTGAGGGGTTATTGTTCTTATCGATACACATTTGTTGATACAGTCTTGTCTATTGGTTATGATAGTTCCGTTATGGTTCTGCAATGTGATCATTCAAATCGGAGTTGTTGAGAGAGATTGGTAAAAAAAAAAAAAAAAAACTTGGGATGTTTCAGTTGGTATCAGAGCACACTCCCAAGGGACAGCATGCGCCAGCCATCTTGTCAGGAACTCGACTACTTTTGTCCACATGTTTGTAAGATTTCATTCATTATCGTTCTTAATTTGAATGGTGGATTATAAGTGCTTAAATAAACAACTTTAGCTTACGTTTGGAGGTCCTTTGTCATTAGAAGCAAAAGGTGTTCAGGTAATTACCATAGGTGAACAATGCAAAGATCGAATAGATACTTAACATGGAATTCTTGATAGTTTGTAATGAACTTAGGCATTTTGGTGAGTTGATGGCTAGGTTGTGACCTTCTTGCTGGATTAACATATGTGACCCCAAATGAATAAAGATAGGTTGACCATGTTGACAATATCTACCTTCATAGAATAAACAAGAAATTGTAGAATTATTTATATCTTGTCTCTAGTGTACGACATAAAGAAAATTGGAATAGATAACTACAAGTAGATTGATCACAATCAACATGCCTAAAGGTAAATGTCTGCTTATCCTGTTAAATGTAGTCTACTAGCAACATAATGGCAAACTACCTTATAGAAGAAATATAAAATTGGTGTATTTATCCCTGGTTTATGGTTCAAGCTGATGGATAGTAAACAACAATTCATGGTTGCATTTGGCTAATGGGAATCACTAATTTGGTTAAACATTTCCACTGCTCAAGTAGGAATTTATATGAATTGTGTATGATCAAGGCTTACTTTTACATGTCATGGGAAATAAACTCAGAAGCAATTCTCATGTTAAAGGGATCATGAACACTTGATATCTCATTATTGTCTTTTAATTGACAAAATATTATATTGCTAAATGACCATGAATATATAGAGTAGAGAAGTAGTTTTTAATTTGTGTTGTTAGTCTTTTGTTTCTTGATTTCAAGTTATTGTAAATTAACTATTATTCTTCTCAGTTGTGTTTCTTAATAAACACTGGGTTCGGGATCTTTCCACTCTATTACTGGATCTCCCTTGTGTTCGGTCTCCTTGATCGATCTTGGTCAAGTAGTTTGTTTTGATGCCTTCGCTTTACGGGGTTCTATAAAATTGGGGGTGGGGTATGCGGTTCAGGAGGTAGCTACTTTGAATTGTCGATGGATTTGTGTGGCTGATTAGGGGATTATTGTTGATGCTTTTGGCCTAGTAGTTAACAGTGAATTTGGGGTTTGTTGTATGCCTGCTAGTAGCCTTGTGCTAATAGAGAATGACAGTAGTGTGATTATTTCTTTTGTTGGGTTGTTGGAAATGCTCTATCCAAATTTCTAGTGTAAAGCGCAAAATATACCTTAAGGTGGGAACAAGGATGTGTAAATGGTGAGTTGCCGGGTGCTATAAACAGTACCCATAAATGTGATTTAATCGTAAGTAAGGTCAGGCTTTATAAATGACGAATTAGTTTCTATTTTTACTGAATGTTGAAGTAATTCCTATCATTGATGAATGTTTTCCTATACTAGATAAAAGTTTTTAATGCTGATGGAATTAACTGTTTAATTTATAACCTTTTGTTATCAACTAAGGTGTTATGTTAACTTTACTTAGTGATGAATGGCAACTGGTAATGAAAGAAAAGTCTGCTTCACTACTATTTACCTTGTTGACAATAAGAGTACTTTGCTAATTCCTTTTTACCTGTGCTGAGTTTAAATACAGTAGGAACTTCTATTAGTAGCAATTCAATGTTATGTTAGCTTCTACTATTGGAGTTTAGTTCTTCTCCAGTTAAACCATCTGATATTTACAATATTTTCCTGGATCTTGTAGTTCTTTACATTATGGGTAGGGTAAACTAAGCTATGATCGATGATGTTTTTGTGTCTCCCTAGTGCTTTCGAAAGACTGGACCAGTTTTGCTTGTAGATTAGTCTCCGAATAATGATGTCTTGTTCTCCTTATTGCCATTGAAGTTTAAGATAGTTTCGTTGTTAATTAAACTAGGTATTATGACATTATGATTTCTCCTAGAGGGCTCAAAAATGTTGGATAGATTTTGGTCTAATGATGTTGTGCATATTCTTTCCTTGGAATAGTTTGGGGTTTGAATCATGATTAATTTGTAAGGATCGGAACTCTTCACAACTCTGAAATTTATTAACCCTTGTTTGTTTTTCTTCTGGAATTTTTGCATGACTATGTATTATTTAATCCTTGTTGTGTTCTTTACCAGAACTGCATGACCATAGAATTAAGAGAAATCTGACTTTGTTTTCCTACATATTATAAGAATATTAAGTGATCCTTGCTTCTTAATATAGGCATGGTAATAATATTGTATGACCATAACATTAAGAGTGCATGTCTCATCCTCCTTGACTGATAAGATAGGCATGGGATATTGGTTTTGAAAATGTTTTTAAAATGATTTTGGAAAACCTTGGTGAAGGCTATCTTTTGATATTAATCACCATTGAATAGTTAGACACAAACTTGAAGAAAACACTAAAGTTTTTGCAAGTTTTCAAGTTTGTGTCAATCTTTGAAAATATTAATTATTTTCCTAGAAAACTATTTTTCCATGATAAAGTATACCCTAAATAATGTCTACACAAATTTTTACGATTTTTAGAATTTTGTAGATTTTTCTAGGGGTTTCTGAAATTCACTAAAAGTGAATTTCAGAAATATCAGGACCTCAATCGATCACCCGATCGATTGAAGGGTCTCAATCAATCGGGCGATCGATTGAGAGCAAGCTTCTCGCGAACAGAAGTCGTCTGGATCGATCCACCGATCGATCCAACCCTTCTGAATCGATCAGTGGATCGATTCAGCATGATCCGATCGATTGGGACCCAACTCCAATCGATCGAAGTTGCTGATTTTGGCTGGTAAAGTCTGCTTTCAGTATTTTTGAACCATGGTTAGTCTAGGTAACCATTCCTAACCCCTCAAAATACATTTGTATACATAAAAAGGGTGTTTTCATGTTGAAAACAAGGATGGATTGGTTGAGAAAGACTAAATTGAAGTTTAGGTTGAGGTTGATTCAAATTTTGAATTTTTGAACCTCAAAAACTTCTCAATTTGGATTTCTTAAATGTTTAGGGATTCCAAGTCATTGTTGGTGCAATGACAGAAGATACAACCATGTCTTTAGGGGGAGTTACTCTTTAAGGACATGAAAATTATTTTTCATACACCTTAGAAGGTGGTTAACCTTCTTTTAATAACAAGCTCAAGGTTGAGCATTTGAACTTTAATGGGGAGTGGATATCCTCATTGTTTAGATGGTTCAAGTTGGTATATGCTCATGGATGGGCATTGGACTACATTGGGGAGAATGTAGGGTTAAGGATAAATGAAGGGTATGGGACCTTCATTATCGTGTTGATCACAACGAATGAAGTTGTGAACAACGATGAGCAACTCTTCAGGGGGAGAGTCTCTAAGGGGAGAGTTTTTCAACAAGTGGATTTGTTGATGTGTGCCCAACGTTGGGGGCATGTTTATGATGTGTGCCAATAGGGGGAGAATGCATGGTAAAGTTAGTGTTGGTGCAACCTTAGGTCAAGGTTGACCTGGTTGACCCGACTCGAGTTGACCTGACTCGAGTTGTATTTTGATGTTTGACGAAAACAGAAGAGTTATATTTTGATGGGAGATTGTGGGTGCAACCCGTGTGGTCAAGGTTGACCTGGTTGACCCGAGGTGAGTTGACCTGACTCAGAAAAGTCCAAGTAGGGAGCTTGGCATGAGAAAAGTCCAAGCAGGGAGTTTGGCATGGTGAAAAGTCCAAGCAGGGAGTTTGGCATGGTGAAAAGTCTAAGTATGGAGACTTGGCACGGAGAAGTCCAAGTATGGAAGCTTGGCACATGGGAAGTCGGAGAGGGCTCGGGAGCTCGTTCTCTGGACCGGATGGAAGTCGGAGAGGGCTCGGTAGCTCGTTCTCCGAACTGTGGTCAGAGAGGGCTCGGTAGCTCGTTCTCTGGACCGGATGTGGAAAGTCCTGGTGAGTGAAGCCAGGCAGACGGAAAAGTCCTGGTGAGTGAAGCCAGGCAGATTGGAAATCCTGGTGAGTGAAGCCAGGTGAAAATCCTAGTGAGTGAAGCTAGGTGAAAGTGAAAGTTCTGGTGAGTGAAGCTAGGCAGTTGGTGAAAGTCCTGGTGAGTGAAGCCAGACAGTGGGAAAGTCCTAGTGAGTGAAGTCAGACAGTTGGTGAAAGTCCTGGTGAGTGAAGCCAGGCAAGGGAAAGTCCTGGTGAGTGAAGCCAGGCAGTTTGAAAGTCATGGTGAGTGAAGCCAGGCAAGGAAAAATCCAGATGGATCAAGGGTGATCGGACATATGGTGTTGAGAAGGTCAAGTAGGTCAAGGGAGTGACCAGATACTTGACACGAAGAGAAAAGTCCAAGTGGGTAAAAGGGATTGACCGGACACTTGGTGGGGAGTCTTAGCAAGTCAAGGGAGTGACCAGATGCTAAGCATGAAATACCAATAGGTCAAGGTTGACCGGATATTGGTGTGGAAGGCTTGGGACTTGGTTTGGGCAAAAACCAAGCTCTGGATCGATCAACGGATCGATCCAGTGATACACTGGGTATCTGGACCGGTCTGGTGACCGATCAGTAACCAAACAGTAGCCTACTGAGTGTTATCTGATCGGTCTGCAGACCGACCAGGAAACAACGATCAGAAGGCAAGAAGCTCGAAAGAAAAGGAAGGGGATCGGTCCCCAGGACCGATCAGGATGAAGCTGGACCGATCAGGAGCATGCCTGATCGGTCCAGACCTTAAGCACAGAAAGGTCACCGATCAGGGCTTAGCCTGATCGGCCCCCATGACCGATCAGGAGCTCTGTGGACCGATCAGGATGGAGCCTGATCGGTCCAGAACTATCCGTTGTGAGTAACAACGGCTATCTCCGTCTTCTTCGCTGTCCTCTTTGCGTGCAGGTTATAAAAGGAGATCGAGGCTTCTCTGCTTCTACTTCTTTTCACTGCTTCATCTTCTTCTTGCTGAGCTTTGGTGCTGTGTTTGAGCTCTGCTGAGCTCCCTACTCCACTGAAGCTTCGAGTGAGCTTCTCGGCTGGTCAGCTGTTGCTGTTCTTCTGTGAAGTTGCTGCTTCATCAACGGAAACCAGTCGAAGGCAAGCGTGTTTGTTTTTACATTCATATTGTTGCCTCTTCTTGTATTTCTTGTACACTCTGATCTTGCTGTTGCAAGAAAGTATTGTGGCGAGGTTTCTCCACCCAGAAGGAGTTTGTTTTAGCCGGTTCTCCGGGGACTCATCCACCGACGGATTGGTAGGCTTCGTCCACCTTACGGACACGCCGAGGAGTAGGAGTTTCATCTCCGAACCTCGTTACATCGACGCGTATTGAGGTTTGATTTCTTGTCTTTGTTTCTTGTTTTTATTTCCGCTGCGCTAACCCTAGTTTGTAGAAAGAAACGAACGCGATTTGGGGTCGGCTATTCACACCCCCCCCCTCTCTAGCCGCGATCATCGATCCTAACAAGTGGTATCAGAGCGAGGTCGCTTTTCGCCGGATTAACACCCGAGGGAGCACAAGCTAGAGATGGATCAACTCGGAGAAGACATCACGATTCCACCCTTCTACGATCGCGACGACTTCGCGTTTTGGAAGGTAAGAATGAAGTACTTTCTTATGACTAACCTTGAAAATTGGAGTTGTGTTCAATTAGGTTTCAAGCCTCCGATGGACAAGAAAGGAGAAACCCTAGAGAAGAAGGAGTGGACCAAGGAACAAGTCCACCATTCCCTAGTCAACGATGAGGTATTGAAAATTTTTGAATTCTCTTTACCTAATGATGTTTTGTGTAGGATAGGTGGATATAACGATGCCAAGGAGTTGTGGAACAACTTGGCAAAGTTCCATGAGGAGAACTCCACTTCAAGTCATGAAGAGGAGTCAAGTGAGCCAAGTAGCTCACTTCATGGAGGAATGGATTTAGAAGTTAAGGGTCACTCAACATCTAAAGAAGAAGAGGAGGAGAGTTCTTCTTCAAGTTCGAAGCAAGAAGAAGAAGCTTCTACCTCCGGAAGGGATGAAGGAGAGAGCGTTCATCCATCCTCAACTCTAGGTAACTCAAGCCATTTAGTTTCTAGCAAATTACACATAATGTGCTTTGAGTGTAGGGAATTTGGACATTACAAAAGTAAATGTCCAAAGAGGGTTAGAAAGACTCCACCGGCGCCAAAGGTCAAGGAAGCCGGAGTCCCAACAAGCAAGGGCAAGGAGCACGTGGTGTGCTTCCAATGCAAGCGAATGGGACATTATCGGAGCCAATGTCCGAGGGGGAGGCAATCTCACAAGGACAAGAGACCGAGCACATCGATAGGGGGAGCTAAGGCAAACCCTAAGGTAATCTCTAAGGCACATTCTTGCAATTCTAGTAGGATGCATGCTAGTAGCCTTATTGCTATTGTCAAGAATGATAAGCATGTTAATTATAGAAATCGATACACATGCTTAGGTGCCAAACATGTGAGCCTAGATAAGGATAACACTAGGAATGTCAATCCTAGGATTAACTCATCTAAGGTTAGGGAAAACCTAGGTAGAAATCCCAAATCATCTAGACATATGCCTAGGAATACCTCAAAGAAAAATGATAAATTAAAGTTTGAGGTATTAGAGAAAGAAAATCAAGTCTTGAGGTCAAGACTTGACTCTCTAGAAAAGGCTCTTGAGGATTTGACTCTAGGGTTTAAGGGTCAAAAACCAATGTCCAAGGACAAGAAAGGTTTGGGTCACAAACCTAAGTTCCAAGTGGTCAAGCCCACTTATCATAATGTTCCATTCGATTATGGAACAAAATCTAGGGCTAGGAAGACCATCACCAAGGTCACAAGGGGAGTCACCCCTAGAGTGGATCTTGATGAGTCCCAAATGACCAAGGCTTTAAAGCCTAGGAGGGTCATTAGGAGGGTTGCTAGGGAAGTCATCCCTAGTGAATATTTAGTGAACCCAATGAGCTCCAATAGGTATTGGGTTCCTAGGAGCGTGATTTCATTATGCTAGATGAGTTAGGGTGTGCCAACCTTACTTGAATAGGTAGTTAACCTAATCATGGCAAAAGGTGGCACTTTAGGAATTCTCAAGGTGTAATCAAGCCTTGAAAATGAAGTGAAAAATTATTCCTAAGGTGATTAGGATGTGCCAACCACATTTGAGGAGTTTTCTAGAGTCAATCTAGTTGGCACATAGTGATCTAAAAGTCTTGAGGATATGATTTTAGATCTATTACACTTAGGAATATAGAACCTATGGCAAAATGATCAAAATTATCAAAAATGGCAACTAAGGCTAGAATTAGGTATTTCCTATACCTTTACATGTTATTTGTCATATATTGTTTGCCATATGCCATGTCATGACATCATATTTATTTTATGATCATTTGAAATGTCATGATAATGCTTAGGTTATCTATATGTCATGCCTAATTTAAGTTTCATACTTTATGTCATGACATCATGACATTGGCACATGTTTTTATTTATGATATCATTATATGTCATGTCATCATCTCTTGCATCTATAATCAATGAAATTGATTTAAGGACTAAAACACAATTTGATATGGAGATCGATTTGGTGTTTAGAAAATGCATGAGAACCTAGTTAAGATAACCTAAACCCATATCTCACATCAAAATTGACTTGGATGTGTTTGATACACCTTAGATGTGTGTGAGATATTAGGATAATGAGTTAGGAACAAGGTGCATAGTTCTTGTACCTAGATGAGCCTAATTCAAATTTGGGGATCATAGGAAAAGCTTATGTACAAGTCATGTACATTTAGCCCAAAGATTGTGGTCCTAAATTAAATGGTTTAAAATCATTTCAAAATTGATTTGAAAAACCTTGATAAAGCTTTTCTAGTGATAGCATTCATCATTGAGCAAAGTGATACAAAGATGCTATTTCAAAGACTTTTGAACTTTGTATCAAGATTTGAAAATGGAAGTTATTTTCATAGAAAACTATTTTTCCATGATAATATATGTTATGAGGAATGTATCCTCAAAGTTTTACAATTTTTGGAATTTTCTGGAATTTTCTAGGAGTTTCTGAATTTCGGGAGGAAAATCAGAAATTCTGATATCAGACTTGTGGACCGATCAGAGAGGATTCTGATCGGTCCAGGTCTGTGTGGATCGGTCACTAGGACCGATCCAGGAGAGTGTGGATCGGTCTGGTGACCGATCCAGTGAAGGTTGATCGGTCTGCGATCAGAGCGTGCCAAATTCTGATTTTTCGACTGTTGTCTGAAATTTCAGCTCAGGAAGTAGTGTTTTAGGTTTCTAAAGGTTTGGAACTCTCCAAGACATTGTTGGTGCAATGGTCAAGGGGGAGTTGACCTTTAGGGGGAGTTTTACTTATTAGTCAAGAGGAGTTGACTTTTAGGGGGAGTTTTTACTCGTTGAAATTTTTGAGGATGAGTGATATGGAATTATCACTTAGTTGATTGTTGAATTTAGTATCAAGGGGGAAATTAAGGGTTTCAATGAAAAGTATGGGACTTTCATTAGGAAGAAACTCTTGACCTTGATTTACTCTTTTTGATGTGTGTCAAAAAGGGGAAGAGTGTAGGTTTGGGGAGAATATTCAAGGAAGAACATTAGAAAACCTAAGTTAGGTTATGGTTTTGTCAAACATCAAAAAGGGGGAGATTGTTGGTGCAACCTTAGGTCAAGGTTGACCTGGTTGACCCGACTCGAGTTGACCTGACTCGAGTTGTATTTTGATGTTTGAGGAAAACAGAAGAGTTGTATTTTGATGGGAGATTGTGGGTGCAACCCGTGTGGTCAAGGTTGACCTGGTTGACCCGAGGTGAGTTGACCTGACTCAGAAAAGTCCAAGCAGGGAGCTTGGCATGGGAAAAGTCCAAGCAGGGAGTTTGGCATGGTGAAAAGTCTAAGCAGGGAGTTTGGCATGGTGAAAAGTCCAAGTATGGAGACTTGGCACGGAGAAGTCCAAGTATAGAAGCTTGGCACATGGGAAGTCGGAGAGGGCTCGGTAGCTCGTTCTCCGGACTGTGGTCAGAGAGGGCTCGGGAGCTCGTTCTCTGGACCGGATGGAAGTCGGAGAGGGCTCGGTAGCTCGTTCTCCGAACTGTGGTCAGAGAGGGCTCGGTAGCTCGTTCTCTGGACCGGATGTGGAAAGTCCTGGTGAGTGAAGCCAGGCAGACGGAAAAGTCCTGGTGAGTGAAGCCAGGCAGATTGGAAATCCTGGTGAGTGAAGCCAGGTGTAAATCCTAGTGAGTGAAGCTAGGTGAAAGTGAAAGTCCTGGTGAGTGAAGCCAGGCAGTTGGTGAAAGTCCTGATGAGTGAAGCCAGGCAGTGGGAAAGTCCTGGTGAGTGAAGTCAGGCAGTTGGTGAAAGTCCTGGTGAGTGAAGCCAGGCAGTGGGAAAGTCCTGGTGAGTGAAGCCAGGCAGTTGGTGAAAGTCCTGGTGAGTGAAGCCAGGCAAGGGAAAGTCCTGGTGAGTGAAGCCAGGCAGTTTAGAAGTCATGGTGAGTGAAGCTAGGCAAGGAAAAATCCAGATGGATCAAGGGTGATCGGACATCTGGTGTTGAGAAGGTCAAGTAGGTCAAGGGAGTGACCGAATACTTGACACGAAGAGAAAAGTCCAAGTGGGTCAAAGGGATTGACCGGACACTTGGTGGGGAGTCTTAGCAAGTCAAGGGAGTGACCAGATGCTAAGCATGAAATACTAATAGGTCAAGGTTGACCGGATATTGGTGTGGAAGGCTTGGGACTTTGTTTGGGCAAAAACCAAGCTCTGGATCGATCAGTGGATCGATCCAGTGATACACTGGGTATCTGGATCGGTCTGGTGACCGATCAGTAACCAAACAGTAGCTTACTGAGTGTTATCTGATCGGTCTGCAGACCGATCAGGAAACAACGATCAGAAGGCAAGAAGCTCGGGAGAAAAGGAAGGGGATCGGTCCCTGGACCGATCAGAGAAAGCTCTGATCGATCCCCAGGACCGATCAGGATGAAGCTGGACCGATCAGGAGCATGCCTGATCGGTCCAGACCTTAAGCACAGAAAGGTCACCGATCAGGGCTTAGCCTGATCGGTCCCCATGACCGATCAAGAGCTCTGTGGACCGATCAGGATGGAGCCTGATCGGTCCAGAACTATCCGTTGTGAGTAACAACGGCTATCTCCATCTTCTTCGCTGTCCTCTTTGCGTGCAGGTTATAAAAGGAGATCGAGGCTTCTCTGCTTCTACTTCTTTTCACTGCTTCATCTTCTTCTTGCTGAGCTTTGGTGCTGTGTTTGAGCTCTGCTGAGCTCCCTACTCCACTGAAGCTTCGAGTGAGCTTCTCGGCTGGTCAGCTGCTGCTGTTCTTCTGTGAAGTTGCTGCTTCATCAACGGAAACCAGTCGAAGGCAAGCGTGTTTGTTTTTACATTCATATTGTTGCCTCTTCTTGTATTTCTTGTACACTCTGATCTTGCTGTTGCAAGAAAGTATTGTGGCGAGGTTTCTCCACCCAGAAGGAGTTTGTCTTAGCCGGTTCTCCGGGGACTCATCCACCGACGGATTGGTAGGCTTCGTCCACCTTACGGGCACGCCGAGGAGTAGGAGTTTCATCTCCGAACCTCGTTACATCGACGCGTATTGAGGTTTGATTTCTTGTCTTCGTTTCTTGTTTTTATCTCCGCTGCGCTAACCCTAGTTTGTAGAAAGAAACGAACACGATTTGGGGTCGGCTATTCACACCCCCCCTCTCTAGCCGCGATCATCGATCCTAACAGTTAGGCCTTCAGTACCTAAAGGGGGAGTTTGTCCTCTAGAAAAGGAGAAGAATGGAGGGAACCATCATTCAGATATTGGCATGAAGGGAGTTGAGGCTATGGGATTAGCCTAATTTCCTAACTTAACATGTGGTATTGTCAAACATCAAAAAGGGAGAGATTGTTGGTGCAATATTCCCTAGGTCAAGGTTGACCTGTTTGGCTGGGCTTGAAGTGAGTCAAGCTCGAGTCTTGATGATTTGGTTTCGATGTTTGACAATACTTGTAGACAACACATGAACATTGCAAGTGAATTGTTCATATGGGGAGATTGTGAAGGAGAGTCAAGTAGGTCAAGGTTGACTGGATACTTGACTGAAAATCCTAGTGAGTGAAGCTAGGTGAAAGTCCTGGTGAGTGAAGTCAGGCAGATGAGAAGACCTAGTGAGTGAATCTAGGCAGAAGGGAAGTCCTGGTGAGTGAAGCTAGGCACGGGGAAATCCAGATGGGTCAAGATTGACCAAACATCTGGTGAAAGTCCAAGTAGGTCAAAGGGATTGACCGGATACTTGGCAAGAGGAGAAAAGTCCAAGTGGGTCAAAGGGATTGACCAGACACTTAGTGAGAGAGTCCTAGCTGGTCAAGGGTGACCGGTTGCTAGGTTTTATGTACCAACAAGTCATGGTTGACTGGATGTTGGTTTAGGGGGCTTTGGACTTACTTTTGGGTAAAAATCAAGATCTGGATTGATCAGCCGATTGATCCAGCAGATCTGGATTGATCAACCGATTGATCCAGCAGATCTAGATCGATCAGTCGATCGATCTAGCAGATCTGGATCGATCAGCCGATCGATTGGATCATGCCCAATCGATCAGCTGATCGATCGGGTGAGTCCCCACGAACAGAACCCCTTTGGATCGATCCGTGGATCGATCCAGAGGTCCCAATCGATCAGTGGATCGATTGGGAGCTGTTGTTTGTGCGCGATAAGGCCTGCATCGATCAGCCGATCGATCCAAGCTATTCCAGAGAGCACAGAGGCACTCTGGATCGATCGGTTGATCGATCCAAAGCTTCCCCGATCGATTGGGAGCAATCCAATCGATCGGGATCCGACCGTTGGCGTCGTATTTAGCTGCAGGCGAGCATTTCCTTCAGCATAACTTCACCGATTCATCTCAGATCACTTCAGCGCTTCCACAGCTTCTCCACAAAGATCAGATCGCCAGTTCTTGAAGGTTCTTAGAGGTTTTCCAAGTCAAGAGTCGGATCTACAGCTAAAGAAGAAAGCTAGGGTTAGGGTTTCTATACTCATTATAAGCTTTTGCTTGTATTTGTGTATCCTTTCCCTTTATTCTTGTAGTGTGAACTTGTAGGGCTTCTCCACTTTCGGTAGTTATCGAAAAGGAGTGTTTATTAGTGAAGGTGTGTGTGTGTGTGCGTGGATCCTTGGACTAATCACCTCTTGTGAGGTGAATACCAAGTAAAATCCCAAGTGTTAGCGTTGTATGTCTTTGTTTCTTGTATTTCCGCTGCACATCTTCGAAGAAACAAGCAACGTCAAGAACACAAAGCGCGCGCCGAGCTATTCACCCCCCCCCCCCCCCCCCCTCTAGCTACATTTTGATCCCAACATAATTCACTAAAATACCTCTTTTGAAATTACTGGAAGAAGAAATTTTACAGAGAAAGTCAAAATAAGTGTAACACAGTACACTTGTCCTTTTGCAAAACTTAAGTACATAATTTAAAGTTACCAAACACTTTTCTTGAAGTTGGTCAGCTCGAGTTTGGTGTTTGAGCAACTTCTTAGCTGTAAATGACCATGGTAGCATTGCAGTGGAGTTGTAGCAAGAAGCTAGAGCATTCGGAAATCCAATTGGAAGCGCAGATGATCGTATGAGTGTTGTCTTATGAAGCTTGGTCGAGTCCCCCTTATAAAGGATGTGGAAGGCACCTTCCATAGCCATTGAAGACACCTTCAATATGACAAACTCTATCTTGACTTCACTGCACATTATCTGCGACGAGATCCAAAAATTATCATGCAAAGGTGCCTTCAAGTGAACAATTCCAATGCGCCTTCCATCCCTTTGAATGCGCCTCAAGTACTATTCACTCAATGTTTTTTTTGCTCTTCTTGCTCTGAAAAGCGTGTTAATTCAATAAACTAAATAATAACCTATAAGGCAAGTATTAGTACAATAATATTGAGTAGTAATTAGACCATGATCTAGTCAAGGTTTTAGTTTAGGGATCTGAAATGGTCCTAAACTGGACCGACGCCTACTGTCCCTCAACCGAGACACATCCTCACCGAGTCACTCTTCTCCAGTAACTTACCTTTACTTACCAACTTGCAATCAGTTTGACTAGCCTCTTGATCCACCAGGTCTTCATGCCAATTGTCAGATCCACAGACCGAACTGGACTTCTGTCGGTTGTCCATTAGACTTCTTGTCAGATATCAGGTCGACCCGTTGACCTATCTAGACTTTGTATCAGCTATCTGGTCCTGCAGACCTAGCTGGATTTCATTCTGGTGTCTAGTTCTCCAGACTCGTCAATTCCTGCACACTTAGCAAAGTAGTTAGACAAATAACACATCTAACTTTAACCTATTTGTTATACATCAAAACTAGATTATTAGTGCAACTTGCACCAATACTTACAATCTCCTCCTTTTTGATGTTCATCAATCTAAGTTAAGTTAGAATAATACTAAATAATAAAATAAGTTATTATTGCAAGTAAGTGCAATAATTTGGCAATAAAATAAAATAAATTTGTACTCCCCTTATAGTAGATTCAATTCTGGCATCATGTAAAACTCAGATCCCAAGTACTGACTGTTGGTGCAACATCTCTCAGGTCAAGGTTGACCTGGTTGACCAAGCTTGAGTCTTGGTTTGGGTTTCGATATTTGACAATACAAGGTTGATTGAAGAAGAGTCAAGTAGGTCAATGATTGACCGGATACTTGACTGGGAAGTCCTAACTGGGATGTTAGGCGAAATGAAAGTCCTGGTGAGTGAAGCCACGTAGCGGAGAAATCCTAGTGAGTGAAGCTAGGTGAAAGTCCTGGTGAGTGAAGCCAGGCAGAAGAGAAGTCCTGGTGAGTGAAGTCAGGCAGAAGAGAAGTCCTAGTGAGTGAAGCTAGGCAGATTGGAAGTCCTGGTGAGTGAAGCCAGGCATGACAAAGAAAAGTCTAAGTAGGTCAAAGGGATTGACCGGATACTTGGCACAAAGAAAAGTCCAAGTAGGGCAAAGGGATTGACCGGATACTTGGCACAAAGAAAAGTCCAAGTGGGTCAAAGGGATTGACCGGACACTTGGTGAGGGAGTCCTAGCAGGTCAAGGAAGTGACTAGATGCTAGGCATGACGTACCAACAGGTTAAGGTTGACCGAATGTTGGTTTGGGAGGCTTGGGACTTGGTTTTGGGTAAAAAACCAAGAGCTGGATCAATCAGTGGATCGATCAATGGATCGATCAGTGGATCGATCCAGGCAGTTTCCCAACGCACAGAAAGCCTCTGGATCGATCAGTGGTCCCAATCGATCAGTGGATCGATCCAGGCATTTTTCCAGAGCACAGAGGCGCTCTGGATTGATCCGTGGATCGATCCAAAGCCTCCCCGATCGATTGGGAGCATTCCAATCGATCGGGATTCAACCGTTAGCGTCGATTTAAGCCGCAGGCGTTCATTTTCTTAGGTATTGCTTGCACGACAAAGCTCAGATCTTCACCAGCGACTCCACAGAGCTCTCCACGCCAGTTCTTGAAGTTCTTGGAGGTTCTTCCAAGTCAAGAGGCGGATCTATTGCAAGAGGAAGAAAGCTAGGGTTAGGGTTTTCTTGTACTCATTGTAAGTTTTGTGCTTGTATTTTGCATCTTTTCCCCTTCTTCTTGTAGTGTGAACTTGTAGGGCTTCTCCGCCTTCGGTAGTTACCGAAAAGGAGGGTTTTATTAGTGGAGGGTGCGTGAGTAGGTGTGGATCCTTGGACTAGTCACCTCTTGTGAGGTGGATACCAAGTAAACCAACCTTGTTAGCGTTGTGTGGTTTGTTTCTTGTATTTCCGCTGCGCATTTTTGAAGAAACAAGCAACGACGAGCACCTAACACGCGACGAGCTATTCACCCCCCCTCTAGCTACTTTTCGGTCCCAACACTGACTACAGGAGAAAACTCACCTCTTTGCAAAAGAGACACCATAGGGAGGAAGGGTTGGATTCTTTTTGATGTAATGCCTCCCTAAACTTACTTTCTAATTTCTCCCTTTTTGATCACATCAAAAAAATATGGCTATATATAAAAAAAATCTAAAAATTTTTCTACAAGTGATAAAAATTTCAAGTATAAAACATTTTTTAGTTTAACCGTAGAAAATATTTTAAACAAAGAAAAATATTTTTGAAAATAAATATTTAAAAATAGTTTTACAATCCTAATAGGAGATAGAGGAAGAGGAAGACTAAAAAAAGACTTGGTTAGCAACAATAAAACAAGATAAAATTTTTTAAATATAGATGATGATATAATAGGAGATAGAGCTTAATGGCGTAAAAGGATTCATACAGCCGACCCCACCTAGTGGGAAAAGGCTTGATTGTTGTTGTTGTTGTTGTTGTATAGTTTTACAATCCTAAAAATCTGGATGATTTTTTAAACATTCAAAATACAACAATAATTATCTAAAAAATCAGGTTTTTCAAAATTCATCTCCAAAAAATTTTAAATTATATTTTTTAAAATATATATATAATTGTTGAAAAATCCCAAAAAGGTTTATACTAGCAGATTAATCATTTGTGTAACAAAGAAAAAATTCAATAAAAAATATGAATAGAAGGTATACAAACTAATTAATTTTATAAATAGAATTAAAACAAATTAAAATTAAAACATAGACAAAATTTATTTAATCTAAGCATGATTTAGGAATCCAAAATAAGTTTTTATCTACTAGATTAACAAGATATTTTTTTGGAATATATTTTCATGTTATTTTTCTAATTTGACCCTTGTGAAATCTAAAAAATCAGTTAAGCCTTTGAGAATTTCTAAAATACTAAACATTTGAAGATGAATTATTCAATTTTTCTATTTGATTCTTCAACTTTTCATTTTTCAACCTTCAATTTTATCAAAATCTTCTAATAGGCATGATTTTGCTAGGGTAACTCTTAATTCTAAATTCTCCTTTCTTAATTGTTCATTTTTTGTTTCTAGTTTACATGAACTTCTAGAGAACATTTTGATAAATTTATACAATTTATCGAGAGGTAGAGAACATACCTCACTTACTGAGTTGATCTAGTTATTCGACGCTCCCCCTTCATCACTTCTTTCTTTTGAAGTGTCTTTGTCTTCAGGTAAGTATTTGGCTATTAGTGTTGTGTCAATGACCTCCTAAGTCTCAGATTCATCTAGTGATGAAATTATGTTCATCGAAGAGCGAATGATGAAGCGATGCCCATCGAAGAGTCAGATTCTTCATTTCTTGATTCTTTATGGAGTTCAAAGAACTTTTTCCATAGTTCTTTTGCACTTTTATAGGCTCCAATTCTTTCGAGTTCTTGAGCAGATAGCACACTCAGAAAATGAAACTCAACCTTATCATTTGCCATAAATTCTTCTATTGCTTGTTAGTCCAATGATGTTCCTCAAGTTCTTTTTCATCTTTACTTTTGGGCACTTCAAAACCAAATTTAATTGTTAATAAAATATTAAAGTAGGTTTTTAGAAATATCTCCATGCGTCTCTTTCAAAATGTGAACTCTCCCTTGAATATTGGTGGGTAGATACTAGATCCCGTCATCTTACTTTTGCTTTAACTAGTGGTTAGTCCTTCTAAAGTGTCCTTACTCTAATACCAATTGTTGGTCCTAGTGTGGCCGGCAGAGGAGGGGTGAATTGCCCAAAAATAAGAGTTAAAAACTTTCTTGTGCTTCTTGAAGTTAGCAAAGATAACACAGGTTAGTTGAACAAAAATTAATTAATAAAAAAGAAAGAAGAGGCAGGATTTACTTGGTCACAACCAGGGAGGTTTTTAGTCCAAGACTTTGAAAGCTCCACTAAAAATCTCCTTCAGGCAGAGTAACCTCTTACAACAATTAAGTACATAAAATAAAAATAAATAAACAGTAGAAGCAAGTGTTTCATTTTTTTAGTGTTGTTTTGAACTCATAAGATCAGTGCTCTATTTTGTCCACTAGTCGAAATAGTCATTTTAATGATGTGACACTTCTGAGTGCTTGGACCTGATCCAGGCACTCCAGTGGTGCAAGTTTATCAGCTTCACAACAGATTAGAGATAAAACTTTATCCCTACTCAACACTTGGAATGTTGCTGACATGGGCTCCAATAGTATCCACAGTAACATCTCAAAGAGGAGGTGTCTGTTTGGTACCAGGATAGTCCGGGCGCTTGGACTTGGTCCGGGCACTTGGAAAAAGTCAATACATAGTTGACTTTGTCTGACTGCTGCTCCAGTCACTTGGGTGATTCTTTGACCATCTAGAGTTGAGCTCACCTGAACCCAACTCTGACCTTCTCTCCTCGAGCAATCTTCTGATTTGGCTTCTCGTCCCTCAGAAGTGTTGCGCACATCCTTCTTTCTCCACCAGTGTATTCTTCAGTAGCTTCTCGTCCCTCGAATACACCGAACCCGTAGACTCGCTTCCCATGCCATCATTCTCATCTGTGGCATCTTCTACTCGACTTTTTGTGTTCCTAAGTCTTTGTACACTTAGACATAAGGCATCAAAAACACCGAGTCTAACTTAATCCGGTTGACCACATCAAAACTCACTTGGGGTGCTTACATATATTTTACATGCAACTAATGATAAGGGTTTACTATATGAGATAAAATAATTTCTCTCTAAGAACTTTAATATGAAAGATATGATAATGCATCTTATGTCATTAACATTAAGATACACAAAGATAGATTTGAAGAATCATAGGTTTGTCTCAAGAAACCTATATCAACAAAGTTTTAGAGAGATTTTAGATGAAAAATTGTTCACCAAATATAGCTCCCATTGTGAAAGGTGACAAATTCAATATAGATCAATGTCCGAAAAATGACTTTGAAAGAGAACAAATGAAAAACATTCCTTATGCTTACCTTGTTGGAAGCTTAATGCATGCTCAAGTCTGCACTAGACCTGACATTGCATTTGCTGTTGGTATGTTGGAAAGATATCAGAGTAATCCGAGTATAGACAATTGTAAAGCTACAAATAAGGTGATGAGATACCTTCAAGGGACTAAATGTTGGTATGATATGCACTAACGGTATAACTCAGGTTTTGATGAATGACAAGTGAGTTAAGTTAAGTGCCTTTGTGATCTAAGTGTTTTACCAAGCGTGCAGGAATTGACGAGTCTGGAGGACCAGACACTAAGCTAAAATTCATCTAGGTCCGTGGGACCAGATAGCTGGTGCGAAGTACAAATACGTTAATGGGCTGACTTGATATTTGGCAGGAAGTTCGATGAACAACCGACATAAGTCCAATTGGGTCTACGGACCTGACAACTGACATGAAGACCTGATGGGTTGTAAGGCTAATCAACTGACTACAAATTGGTAAGTGAAGGTAAGTCATTGGAAAAGAGTGACTCGGTGAGGACAAGCCTCGGTTATGGGACAGTAGGCGTCAGTCCAGTTTAGGTTCATTTCAGATCCTTAAACTGAGACATTGACTAGATTCTAGTCTCATGATAGATATGGTCTAATTACTACTCAGTATCATTATACTAATACTTGTCTTGTAAGTTATTATTTAGTCTATGAGAATAACATATTTTACAGGACAAAAAGAGCACAAAAAGCCTCGAGTGAACAGTACCCGAGACGCCTTCTATGGGATGGAAGACACCTTCAAGCAGTGGAAGGCGCCTTGGCACTGTTCATAGAAGGCACCTTCAGTGCATAGAAGGCGCCTTCCATAGAATAAAGTTTAGAATTCGTCAAAGATAAGGACCAAACTATTCAGGATCAGAATTGTCACATTGGAGGCGCCTTCAAGGTCTTTGAAGGTGCCTTCCATGCTCAATATAAGGGGTGCTCGCCCAAGCCATCAAAGAATACACTTATACGAACATTTTCACTTCCGATCGAACTTCCGAATGCTCCGTCTTCCTGCTACAACTCTACTACGATGCTGCTACACTCATCTACTACTAAGAAGTCGCCCAAGTACTGAGCTCAAGTTGACCATATTGAAAGAGTGTTTGATAATCTTTTCATTTGTGCACTTAATTACTGCAAAAGGACAAGTGTAGTGTGTTACACTTGTTTTTAATTCTTTTGTACTTGATTCCCTCTTCCGGAGGTACCGGAAGAGATATTTTAGTGGATTACCTATCGATAAGTCTGCGAGATCTGAGTCTTGGAATAAGAGTCGTCGAAAGCTCCGAACCAAGCAAAACTGAACATGTGCTCTTTTACTTACTTTTTTATTTCGCTTTCTTACTTAGTTTTCCACTGCGCACTTTGTTCTTAAAAAAGAAAGAGATTTGTTTTTGAAAATCGCGTGATTCATCCCCTCCTCTCACGTGTGACTTGATCCAATACTAAATACTACATGTTTGTATTTAGATAATCTAAGAATTTGGAAGTGATTAGCTACTCTAATTTAGACTACACCAATTGTATTCATTCACGAAAATCAACTTCTAGATATATTGTTATGCTAGTAAGTGGAGCTGTGTCTTGGAGACTTTATAAAGTAGACGTTGGCTGTCGCTTCCACTATGGAGACTAAGTTCTTATCTTATTTTGAGGCGACCTCGCATGGTGTTTGGATGAAGAATTTCATTTCGAGACTTAGAATTATGGATTCTATTTTTAAGTCATTGAGGATATATTATGACAATTCATCTATTGTCTTTATGGTTAAGGATAATAAAAGTGGGAGTAAAACTAAGTATATTATGACATTAAGTATTAACCATAAAAGAACATGTTAGAGATAAGACAGTGGTTATTGAACACATTAGCACTGATTTGATGATTGTTGATCCTTTGACAAAAGGCATGCCACCGTTGAAATTTAGGTATCATGTAGAGAGGATGAGACTTGGTTCCTTTATATAATTTTTATTGTTAGGATAATTTGGTTACCAATGAAACTCAATTATAATATTTCTCACATTTGTGCATGTATTAATTAATTTGAGATATATTATTAAAGTTGGACCTTGAATAAACATAAGGTTTATTCATTAAGATATATTTGTTGAGAAACATGATGCAATGTAATATATGGAAGATAATACTCTTGTTTAGAGTACTTATGGCCATGAATTATATATCTTGTACACTCATTTAATAAATGATGAGATACATATGTGTGCCAAGTAGGAGAATATTGAAAATATTTTATCTTGATTACACATCTTTCCTTATTAAATGACGCATATTTGTTAATATTTTATTTATACACAATCTTTTATCTTAATTAAGAGGTGTAAGATTAAAATGTACATAATTAATTAAAATCTTACCTTAATATGTATATCATATTTTTTTTTATATGGTATGATTATTTCATTATGATTTACCACAATATTAAGAATTGTCTCACTAATGATAATGAGTCCCTATAAATTCCTACCTTTGGGATCCCTCAACATAGAATAAGAGATTTGGTGGTGTTCAATTATTTTTCAAATATCAATAGCTGGATGTAATAATCGATTATTTTTTCACATTAAGTTATCATATTTATTTAGTATTTAAATAATTATAATAAGGAACACATAGTTTGTTGTGTGTAATCTAATAGGATATTATAAGAATAAATATCCACACATCAAGGAGGTAAAGAATGTAATTTCTAAACTTAGCTTGATGGATTTAATATTTCTACTAACCCAAGTTATAGAAGGAAAGAAGCAAACAAAGTAAAGAGCGGCCACTATCACATACAATGCGCAAAGAGGAAGATAGTGAAGAAGAAGACAAAGAGAGAATGAAAGAAAATTGAAGACTCAAATCAATGAGGAGCTACAATGAGAAAGGAGATGCTATCATCTCCTAATTTGAACTTCATGCATAGTGTTAATTCATATGTTTATTTATCTATGCACAATTATTGGTTAAAGTATGATGCTAGATTCTTAGTAGATTTCATGATAACGCTACTTTGCCTAAGAATAGAAAAATATTAGTCCTAGTGAGATAGATATGCACTATAGGAGAAGAGGTGAATAGCCTTTGTATCTACAAATCAAAGATATTAATTCTCTTAATTAATTAATTTATTTTATTAATATAGTAATTTTGATTAAAATTATCCACATTGTGTTAATTAAATAATTAGTTTAAGTTTTTTTAATAGATATCCTTTTGCCCGCTTAGATTAAAAAACAAAAGAGAGAGAGAAAAAGCTAAAGAGAAGGCTATCACGGAACGCAATTTCGATAATGCTCCCTAATTACGTAACGCTGGCTGGACCCTGTTCTAGCCACAACAGCAGCCCACTCAGAAGGCCCACGTGAGAGATTTTGAATCGACAACGTGGACATGACGGTGAAGTTGGGTACACCGCCTCCCCTGCTATTGCGGTTGCCGGCGCACGCACGTCTCATTTAATCAAATGACTGCGAGCGACGTCCGTCCCACAGGAGTTCATTTTCGTGATTTCCACTTCCATTCGCACGACGCCGGCGTTGACCCACTGCTTACCCGCACTTCGTGTCCGTCGCACCAATGGACCCCATCCCCGCCAAACAACGCATGGTTTCATTCTATTTTATTTTAACGATCGTAGATAAGACCGTAAATGAATGAAACGTTCATGAATAAATTTGATATTCGATTTAATAAGAATTTATTTATATTTATTCAATATATATAAAATTAATTAAATAAATAAATTTGAATAGTTCGTTAAGTTAAATAAATAAGTTTGAATATATATAAGTTCAGCTCGTTAATATTCATGAACAACGTTCGTGAATAATGTTCGTGAATAATTATATTTATTAATAAAACTCTTTTGAATATACTAAATAAATAATAAAATAAAATAAAATATATAAATTTAAATTATCAAACTCAATAATCAATCAAACAACTAAAAATTTCAAACAATTAAACAAGCTTGAATTAAAAACTTAATAACATGTAAATGAACTAAGCTCGAACCAAGCTCAAGCCAAGTTCGAACCAAGTTCAAGTCAAGTTTGAATTGAGAGCTTGATAACATCTATACGAACCAAGTTCAAGTCAAACTTTAAACAAGCTCAAGCTCATAAAAAATAAACCAAGCCAAGCTTGAACATTCATTTCAAAAACTAGGTTCATTCTAAGTTCGGCTCAGCTTAGTTATCTTATCAAATAAGCTTGAACACCCTAAAAGTCGACTCGACTTGATTTGTTTACCACCCTAATAGCAAGCCATGAAATATTTAGATTTATGGGAAATTATTTATTATTTTAATTTTTAACAAGGAAAAGAGAATTGAGAGAATGTCTTATTATATTTTTATATGAAAAATAACTATCTGTTGATTTTTCATTGCTTTCTTTCTCTTCTTCCCTGTCGTATTCTTTCCCTCCTCCCCGTTCTCGCCGCATGTATTCGGTGCATAAATTGCCGTCGCCACGAGCTGGCAACGAGCTCCCACGGTGGCGAGGGGAGCGCCATGGCGATATTCGGTTCCGGCTCCGCAGAAGACCCGCTTCCGGAGTCGGCGGCGAAGAGGAGGGCGGTACGGCGGTTCAATATTTCGGAGCGCGTTATAGTGCCGTGGCTCTTCGTGGCGAGCCTAGTCCTAGTACTCGTCGTGGCTCTGCGTGCCCGGCGCTCGGTCTATTACTACGAGCTCTTGTGGCAGAACGCAGCGAAGGCGGCGGGACGCGGAGGGGAGTGCGATTGGTTCGAGGGGGAGTGGGTGCGGGACGAGACGTACCCGCTGTACGAGTCGGCGGCCTGCTCGTTCCTGGACCAAGGATTCCGATGCGCCGAGAACCGGAGGCCCGACCAGTTGTACACCAAGTGGCGGTGGCAGCCCGCTCGCTGCAATCTTCCCAGGTCAACAAATTCCTTTGTTTTCCTTCTCTTTTTAGCCGTCAAAGTTCGATTCTTTCTGTTATTACTGTTTTTTTTTTTGGATAATTAGAAGAGCTCTCAAATATTTACACTTAGACGAAGACAGATTTTTAAGTGTATCTTTTTATTCTTAGATTTATAGTAATCTTCTCCAACTCACTGATATGATATTAATGAACTCAGGTTTTTTTACTAGTTAATGTAAAATGTGAAATAAATAGTTGTTTTCCACAAAATAAATAGGCTTTTAGATCATAGAAAACAATGATTTAGGTGAGGAGATTACTTAGGCTAATAGGCAGTCCTGCACTTGGTTAGTTTGGGAGATTTCTGTCATCCTCCTCGTTAATGCGAATTTTTTTGACTAGTTAGCAACAATCAATTCTGTGGTTTCAATACCTATACCAGAATTTTTTTTATCTTCTATTTGATAACTCTTTTAGAAACAGAGAATCTGGCTAAAAGAGAAAGTGAAGGAAAATTTTATCAACGTCTCAAAATTTTGACTGCTATGCATGGCAACCTGTTTACCAGTAACCTAGTTTCATGTCTTCCACCTTTTGAAGAAAGAAATCAAGGTTATTGAAACTCCTTTTTTTTCTAATACTTAATTTTTCTCATTTTTTTTTTCTATTGAATGTAGTGACACATCTGGCATTCATGTCAAAACCAGTATAATACAGTTACTTAGCTAATTACAGTAGCAATTTTCAGTTTAATGAGAAGAGGTTTAGAGTCATAGAAATGGTTCTTTTACTGTATTAAATCGTTTCTCAACTCATTTTGTTTATTATTTTGAGGGGCCAGATTTGATTCCAAGAAGATGTTGGAGAAGCTAAGGAACAGAAGGTTGGTTTTTGTAGGGGATTCGATTGGAAGGAATCAGTGGGAGTCTCTCCTCTGCATGCTCTCTACATCTCTTACAAACAAGAGCTCAATCTATGAAGTAAATGGCAACCCGATTACAAAGCATATGGGTTTCCTGGTGTTTAAATTTGAGGAGTACAATTGCACTGTTGAATACTACAGATCACCATTTCTAGTACCTCAGGTTCGCGCTCCAGCTGGTGTGCCTAAAGATGTGAAGACGACTCTAAGATTGGACATGTTGGATTGGACATCAAATAGTTGGAAGAGTGCCAATATCCTTGTCTTCAACACTGGCCACTGGTGGAACTACGAGAAGACCATAAGAGGGTAATGATTATATAGCGTAATCAAACTACATTCTAACTGGAATACTAGTAAATTTTGATTCCTTATCTTTTGGTTTCTAATTTCTCATTTTGTTAACATCATAGAGACAAGCAGTAGAGCCTTATCTAACGAGTAGAGCAAGATCACATTGCATATAACATGAGCCTTGAAGTTGTTTTAGATTTCAATCCAGAAACTACTGCAGTTTGATATTTCTAAATGAAAAAGGTCACCAAATAATAATTATCTACTATCATGTTCCTTTTTCCTACTAAGTTTGAGGTAGCAATTCTCTCTGCACAAATACTCTGTTTATTTCCACAAACTTTATGTAATTACTTTGGATTTGTCGTGATTGATAGTTATGAATTACAAATTGGATGTTCATTTGAATGTTGTAGAACTTGAGCATCAAAATATGATTTATAGCTTAAACGACTATCTATATTTGTACGAATTAAAAGAAAAGACATTTTTCAGGGGTTGTTATTTTCAAGAAGGAAATCAGGTGGCAATAGAGATGAGTGTGGATGAGGCTTATCAGAGAGCAATGCAAACGTTGTTCCAGTGGATTCATAAGGAAGTCAACAGAAGTAAGACACAAGTTATCTTTCGAACATATGCTCCTCCTCATTTCAGGTAATTGACTGATTTGTTTGTGTTATTCAGTTATTTAGCTTCCTATTAGACTGGTTACTTTCTTCTTTCTGTAAATATCATTTCTTTTTTAACCAATATTAGCTGGCCAAGGATTATCACACAGTCAGAATTCCTATTCGTCTTAGTTTTCGACTTGTATAACTTTTTTGCGTATTATCTTGCTAATTTTCATCAAAGATTGTCTAGCCATGACTTTCTTATGTAAAATTGATCATCATTTTTCTCTGGATTTACCAAATTCTAAGAATATGTAGGGATCTTCTAGATTATAATTGATGTGGGTTTTCTTGTGCATGCCTATCTTTGTATCAACTACGGGCACACCTATCACTTTAAACTACATATTAGTGGCCTACACACGGTAGCACACATCCATGGACTAAGACTAATCGGATGCATTTTGACTATATTGATGAGAAATATGGTCCACCTTGAACATAAATATCACATTTAACACAAGTTTAAGCTTTAAGAGCTTTTGATCAGGATTTGTTCATCTTCCCTTTTGTTTCCTATTGGGGTGAATGAGAAAGGACTCAAAAGAGAGCAAGTGAAATAAGAAGCATAACATAAAAATAATTTGAATATTTCAACGAATGGATCCATGTCTATATAGTTATCAGTTGTTGGCAAAATATTTACTACCCAACTCCGTTCGCAAACTACAAATGTGGATGGTTTCCGGTTCAGTTGAGTTATGCAATGAGAATGAGATAGATTGCTTTTATATGTTTGGAAATTTTCCTACTTCAGGATAGATGAGTCCATGATGAACTAACCAAGCCATAATTTCTTCATCCCGATTACCCAGGCAACTTCTGAGCAGGCTGTAGTAACTTCCACAAAAAAAAATTATGTTCCATAAAGTTTTTCATGGGCATGTTCTTTATTAGGACCACTCCTCTTTTTGCCCTTGCTTATGCTTAATTCCACTAATCTGCACAAACCAATAACATGTGATGGTTGTGACATGTATATTAAATATCTCTTGAACGAATGAACAAACCAACAAAGATTGGATTGTGTGAAGATTTCGCTTGGTCATATTGACCTTAGGCATGTTCAGGTAGTAATTTCTGACATGAAAGTGAATGATTCAGTTTAGAGGAAAAGTCACTTCGTTAAAGAACTACTTGATCTTTGTTTTGTTTTTCTAGTTCAACAGTGGTCGTACACACAACGAAATCACTTTTACTTCATCGATTGTTTAAATTCTTGTTCTCGTGAGTTAGTAAAATATAACCAGTGGATGTCTTTATTGAACTCATGTCAAGAAACATTTTATTCAATGTTTGGTACAAAGATTCAAAGTTTGTTATGATAAGGTGGAAAGTAGTTGGACTCAAACTGATTGGAATATTATGCTGACTTACATGCCTTTGTGCAGAGGTGGTAACTGGAGAACAGGTGGGGCTTGTCACTTAGAGACACTGCCAGATTTAGGGCCTCAGATATCCCTGAAACCCTGGTCACAATTCCTGAAACCATTTAGGAATGTGGCATCAAAGAATTCTACAACAACAACACTAGAACTCGATCTATTGAATGTGACCGAGATGACAAGCCGAAGGAAAGATGGACATTTATCTTTATACTATCTTGGCCCCTCACGCCTATCTCCTGTGCAAAAGCAAGACTGCAGCCACTGGTGTTTACCTGGGGTTCCAGATGCATGGAATGAGCTACTCTATGCACTTTTCATGCGATGGGAATCCATGCGGCACCACAATGTGATTATTGAGGACAACATAGGGATAAAGCCGAGCTCGTAAAATAAGCAAATTAATTATCTTTTGCAGACTAAATGAAGGCCTGATTGCGATCAGTGAAACTTGCTGCAAGCTCAGGTGCAGAAGTTTGAAGAAGCTTGTCGATGTTCTTCTGCAAAGACTGGGAATAGAAGAAACAAGGGGGATATCACTATTACTTGTAAATAGACAATAGTTATTTATCATTTAGAGAAAAGGTGGTTGTTTCCAGAGGCTCAGAAATGGTACATCATAGATTCTTGGATGATGATGAGCTTGATAATACTCAAATTATATTGTCTTGAGAGAGTTTTTCTTCGAAAATTTATATACACGAACTCGAAAGGGTGCACATATGTATTCTTTGACATTAATTTTGATACTGGTCTCCAAGAAACATTTCCCTCGTCTTATATTCTCGTTTTATATTCTATTTGTGCTCCTGATGTTTCATTTCTAGTTGATACTCTCATCGAGTTTTACATTGCCATTCCACAAGAAGACCCCTCCAAAAGTTGCATTCGGCAGAGATTAATGCGAGAGATCCCCTTTCAGTTCTTTTTTTTTTTCCAGTATAAGTTGTTGCTTTGTAGTAGTTTGGCTCAACTTTGAATTGTTGACTCATCCAGTTCTTTGTCCGTCGGCATCAATGCCACATTAGTTTGCAAACTCATCCAGCTCCTCTTTTTTCGTCGACAGCAACGCGTTGTAGGCTTGGCAAAAACGACAAAGTTGTTACACTTTTCGTGTGTCACTCCTGGAATCATCATCATATATAGTTGAATAGTTGAGTAGGTTTGTCGGGCATGTTTACAATCTCTAAGGACATGGATAAGCATTTCGGGGTGCCTTGAATAGACTAGGTAGCCCGATATATTGGAGATATGCGGTCGTACCCTTTCAGAATTAGAGGGAAGCCCATTGTGGGCTGCCTTCCAGAGGAGCCAACACAACGCTCTTTGTTGGAAAAAAAAAAAATAAACGGGCATCCCAAATTAACAGAAATATTAGTTTGATGTTTTTTCTAAAAAAGAAACATTAGTTTGATGTTTTTTTCTAAAAAAAGAATTAGATGAGCATCCTTCTAAAAAAAAAGTGAGTGTCCTTTATCCTGAAAATATCCCTACATTCAATGTTTTTGAAGCTACCCGCTACGTTCTACAATGTGTAGAAGCTGCCGACTCTACAGTCAGTAGCTACTACACGCTATAAAAGTTGCATGCTAGTTTCTACATGCTCGATCATAATTAAACTATGTTCATTTAAAATGTAGTGAGTGACATGGATAATACCACTCATTGCAAGCGACGGAAGGCGCCTTGAGTACTGTTTAGGGAAGGCGCTTTCCGGAACTTGGAAGGCGTGTCTTTAATCAGATAACGCAGAAGACTTCAGTGACAATAAAAAGTTGAAATTATGGGATAAACTTTTGGGGTTGAATGCGCCTTCAATGCTATGCAAGGCTCCTTCAACGCTATGGAAGGCTCCTTCAACGCTCAATAAAAGAGTCTCTCGACTAGCCACCCATACGCACTTCTACTACGATCTTCTACGCGTCCGTTTGACGTTCTGATTGCTCCAGCTTCGTGCTACTGCTCTTCTACGACTCTTATGTACCCGACTACTGCTAAGGAGTCATCCAACATCGAGTCTGATCTGATCATCTTTGAAGGTGTTGGGTAACAAAGTTCTTATTGTACTTAATTTCTACAGAAAAGGAAAATGTAGTGTGTTACTCTTGTCCTGATTTTTTTATTGTACTCGATCCCCTCTTTCAACGGTTCCAGAAGAGGTTATTAGTAAATTACCGATCGATAAGTCCGTGGGACCTGGGTCTTGGAGTAGAAGTCATCGAAGGCTCTGAATTAAGTAAAATCGACCGAGTTTCTGCTTTCGTACTTAACTTTTTCGCTGTACACTTTGTTTTCAAAATCGAAAAGAAGTTTTTTAAAACCATGTGATTCACCACCCTCTCCTCATGTGTGTCTCGATCCAATAAGTGCTATCAGAGCAGGTTCTGCTCTGAATTGGTGCGACCACCAATCAAGCTGGGGGAATTATTTTTTATTTTTTTTCAAATTTTAGTTTTTCGTATTTTATTTGAATTGGTAAAGTTTACCTCTTCAAATAACTCTATCTTGTTCGATTTTCACTCGAACAAGATCGGTCGATCAATTGGAGGTGCCCAATCGATCGGTTGATCGATTAGGAAAGGTTCTATGCTCGCGACAATTACTCTCAATCGATTAACTGATCGATTGGGCCAAATCTTCTTCGCGACACACATCCAATCGATCAACTGATCGATTGGACTACGGTTCAATCGATCGATTGATCGATTGGCCTGCCTTTGACTTGCCTAAATCAAGTCCAAGGTTCCCAAACCCAACATCCGGTCAACCGTGATTTGTTGGAACCTCATGCCTAGCATTCGGTCGACCTTGACCTGCTAGTGTTGGGACCGATATGTCTGCTAGAGGGGGGGATGAATAGCGTTTCGTTGCGCTTGTCGGTTGTTCGTCTTGATAATATGCAGCAGAAATAAACACAAGACACACACAACGCTAACACTAAGGATTTACTTGGTATCCACTTCAAGAAGAGGTTACTAACCCAAGGATCCACACGACACGCTCACTCCACTAATGAAAACCTCCTTCTCGATCGCAGCTGGAGGCGGAGAAACCTCGTACAGTACTCACACACAAACACAAACATGAACACAAGAAGAAGAAACAAAAATACAATGTAATACACCCTTCTTCTTGCTTACTTGTACTTGTCGTCGCCTCTTGAACCTTGGAGAAACTCCCCAAGTGCCTTCAAGAACTGGCGTGAGTAAATCGGAGAAGCTCGCTGTGAATCGATGAAGAACGGCGCAAAAGAGCGCAGGAGATCTAGCGAAGAAAACGCTCCGCCCAAGCTATATACAGTGCTCCCAATTGATTGAGATCAACCCCAATCGATTGCCACGTCACATCCGCACAATCCTAGCCATCCATCACCTGCATCCTGCGCAACGGTCGAATCCCAATCGATCGACCAATCGATTGGGAACATCTGGATCGATCGGTGGATCGATCCAGAAGCATTCTGTGCTTCTCGCGATCGCGCGAGAACACCTCTGTTCAATCGATCGACCGATCGATTGGCAGCTCCCCAATCGATCACCCAATCGATTGGGAAGGGTTCTGTGCTCACGAAATATGGTCCCAATCGATCGACCAATCGATTGAGTCATTCCTTCCTTCGCAGCACACTCCAATCGATCCACTGATCGATTGGTCCCTGGTTCAATCGATCGCCTGATCGATTGACCAGCCTGGACTTGACTCAAACTCAAGTCCAAACTCCCAAACCCAACTCCCGGTCAACTGATCGATTGGGACCATATTTCGTGAGCACAGAACCCTTCCCAATCGATTGGGTGATTGATTGGGGAGCTGCCAATCGATCGATCGATCGATTGAGCAGAGGTGTTCTCACACAGAGGGGTTCTGTGCTCACGAAATATGGTCTCAATCGATCAACCGATCGATTGAGTCATTCCTTCCTTCGCAGCACACTCCAATCGATCCACTGATCGATTGGTCCCTGGTTCAATCGATCGCCCGATCGATTGACCAGCCTGGACTTGACTCAAACTCAAGTCCAAACTCCCAAACCCAACTCCCGGTCAACTGTGACTTGTTGGGTCTTCATGCCTAGCATTTGGCCACTCCCGACCAACCTCGAACTAGCCTTCTAGCCTCCTCCATCAGCCTTGCGTCCCTCGGATATCTCCCCATCCTTCACGTCTTACCTTTTGGAGCTTCCATCGGCCTCATCCTAGTTGTCGATTTCTCCTCGTCAAGTCACACTAGGACTTACATTGCCAAGACCACATGCTTGGACTTACAACCTTTGCCAAGATCACACTTAGACTTTCCAATTGCCTGGCTCCTCACCAGGACTTTCCTTTTACCAGGATCACACTTGGACTTTCCAGTTGCCTAGCTCCTCACCATGACTTTCCCTTTGCCTAGCTATACTAGGACTTTCCAATTGCCTGATCTCACTTATCAGGACTTTCTCCACCAAGTCTGGTCAACACTGACCTACTTGGATTTCCACTCTTGCCAACCTTCCTGTTGGACTTATCTTTGTCTAATATCTAATTAAGACTTTCCCAGTCAAGTTTCCTGTCAACCTTGACCTACTTGACTTCTCTCTTGCCTAACCTCCAGTTAGGACTTTCCTAGATGCCTAAACTCTAGTTAGGACTTTCCCATTGCCTAAACTCCAGTTAGGACTTACCCGGTCAAGTCTCCGGTCAACACTGACCACTTGACTTGTCTTTTCATCAACCTGGTCAATCCCTTGACCATCTCCACAATCGGACGATTGCTCCAGCAATCTCCATACATTGTCAAACATCAAAACTCAATTCCCGACTCAAGTTTGACTCAACTCAAGCTTAGTCAAACTGGTCAAACATAACCTAGGGAAATTACCCCAACAATCTCCCCCTTTTTGATGTTTGACAATTCCTCTAAGTTAGGCTAAATCTCATAGCCTTAACCTCTTCTCTATCACAAGGCTAAATCTCATAGCCTTAATCTCTTCTCTGTACCAAGGCTAAATCTCATAGCCTTAATCTCTTCTCTGTACCAAAGCTAAATCCCATAGCCTTAATCTCTTCTCTATACCAAGGCTAAATCTCATAGCCTTAATCTTCTCATGACAAAGGATGAATGAAGGTTTCCTTCATTCTCTCTCTTTCCTAGAGGGCAAACTCCCTCTACTTGGGATGAAGACCTAACTTAACATTCTATTCTCCCCCTTTGTCACACATCAAATCAGAAAACAAACTCTTCTCCATAAGAGTTAACTCTTCATTGTTTACAACCTCATATGTTGTTAACAACCCCACAATGAAGATCTCATATTTTTCATTGTCTCCAAAGCTCCACTTTGAGCTCTACTTCACTTCACAATGCTCATCCTAGAGCATGCATCAACTTCCCAATGAACCTCCCATTCATTGTATTCAATGCTCCCCCTTGAGCAGTAATCTTATTCTCAATGCTCATCCATGAGCATGTTTCACTTTACCAATGAAGATCTAATCCCCTTCATTGACCTCAATTCTCCCCCTTGAGCAAACATCTACTCCAAAATACTCATCCAAGAGCATTTCACATCCTAATAATGAAGATAACTAACCTTCCATTGCTCTCCAATACTCGACCCTGAGTATTGATTCATCACGAAGGTTTAACCCACCTTCCAAGGTCTTTGAAAATATTTTTATGTTTTCAAAGAGTAACTCCCCCTAAAAACACTGTCAAACTTCTATCATTGCACCAACAATGACTTGGGGTTCCTAAATAATTAGGAAAACCAAAACTCAAAGTTTTGAGGTTCAAAATTCAATAATGAAACTAACCTCAACCTAAACTTCACCTAAGTCGACATTAACCAAATCATGCTTGTTGTCATCATGAAAATTCCCCTTAAGTGTATACAAATGTATTCCAAAGGGTTAGAAATGGTTAATGACCCTTGAAAACCAAAACTTGAAGTTTTAATGTTCCAAAATTTAGAATTGAAACTAAACCTTATCCTAAACTTCACTTTGGTATTTCTTAACCAATCCATACTTGTTTTCACATGAAAACTCCCCCTAAATGTATACAAATATATTTCAAGGGGTTTGGAATGGTTAACGGGACTCGAAGTGACTTGAAGTGTTGTAATTAGGCTTTTCCAGCCAAAATCAGACTTCCCAATCGATTGAAGTTGGGACTCAATCGATTGAAATCACTTCAATCGATCCATTGATCTATTTCGCAAGCTACTGCTCGCAGAAATTCCCTCTAAATCGATTGACTGATCAATCCAAACTGGGTCAATCGATCAGTTGATCGATTCACTACCCTTCTGTTCACGGGAATTGGCTTCCCAATCAATTGGCTGATCGATTGAACCCAATCCAATCGATCGGTTGATCGATTGGATTTCTGATTTTCTAAAATTTAATTTCAACAAACTTCAGAAACTCTCTAAAAATTCTACAAAAATCTAAAAATCATGAAAATTCATGTAGACACTACTGAGGGAATATACTATCAAGGAAAAAATAGTTTTCTATGAAAATACTTCCTATTTTCAAAAATTGACACAAACTTTGAAACTTGTAAAAACTCTAGTGTTTTCTTCCAAGTTTGTGTTCAACTATTCAATGATGATTACTATCAAAAAATAACCTTCATCAAGGTTTTCCAAAGTACATTTAAAATCATTTTCAAAACCAATATCCAACCATGTTCTTTGGGTTCAATGCACATAACTTGTACATTAGCTTTCCCAATGATTGAAAAACACATAATTATGTGTTTTGATGAACCTAAAACTCAACAAGATGCACTAAATCAACATCTTGAGTTTTGTTTACCATCCTAACATCTCACTTGTATCTAATGTGTACTAAAACACATACAAGTCACCTTATGATTCTTTGTGAGATGTAAATTTGGTTTTGTCCTAGACTAAGGTATCATGCATATCTATCTAGGCATTATGAGACTTATGATCATCCACCTAGGATGTCATTTTAGTAGAATCCCACTTGTTGGGATATTCACAATTCATAATAAATGCATTTGTCCTTAATCACAAGAAAATTAACTTAATGCATGATGTTACATGACATACATCAAAATAAGTAATTTTCAAAAGAAAAACATGCTATAGCTACATGATATATGTATGACATGACATGGTATTTTTATATTTTTCATAATAAAATGAATGTAATACATGATGTCATGACATATAATATGCAATTAATCATGGTATTTTAGCATAATAAAATATACCTAGATAATCTATCTAAGTATCCTTAAATCTTAGCTAAAACCTTAAAATTAAGCCTAGATTGCTTATCTCTTGAAGGAATGTCAAAACCCAACTTGGCATTCCTTTTTCTAATTGTGCCAATTGAAATTAAGAATTCAATCCTCAAATATTTGTTTGGCACATATTACTCTTCCAAGGAGTAATTAATTTTATTAAGGTTTAAGTTTTCCCTTAACCCGTCAATTGAATACCAAATTTCCAACTTGGTATTTCTTTTTGCATTTGTGCCAATTTAAATTTAAGTCCAATTCCTCAAGACTTGGCACATTTTACTCTTTCAAGAGTAAATGAAATCAACCTAAGGCTTAGATTTGCCTTTAACCTTCTAAGAAGATGTCAAACCCCCCCCCCCCCCCCCCCCAACTTGGCATTTCTTATCCTTTTCTAAATGTGTCAATTTAAATTAAGTTCAAAACCTCAAAGTTTGACACATTTTACTCTTCCAAAGAGTAAACATCTTGCATTTGGACCTAGATTTTCCTTTAATTACCCTAAGAAGATATCAAAATCGTAATTTGGTATTTCTTATGTTTTTCCAATTGTGTCAATTTAATTCAAACATAATTCCTTAAAATTTGACACATGTTACTCTTTCCAAGAGTGACAATTTGGATTAAGGTTTACATTTCTCTTAATTCCATAAGAAAATGCCAAATTTCAAATTTGGCATTACTTTTGCTTCTCTCAAGTGTATCAAATTAAATTAGATTTAACTCCTCAAACTTTGACACATTTTACTCTTTCAAAGAGTAACACAATAATCCTTGTCATTTTCAAAGGTTAGCAATAACCTTGAAAATGCTCTCAAGTGTCAACCTTAACAAGGTTGGGTTAACTACCCTTCCAAATAGAGTTGACACTCTCTAAACCCATTTAGAGTGTAGATAATATGCTCCTAGGAACCCAAAACCTATTGGTGCTCCTTGGATGCTCTAGGTACTCACTAGGGATGACTTCCCTAGATACCTTCCTAAGAACCTTTCTAGGCTTTTTAGAAGCCTTGGTCACTTCCACTAGGTCACTCCTAGGGCTAACTCCCCTTGTAACCTTATTTGTGACTTTGTTTGGCCTCTTTGGAGCCTTAGTCACCTTTACTAGGTCAACCCTAGGGATGGTCTCCTTTGTGACCTTCTTTGTGACTTTGTTAGACTTCTTAGAAGTCTTAGTCACATTGGCCTTGCCAAAAGGACCTTTAGGGATTCCTTCCCTAGTATCCTTGACTTGACCTCTAATCCTAGGGTTGGTCCCATAACTATATGGAACCCTATGAAAGGAAATCATATCCTTCTTGGCTTTGGATTTGTATCCCAAACCTCTATAGCCATTTGATGGCTCTTGTCTAGTTCTCCCTAGGTGATGCTCATTTTGAACCCTAAGCATGTTTTCTATTCTTGCTAAGGTCCTTTCTAAACTATCAAGTATTGTCCTCAAGACTTGGTTTTCACTCCATAAATCCTTAGATTTTGGTTTTTCATCGAATCCTTGAGCATTTCTATATTTTGGCATGTATCTAAAATCCTTAGAGTTATTGCCTAAATTGTTATCTACCTTCCTAACCTTGGGTGTGGTAGTTCTAGCATGAAGAGAAATGTATCTTCCCTTAAAGTTATCATGCTTTCAATTTTCATGATAATTTGCATTAAAGTGATAAGAATTATTTCTAACATGCATTTTATCATGACTCAAAGGAATTGCACTATTAAAAGTTACCTTGGGTTTGCTCTTAGAAGCTCCCCCTTGATTTGTGCTTCCTCCTTTGACTTTAACCGACTTCTTCCCCCTTGGACATTAACTTTGATAATGTCCATTTGGGTTGCACAAGAAATACACAATGTGTTCCTTGCTTCTTTTTGTTGTGGGGATTGTCTCCTTGAGCTTTTCTTTGTCCTTTGTTGCTACTTGACCCTTCTTCTTGGCCAATTTGGGGCATTTGCTCTTGTAGTGCCCATGCTCCCTACACTCAAAGCAAATGATATGATTTTTATTTTTAATAATTGAAATCTTTATACATTTACTTATAGGGTTGATGTTTGATCCTCCATTTGATTTTTCTTGCAATGTAGAGATGACATCATCTTCTATTTCTTCCTCTTCACTTGAGGATGTGGATTCTTCCACTTCTTCATCTCTTGAGGATGTGGAAGATCTCTCCTCTTCCACTTCTTCCTTTTCCTCCTCGAATGTTGACCTTTCGTCAACCTTGGATTGCATCTTTTCTTCCTCCTCTTCTTCGGATGTTGACCTCGTGTCAACATCGGATTGGTCCTTCTCTTCTTGGACCAATGAACCCTTCTCCTTGGGCTCTTCCACTCCTTGGACTTGTGTAGGGTCTTCATGATAGGCAACAATCTTTCTCCAAAGATCACTTGCATTTGTGGTTTCACCTACACTCAACAAAATATTAGAAGGTAATAAATTATGTAAAATTCTCGTTACCTCCTTGTCCGCCTCCGATTGCTCTCGTTTCTCTTCGGTCCAATGCCGAGGTCGGAGGTGTTTACCCTTCTTGTCCGTAGGAGCTTCAAATGGGTCACTCAAGACAACCCATTGGTTCGAATCCATTTGGAACCATGTCTCCAGCCGATTCCTCCAAACGGCGAAGTTTTCCTTGTCGTATGACGAAAGAATCCGAATGTCCCATCCAAGTGGACCTCCCAAGTCCATCTTCTTCTTCCTCTAGCTTCTTGCTCTCTTGGCGATTAGTCCGTAGAAGAGTGACCTCGCTCTGATACCAATTGTTGGGACCGATATATCCGCTAGAGGGGGGTGAATAACGTTTCGTCGCGCTTGTCGGTTGCTTCGTCTTGATAATATGCAGTGGAAATAAACACAAGACACACACAACGCTAACACTAAGGATTTACTTGGTATCCACCTCAAGAAGAGGTAACTAATCCAAGGATCCACACGACACGCTCACTCCACTAATGAAAACCTCCTTCTCGGTCGTAACCGGAGGTGGAGAAGCCTCGTACAGTACTCACACATAAACACAAACATGAACACAAGAAGAAGAAACAAAAATACAATGTAATACACCCTTCTTCTTGCTTATTTGTACTTGTCGTCGCCTCTTGAACCTTGGAGAAACTCCCCAAGTGCCTTCAAGAACTAGCGTGAGTAAATCAGAGAAGCTCGCTGTGAATCGCTGAAGAACAGCGCAAAAGAGCGCAAGAGATCTAGCGAAGAAAACGCTCCGCCCAAGCTATATACTGTTGGATCGAGACGCGCTAGAGGAGGGGTGAATAGCGCTCATGGGTTTCACTCGTTTCGGATTCATTAAACACTCGATAAGTAGCAACGGAAATAGATAAAATAACAAACACACAAAAGACTCCAAGATTTACTTGCTTCGGAGCCTAGGGCGACTCCTACTCCAAGGCCCGCGATCGTTGATCGCTTTCGGTGGGCAACAATTATAATATCGCAAAGTTTACAATTGATTATTACAATAAGTGCACTAATGAAAATATACCGACAGTACAAGAGATGTAGACGTAGTCGCTGACTGTCGGAGTAGCAGAGCGTTGCAGAAGCGTTTGGAGCAGCGCACGGAAGAGCACAGGTTGTTCTATTCGAGTTCTTTTTTGTAAGCTGCACCCCGAGGCTCCCTTTTATAGCTCTGAAAAAACTAATCCAGATCCCCAATGCTCGGGATCAAGTTTGACCCGAGGAGGATCGGTCGATCGATCACCGGCTCGGTCGACCGATCAAATGACCTCCACCTCATCTGATCCGCTTGCTCCGCCTCGATCCGGTCAACTTTTATCCGAGGTTCGGTCGACCGATCAGTTGCTCTGACTCAGTCCAGCCGGCCTTATCCAGTCGACCCCCAACCTTGGTTCGGTCGATCGATCCCTAGGTCCGGTCGACCGATCCCCTGGTCGAGCCCGGTTGAACCTCTGGAAATCTGTTCTGTTGGCTTGGGGGTTTGGTCGACCGATCCCAAGGTTCGGTCGACTGATCCCAAGGTTCGGTCGACCGATCCCGGTCAGTCCTAACCCTGCATAAAAATATTAGTTTCCTGTAAAACAGAGTTAGAACACAAATGATAATATATAGAAATAAATTTGACAATCTCCAGACTGTCCGGTTCTGACTTCGGATTTCCGACCGGAAACCCTAGGTCGAACCAACGCCTACTGTTCCCTCTTCCGGGGAACGCGTCCTCACCTACTCCACTCAGGAGAGTTTACCTTTGCTCAGAGTCCGGTCAGATGCTTCCGGTCTTCATGCTGGATGTCCGGTCCTTGACCAGTCCAGTCTTCCACCCAGTTCATGACACCAGGATTTCAACCTAGGGTTACCGCCCCCTAGGACTTTTGTCCGAAGGTCTGACCCACCAAGACTTTCCGCATAGGGTTACCACCCCCTATGACCTAGGGTTACCACCCCCTAGGGTTTTCCCTTTGCCTAACCGCAGCTAGGACTTTCCTGAAACACTCAATCATCCACATTAGATAACAATTAAACTTAACTTTGAATCCCTTTGCCATTATCAAAACTTGAGTTCGATCGTCGGATGCTTCCCGTACCAACAATCTCCCCCTTTTTTATTATGGCAACCGATATTCAAAGTTAAGAAAAAAATGCAATAAATATCAACATAAATTAGCACAAGCATAAATAAAACATAAGCATATTAAAGCTCCCCCTTAATAGAAGTTCCCCCTTAAAATAATTTATTTTTATTTTAAATTTTCTTTAATTTCTTTTGAATTTCCTTATACTCTCCTCTTTTGCCATATATCAAAGTAAATAAGAGAGTAAATTGAGTATAGACATAAACACTTAGGTCTTTTAAAATTAGATTTCTTGTAAATGTTTAGCTAAGTTAGAAAATTTGCCATAAGTTTGGAACCACAATTTTTTTCAAGGATTTTAAAATTTAAGTTTGAGAAGTAATTTTTAAAATTTTCAAATTTCCAAAGTAAGCTTTTAAAAGATTTTTCAAATAATTTTTCAAGGCATTTTAAAAGATTTAAATGCAATTTTTTAAATAAGTTTTTGAAATAATTTTCAAAGGATTTTAAAATAATTTTTCAAATAATATTCAAAGGATTTTAAAATGATTTTTTGAAATAATTTTCAAAAGATTTTAAAATGATTTTTCAAATAATTTTCAAAGGATTTTAAAATGATTTTTTGAAATAATTTTCAAAGGATTTTAAAATAAATTTTTGAAATAATTCTCAAAGAATTTTAAAATAAGTTTTTGAAATAATTTTCAAAGGTTTGAAATTTTGAAATAATTTTCAAAGGTTTTTTTAAAAAAATAATTTTCAAAGGATTTTAAAATGATTTTTCAAATAATTTTCAAAGGATTTTAAAATAATTTTTTGAAATAATTTTCAAAGTATTTTAAAATAAGTTTTTGAAATAATTTTCAAAGGTTTTTTAAATAAGTTTTTGAAATAATTCTCAAAGGTTTTTAAAATAAGTTTTTGAAATAATTTTCAAAGATTTTTTTAAAAAATAATTTTCAAAGGATTTTAAAATGATTTTTCAAATAATTTTCAAAGGATTTTAAAATAATTTTCAAATAATTCTCAAAGGTTTTTAAAATAAGTTTTTGAAATAATTTTCAAAGGTTTTTAAAATAAGTTTTTGAAATAATTTTCAAAGGTTTTTTAAAATAAGTTTTTGAACCTTTTAAAATAAGTTTTTGAAATAATTTTCAAAGGTTTTTTAAAATAAGTTTTTTAAATAATTTTCAAAGGTTTTTAAAATAAGTTTTCAAATAATTTTTAATGGATTTTAAAATACTTTTCAAATAATTCTCAAAGGTTTTTAAAATAATTTTCAAAGGTTTTTAAAATAAGTTTTTGAAATAATTTTCAAAGAATTTAAGTTGATTGAGTTTAGTTGATTTTGATTAAATTTTGAACAATTTGAACTTATTTGAACCTAAATCCATCTCACCCGATTCTAAATTATCAATCAGGTAATCTTAAGTAATTTTGTGAGATGGTTATCTTTAATTTAGGTTATTTCTAAGGATTAATTTACATTTGAGTTAAGCTTAGTGATCTTGTCTGGAAGCTGAGAAGACGAACCTGCCGGTATGACGTGTCTGGAGGGTTGATCGCATCCTCTTGACCCGGTGGTGAGCTGTCCTCTACGTTGACCAGATCGTCAGAAGTCCTCCTCCGGTCAACTGTACCTCGGTGCTCGAGGCGAATCCCACAGACATATAAGTAACCGCATAATAGTATAGCAATAAAATGAACAGATACCGAGTACGAGAACTTACCCTGGCCCAGGGGGGCGCCCTCGGATGGATGGATGAACTGGTCGAGCTACTGATCAAGTCATCGCAGCCCAGGCGGCATGTAAGTCAGAATATATCCTCGGCTCACAGGCCGGGCTACGGCACACACTAACGACTCCTAGGCCGGCTGGTAAAATGCCTCACCATCATAGCAGTAATACAAAGAGCAGAACATCACGGCTCGATGGCCAGAAAACACAATGGATGTCTGGAAACACCGCGGAGGGCTGGATCTACGCCAAAAGCAGTGGAGACAACAAATGTACAGCCGTCGATGCGGACTGTCAGGACGCCGGAGCTAGCTGTGGGGCCGTCGGAAGGGGCAGCGACGGCTACCGGCGGTGGTGGCTACCGGTGGCAACACCTGCGGGAGGTGGCAGTGATCCTCCTCAACAGCATCAGCACCGGCGAGCAGCGAGAGGGGCCGGCGGTGGAGTCGGCGCCAGTAGTGCCCTCTACTGGACGTGCTCGGGGAGGAGAGCACCATGAGGGAAGAAGATAGCGTCGAGGAGAAATAAAGAAGGGGAACGACCATCGACGTCGGTGAGGAGCGATGTAAGAAGGAGCTTCCTTCGTCGAATCTTCTGGCGGTGGACCAAGACCATCGAAGCCCTCTTTCCCCCACTGTTCCTAGTGGCGACTCTCAACCAAGCACCCTCTTGCCGGTGGCCACACTGAGGAGAAGAGGAAAGGAGGTGTAAGAGAGGAGGAGGAAAGGAGTGGCCAGCGCCGCCCCTGGCGTTGGCCGGCAGCGTGAGAGGAAGAGATCCTCCTCCTGGCGGCGGGCTCGAGCACGAAGCCACCCCAAAAAAGACCCCTTGTCGGCTGTGAGCAATGCTCCCTAAAAACACTCAAACCCTCAAGCTCTCCAATGACCCAATTGCCCTCCCACATCTCCTTATTTCCCCTCATGTCCTCAATTACATCCGGATCACTTAGGTTTTCCAATTAGTCAATTAAATATGTCTTTCCATGATTGATTCCCAGGTCAGGGCGAGGCTCTAGGCCTTTTTAGGTATGGGATCATCCACCCCTTCCTAGACAGAATCGCTCAAAGAAATATATATTTAATTTTCTTTTTGAAACTCCTAGATTTAACTAGCAAGTGTAAATTACGTCTAGATCCTTAAACTATCCTAGTCTAAGCATGTATATTGCAAGGAAAATAAATAAACAAGCATCAATCAGTTCTATCTATTGGTAAAGATGGTTTTTCTATTGGCTCCCCCTGGATCATAATCTCGATATGGTCTATCAAGGTAATGGATCTTATCATTGGGGACCTAATATTGTCCAAGTGTAACTTGATTAACCAAGTTTGACTTGGGGACCCATGCTTGAATTATGTTTCTATTATTTCTATTTACTAATGACAGATATGATTTGTACTTTGTTTTGATTTTAAATCCAAGTCCGGATTTGTTGTAAATGGCTCACTGTTTTCCAAGAATCAGATCCAGATTCTTGGAACCCAAGGTGAACCGTTCCAACGTGTCCTTGAGTTCTTTAATTTGAGTTTTCAAATTGGAATTTTCTTCCTCAAGTTGTTGGACTTGAGTTGAACTTCCAATTTGAACTGGCTCAATTAAAGAACTCGAGTCAGTCGCTTCCTTAAGGGATATTACCTCCTTTTGGAGTGACTTGACCCGAACATTGGATTTAGCTAATTTCTTAAGCAAGTAAGGAATTAACTTTTGCAAATCATCTAAATGAGTTTCGGCAAGTAAGGTACTTACAGTAGGGTTTGGTCCTTCAAAAACGAATGTGGATTCGTGGCCTCGCTCGGACTCGGTTTCTTACTCGCTCTCCATTTCGGATTCGAACTCGGACTCTGTGTCGACATTGTTCGCTTGCACTGGTAACGCGAGGAAGCTCATCGGTTCTTCTTCGTCAGTCTCGGATTCATCTGATGACTCGGACCAAGTTGCCTTCAATACCTTTCTTATTTTCTTCTTGTTTGGACAATCTGGCTTGTAGTGCCCCTTCTGGTTACAGCCGTAGCAGGTGACTCCAATCTTGTCCTCCTTGGTTGTTTGAGTCACCTTTTTCAATTTGCATATCTTCCGCACAAGCTTTACCAGTTCGGAAATAACCTCGTCGTCGTCTTCTGCGTCTGATTCATCTTTGAACTTGAGTTTGGTTTTGCGCCTCGACGTCGGTTCGCGCGTTCTACTGGTACCTGCAACCAAAGCAACACCTTTCTCGGTCGGACATGAGTTAACCTGTTCGTGTAACTCAAACTCTGTAAATAATTCATCTAACTTAATCGAAGATAAGTCCTTGGATACCTTGTACGCATCTACCATGGATGCCCACAAGGTATTCCTAGGGAAGGCGTTTAAAGCATACCTCACAATGTCCTGGTTCTCAACTTTTTGTCCGATTGCTTGTAGACCGTTGAGTAGGTCTTGTATCCGGGCATGAAGCTGGCTAGCCGACTCACCTTCCTACATTTTAATATTATATAATTTATTGAAAATTAAGTCCCTCTTACTTACCTTAGCGTCGGAGGTGCCCTCGTGTAGTTCGATCAGCTTCTCCCATAGCTCTTTGGCGCTTGAGAAGGGTCCTACTCTGTTGAGTTCCTCCTTTGTCAGCCCACATTGTAGCATGCAGGTTGCTTTGGCATCGGCTTCAACCTTCTTCTTTATACTAGTGTCCCAGTTGATGCATGAGACTAGTTCTCCCGCGTCATCACGTGGAAGTTCGAGACCGGTCTGGATGATAATCCACATCTCGACTTGCGTCTTGAGGTGGTATTCCATCCGATTCTTCCAATAAGCAAAATCCTCACCGGAGAAGAGTGGCGGGCGGACTGTGCTAAAGCCTTCTTGGAGGGCCATTTTAAACCTTGCACACAGAGAATACGAAAACGAAAACCGAGCAAAAATCAATTCGAACGAAAAACTAGATCGAAATATAGTAATTATACTAATTCCGATCGACTCCGAAAAATTTGAAAACACCACGAAAAATTTTCTTGACTAGTGGTTGCACCAAATCGAAGCGACCCCGCTCTGATACCAATTGTTGGATCGAGACGCGCTAGAGGGAGGTGAATAGCGCTCATGGGTTTCACTCGTTTCGGATTCGTAAAACACTCGAGAAGTAGCAACGGAAATAGATAAAATAACAAACACACAAAAGACTCCAAGATTTACTTGGTTCGGAGCCTAGGGCGACTCCTACTCCAAGGCTCGCGATCGTTGATCGCTTTCGGTGGGCAACAATTATAATATCGCAAAGTTTACAATTGATTATTACAATAAGTGCACTAATGAAAATATACCGACAGTACAAGAGATGTAGACGTAGTCGCTGACTGTCGGAGTAGCAGAGCGTTGCAGAAGCGTTTGGAGCAGCACACGGAAGAGCACAGGTTGTTCTATTCGAGTTCTTTTTTGTAAGCTGCACCCCGAGGCTCCCTTTTATAGCTCTGAAAAAACTGATCCAAATCCCCAAGGCTCGGGATCAAGTTTGACCCAAGGTGGATCGGTCGACCGATCACCGGTTCGGTCGACCGATCAGATGACCTCCACCTCATCTGATCCGCTTGCTCCGCCTCGATCCGGTCAACTTTTATCCGAGGTTCGGTCGACCGATAAGCAGGTTCGGTCGACCGATCAGTTGCTCTGACTCAGTCCAACCGGCTTTATCCAGTCGACCCCCAACCTTGGTTCGATCGACCGATCCCTAGGTCCGGTCGACCGATCCCCTGGTCGAGCCCGGTTGAACCTCTGGAAATCTGTTCTGCTGTCTTGGGGGTTCGGTCGACCGATCCCAAGGTTCGGTCGACCGATCCCGGTCAGTCCTAACCCTGCATAAAAATATTAGTTTCCTGCAAAACAGAATTAGAACACAAATGATAATATATAGAAATAAATTTGACAGTCTCCAGACTGTCCGGTTCTGAGTTCGGATTTCCGACTGGAAACCCTAGGTCGAACCGACGCCTACTGTTCCCTCTTCCGGGGAACGCATCCTCACCTACTCCACTCAGGAGAATTTACCTTTGCTCAGTGTCCGGTCAGATGCTTCCGGTCTTCATGCTGGACGTCCGGTCCTTGACCCGTCTAGTCTTCCACCCAGTTTGCGACACCAGGATTTCAACCTAGGGTTACCGCCCCCTAGGACTTTTGCCCGAAGCTCCGACCCGCCAAGACTTTTCGCATAGGGTTACCACCCCCTATGACCTAGGGTTACCACCCCCTAGGGTTTTCCCTTTGCCTAACTGCACCTAGGACTTTCCTGAAACACTCAATCATCCACATTAGATAACAATTAAAATTAACTTTGAATCCCTTTGCCATTATCAAAACTTGAGTTCAATCGTCGGATGCTTCCTGCACCAACATATACAGTGCTTCCAATCGATTGAGATCAACCTCAATCGATTGCCACGTCACATCCGCACAATCCTAGTCATCCATCACCTGCATCCTGCGCAACGGTCGAATCTCAATCGATCAACCTTGACCCACTTGGACTTACTGTCTCATGTCAAGTGTTTGGTTCTAGATGACCCACTTAGACTTACACCAGATGTCCGGTCACCCTTGACCCATCTGGATTTTCTTGTGCCAAGTATCCGGTCAATCCTTTAACCTACTTGGACTTTCCAACACCAAGTGTCCGGTCAACCTTGATCCACCTGAATTTCCTCGTGTCTGGCTTCACTCACCAAGACTTTCCATCTGCCTAGCTTCACTTACTAGGACTTCCCATCTGCCTAGTTTCACTCACCAGGACTTCCCATCTACCTGGCTTCACTTACCAGGACTTCCCATCTTCCTGGCTTCACTCACCAGGACTTTCACCTAGCTTCACTCACCAGGACTTTCACCTACCTTCACTCACTAGGATTTTTCCAATTCCCGGCTTCACTCACTAGGACTTTCACCTGCCTGGCTTCACTCACCAGGATTTTCCAACTGCTTAGCTTCACTCACTAGGTCTTTCACCTGGCTTCACTCACCAGAACTTTCAACTGCCTAACCTCCAATTAGGATTTTCCCAGTCAAGTACCTGGTCAACCCTTTGGCCTACTTGACTCTTCTTCACATCTAACTGGTCAACATTGACCAGAGAGGAATTGTATCAATAATCTCCCCAATCGGATAACTGCATCCACAATCTCCATGTATTGTCAAACATCGAAACCTAAAACATCAAGACTTAAGCTTGAGCCAACTCAAGCCTAATCAACCTGGTCAACCTTTGTTAGGACCAAAAGTAGCTAGAGGGGGGGTGAATAGCTCGTCGCATTCGCTCGGTGTGCTTCGTTGCTTGTTTCTTCAAGGATATGCAGCGGAAATACAAAGAAACAATCACACAACGCTAACACGGTTGGTTTACTTGGTATCCACCTCACAAGAGGTGACTAATCCAAGGATCCACACCAACACACACACCCTCCATTAATAAAACTCTCCTTTATGGTAACTACCAAAGGCGGAGAAGCCCTACAAGACTCAGTACAAGAAGAGAGGGAAAGGATACAAGAAATACAAGCTTACAATGAGTACAAAACCCTAACCCTAGCTTCTCTTCTTGACTTTGATCCGCCTCTTGACTTGGAGAACTTCCAAGATCCTTCAAGAACTGGCGATCTGAGCTTTGTGAGTGCTGTGGAGGAGCTGGCGAAAAATCTGAGATGAATCTGAGAAGAGATATGCCGAAGGAATCGTGCGCCTGCGGCCTTTATCGACGCCAACGGTCGGATCCCGATCGATTCGAATGTTCCCAATCGATCGGGGAGGCTTTGGATCGATCCACGGATCGATCCAGAGCGCCTCTGTGCTCTGGGAAAAATGCCTGGATCGATCCAGCGCTTATCGCGCGAAGCAGCTGCGTCCCAATCGATTCACTGATCGATTGGGACATCTGGATCGATCCACTGATCGATCCAGAGACTTTCTGTTCGCTAGGAAAGGCCTGGATCGATCCACTGATCGATCCAGTACTTGGTTTTTGCCCAAAACCAAGTCCTAAGCCTCTCAAACCAACATCCGATCAACCTTGACCCGTTGGTACATCATGCCTAGCATCTGGTCACTCCCTTGACCTGCTATGACTTCCCACCAAGTGTCTGGTCAATCCCTTTGACCCACTTGGACTTTTCTATTCATGCCAAGTATCTGGTCACTCCCTTGACCTACTTGGACTTCCACTAGATGTCTGGTCAATCCCTTTGACCTATCTGTATTTTCTCGTGCCAGGTATCCAGTCAATCCTTTGACCTACTTGGACTTCCCAACACCAGATGTCCGATCATCCTTGATCCATCTGGATTTTCCCTTGCCTGGCTTCACTCACCAGGACTTTCACATAGCTTCACTCACTAGGGTTTTCACCTGGCTTCACTCACCAGGACTTTCACCTGGCTTCACTCACCAGGACTTTCACCTGGCTTCACTCACCAGGACTTTCACCTAGCTTCACTCACTAGGGTTTTCAATCTGCCTAGCTTCACTCACTAGGACTTTCCTTCTGCCTGGCTTCACTCACCAGGACTTCCATTCTTCCTAACATCCCAGTTAGGACTTCCCAGTCAAGTATCCGGTCAACCTTGACCTACTTGACTCTTCTTCAATCAATTTCTTATTGTCAAACATCTAAACTCAAACCAAGACTCAGCTTGGTCAACTAGGTCAACCTTGACCTGAGGGATGTTGCACCAACAATCTCCCCCTTTTTGATGTTTGACAATACCACAATAACACTTACAATACCACATGTAAGTTAGGCTAATCCTATAGCCTTAATCTTCATGCCACTAGGTAATGAACACATAAATTAAGCTCTTCATTCTCCCCCTAAGAGGGCACACACCCTCTAGGTAATGAAAGCCTAACTTACACCCATTCACAGGTCCTTTCATTCTCCCCCTATTGGCACACATCAACCCACCTTTGGGCACACATCAACTCTCCCCCTGAAGAGTTGCTCATCGTTGTTCATAGCATCACTCGTTGTGATCAACACGATAATGAAGGTCCCATACCCTTCATTTATCCTTAACTTCTCCCTCAATGTAGACAAATACCCAACCTTGAGCATTTTCTAACCACTTGAGTTCCCACTTGAAATAATGAGGATATCCACTCCCCATTTCAAGTTCAAAAGCTCATACATGAGCATTTTCTCAACGGAAGGTTAACCACCGTCCAAGGTTTATGAAAAGTAATTTTCATGCCTTTAAAGAGTCCCTCCCCTTAAAGACATGGTGGCAAGTTCTGTCATTGCACCAACAATGACTTGGAATCCCTAAGCCTTTAGGAAACCCAAATTGAGAAGTTTTGAGGTTCAAACATTCAAAATTTGAAACAAACCTCAACCTAAACTTCAACTTAGCCTTCCTTAACCAATCCATCCTTGTTTTCCACACGAAAATACCCTTTTTATGTATACAAATGTATTTTGAGGGGTTAGGAATGGTTACCTAGACTCAAAGAGGTTCAAAGATGCTGAAATCAGGCCTTCCCAGCCAAAATCAGCAACTTGGATCGATTGGAGTTGGGTTCCAATCGATTGAACCTTTCTGAATCGATCCACTGATCGATTCAGACTACCTGGATCGATCGGCTGATCGATCCAGCGAGCTTCTTCTCGCGGGAGACTTGCCTTCTGAATCGATCCACGGATCGATTCAGGCACTCCAATCGATCCATGGATTGATCGAAGCTCTGATAGTTGCTGAAATTCCATTTCAGTCAACTTCAGAAATCCCTAGAAAATTCTACAAAAATTATAAAATTTCGTGTAGACATTATTTAGGGCATTCTTAATCATGGAAAAATAGTTTTCTATGAAAATAAATCATATTTTCAAAGATTGACACAAACTTGAGAACTTGCAAAAACTTTAGTGTTTTCTTCAAGTTTATGTCTAACTATTCAATGGTGATTGCTATCAAAAGATAGCCTTCACCAAGATTTTCCAAAATTATTTTAAAAACATTTTCAAAACCAATATCCCACCATATTCCTTGGGCTTAATGCACATTACTTGTACATTAGCTTTCCCAATGATGGGAAAACACATAACTATGTGTTTTGATGAACTTAAAAACTCAAAAGAATGCACTAAATCAACATCTTGAGCTTTGTTCATCATCCTAACATCTCACTTGTATCTAATGTGCACTAAAGCACATACAAGTCACCTTATAGTCTTTGTGAGATGTAGATTTTGGTTTTGCCCTAATCTAGGGATCATGCATATCTATCTAGGCATTTCAAAGATATTTGACATCCACCTAGGATGTCACTTGTTAATAAGTGTTGTTAAATGTCATTTGTCCTTAATTACAAGGAATTAAGCTAATGCATGATAATGTTATGCCATACATCAAAATAAAATAACTTTCAAAAGAAAGATTCCTATAACTACATGATGTATGAATGTCATGACATGGTATTTTTGGATTTTGCATAATAAACCATGAATGCAAAAATAGACATGATGTCATGGCATATGATGGGCAAACAAACATGGCAAGATTTAGTATAACTAAAATATCCCTAGATTAACTATCTAAGCATCCTTAAAATCTTAGCTGAACTTACAACTTAAACCTAGATTGCCCTAAAGTGCTTCAAAGAAATGTCAAAACCTAAATTGACATTTCTATTTCTCTTGATTTGTTTATGTCACTTAAAAATTAAGCATGTCCTCAAATGTTGGCATATTTCATTTTTCCTCAAGATTGATTACATAAATCAAGGCTCGGATTGCCTTAAATTTCCTAAGAACATACCAAAATCCCAACTTGGTAGTTCTTATAAATTTCCCAATATGTGCCATTTAAGATTAAAATCAATTCTTCCACCATTAGGCACATTTTACTCTTTCAAGGAGTAAATAATAAGTCCATTTCATTTTCAAAGATTTACAAAACCTTGAAAATGCTCCTTGAGTGTCAATTTCCTCAAAGTTGGGTTAACTACCCTTCTAATCGGAGTTGACACTCTCTAACCCATTTATGGGGTAGAGAAAATGCTCCTAGGAACCCAACACCTATTGGTGCTCCTTGGATGCTCTAGGTACTCACTAGGGATAACTTCCCTAGATACCTTCCTAGTGACCTTGTTGGGCTTCTTAGAAGCCTTGGTCACATTTTTTAGGTCAACTCTAGGGATGGCCTCCCTTGTGACCTTGTTAGCGACTTTCTTAGACTTCTTAGAAGTCTTAGTCACTTTGGTTGCAAAGATACTTCTAGGGATATCTTCCTTTGTATCCTTGACTTGACCTCTAGACTTAGGGTTCGTTCCATAACTATATGGAACTCTATGATAACTAGGCACATCCTTCTTAGCTTTTGGTTTGTATCCCAAACCTCTATGGCCATTGGATGGCTTTGATTTTCCTAACCCTAAGTTATGCTCATTTTGCCCTAATAGGATATTTTTCATCCTTGTTAGGGTCTTTTCCATTTTATCAAGTCTTGACCTCAAGACTTGATTTTCTCTCACTAGGTCCTTAGTATTTGATCCATGAGCATTTTTGTTTCTAGGCTTATATCTGGAATCCTTAGAGTTATTGCCTAGATTTTTATCTACATTCCTAGCCTTAGGGATAGTAGTTTTGGCATGTAGGGCCACATGCTTTTCCTTAAAGCCCTCAAGCTTTCTATTCTTATGGTAAATCGCATTAAAATGATAAAAATTAGAACTAACATGCTTTTTACCATAATGTAAAGGGATAGGCTCAATGAATGTTGCCTTCTTCTTTACCTTAGAGGCTCCCCCTTGACTAGAGCTTCCTCCATGAGCCTTGACCACCTTCTTCCCCTTAGGGCATTGACTTCGGTAATGCCCCTTTTGATTGCAAGAGAAGCACACAATGTGCTCCTTGCTCTTCTTTGTCCCGGGGGTGATCTCCTTGGGCTTCTCCTTGCCCTTTTGTGCCACTTGGCCCTTCTTCTTGGCCAATTTAGGACACTTGCTCTTGTAGTGTCCATTTTCCCTACACTCAAAACATATTATATGATTTTTATTTTTAATTGAAACATTTATACCTTCTTGTGTAGGGATGGCACTTGCTCCTCCATTTGATATTTCTTGAATGTTGGAGGTGGCACCATCTTCTTCTTCTTCACATGACCCGGATGTAGAAGTTTCTCCTTCTTCTTGATCCGGCGTCACCAAGGATTGCTCCCCCTCAATCCTAGAGGTGGAGGCTTCATCATCTTGAACATGAAACAAGGAGTATGCTCCCTCCTTGTTCCCTTCGTTGCATTCCCTTGAGGATGAAGCTTCTTGGATTTCCTCTTCTTCGGAGGTTGAGCATCTCTCAACCTCGGAGTCCTCCTCTTGGTCTTGCAACAAAGAGTCACCCTCTCAGGATTCTTCATGATCTTGTACAGTGGAGGGGATCTTTTCATGAAGCTTGGCCAATTTGCTCCATAGTTCCTTTGCATCTTCAAATTCTCCAATTTTACAAAGGATGGTGCTTGGCAATAAATTGACCAAAAGCTTGGTCACTTTGTCATTTGCCTCGCACCTTTGGATTTGCTCCGAGCTCCATTTGCTTTTCTTGAGAAGCTTGCCCTTAGAATTTCTTGGAGCCTCGAAGCCTTCCATTAGAGCAAACCATTGCTCTATCTCCATCATAAGGAAATTTTCGATTCTTGATTTCCAAGAATCGAAACTCGTGGAAGTGTATGGTGGAGCCACCCTTGTGTCAAATACAAGTCCATCTTGGAATTGCATCTTGAAGTTGAGCTTGATAAAATCTTGAACTTGAAGAATTTGCTCCAACTTCTTCACCCTCTAGCTTTTCTTGTTATGCTTGACCCTTCCGGCGATGATTCCGGTGAAGAGCGGCCTCGCTCTGATACCACTTGTTAGGACCAAAAGTAGCTAGAGGGGGGTGAATAGCTCGTCGCGTTCGCTCGGTGTGCTTCGTTGCTTGTTTCTTCAAGGATATGCAGCGGAAATACAAAGAAACAATCACACAACGCTAACACGATTGGTTTACTTGGTATCCACCTCACAAGAGGTGACTAATCCAAGGATCCACACCAACACACACACCCTCCACTAATAAAACTCTCCTTTATGGTAACTACCAAAGGCGGAGAAGCCCTACAAGACTCAGTACAAGAAGAGAGGGAAAGGATACAAGAAATACAAGCTTACAATGAGTACAAAACCCTAACCCTAGCTTCTCTTCTTGACTTTGATCCGCCTCTTGACTTGGAGAACTTCCAAGATCCTTCAAGAACTGGCGATCTGAGCTTTGTGAGTGCTGTGGAGGAGCTGGCGAAAAATCTGAGATGAATCTGAGAAGAGATATGCCGAAGGAATCGTGCGCCTGCGGCCTTTATCGACGCCAACGGTCGGATCCCGATCGATTCGAATGTTCCCAATCGATCGGGGAGGCTTTGGATCGATCCACGGATCGATCCGACCCTTGCTCGAAAAATGGATCGATCCACGCTTATCGCGCGCCCCAATCGATTCACCGATCGATTGGGACATCTCGATCGATCCACCGATCGATCCAGACTTCTTGCTCGCTAGAAGGCTCGATCGATCCAGTACTTGGTTTTTGCCCAAAACCAAGTCCTAAGCCTCTCAAACCAACATCCGGTCAACCTTGACCCGTTGGTACATCATGCCTAGCATCTGGTCACTCCCTTGACCTGCTATGACTTCCCACCAAGTGTCTGGTCAATCCCTTTGACCCACTTGGACTTTTCTATTCATGCCAAGTATCTGGTCACTCCCTTGACCTACTTGGACTTCCACCAGATGTCTGGTCAATCCCTTTGACCTATCTGTATTTCCTCGTGCCAGGTATCCAGTTAATCCTTTGACCTACTTGGACTTCCCAACACCAGATGTCCGATCATCCTTGATCCATCTGGATTTTCCCTTGCCTGGCTTCACTCACCAGGACTTTCACCTAGCTTCACTCACTAGGGTTTTCACCTGGCTTCACTCACCAGGACTTTCACCTGGCTTCACTCACCAGGACTTTCACCTAGCTTCACTCACTAGGGTTTTCAATCTGCCTAGCTTCACTCACTAGGACTTTCCTTCTGCCTGGCTTCACTCACCAGGACTTCCATTCTTCCTAATATCCCAGTTAGGACTTCCCAGTCAAGTATCCGGTCAACCTTGACCTACTTGACTCTTCTTCAATCAATTTCTTATTGTCAAACATCTAAACTCAAACCAAGACTCAGCTTGGTCAACTAGGTCAACCTTGACCTGAGGGATGTTGCACCAACAACCTTAACCCAGGGGATATTGCACCAACAATTATCACACCATATTTTAGGCGTAGCAGTTGGAAAAAAGTGTAATTCTGAAAGAAGAGATTGTAACCAAATAATTTCTGACGTTGCGTTAGCGATAGCTTTATATTCAGCTTCAGTACTTGAGTGAGAGACTGTAGGTCGCTTCTTTGAAAGCCAGGAAATAAGATTTCACCCAAGAAATATAGCATATCCACTAGTAGAACATCTATCTTTGGGAGATCCAGCCCAATCTACATCACTGTAGGCAATCAACTCTCGTGAAGACTGGCAATGTAAAAGAAGATCATGTAGAATAGTGCCTTTGAGATAGCAAAGAATTCTCTTAACACATTCCCAATGATGTTCAATAGGAGCATGCATAAATTGATAGGTACGATTCACAGCGAAAGCAATATTAGGTCTTGTAATTGTAACATATTGTAGGGCACCAACAATACTACGGTAGATCTGGGGGTCAGACATTAAAGAGGAGGATGAAGGTGCAGTGAAACCACCCTCAATGATTGGTGTGGAGATAGGACATGCACCATCCATTTTAGCTCGTTGTAGGAGTCCAGTAATATATTTGCTCTGAGAGAGAAAACAACCTTCAGAATGTGAGAGAAACTCTATACCAAGGAAAAAAATGAGCATTGCTAAGATCTCGAATAGAAAACTCTTGACGAAGAAGATGTAGTAAAGTAGTAATGTTGTTTTGATCACTACCAGTTATTAATATATCATCTACATAAATCAAAACAAATATTAAAAATTCTCATGACATTTGTAGAATAGGGAAGAGTCTATTTTTGAGCCAGAAAATCCCTGAGTATGAATCCAGGTAGATAGACTATGAAACCATACACGAGGTGCTTGTCAAAGACCATATATAGACTTCTGAAGTTGACACACATGTGTTGGAAGGTGTGGGTGGATGAATCCAGGAGGTTGCTCCATAAAAATAGTTTCTTCAAGGTGTCCATGAAGGAAAGCATTGAAAACATCTAATTAGCGTATTGACTAATTGGAGCTAACAGCTATAGATAGTAGTAATCTAATAGTTGTAATTTTGATGACGGGACTAAAAGTATCATTGAAATCAATATCTGGTTGTTGATTAAAGCCTTTAGCAACAATGTGAGCTTTGTAATGTTCAATAGAACCATCTGCACGATACTTAATTCGGTAAACTCATTTAGAGTCCACAATATTCATAGATGGGGTACGAGGAACTAAGCTCCAGGTTGCATTGCGAAGAAGAACATCAAATTATGTAGCCATCGCAGCACGCCAATTTAAATCTTTGACTACCTGTGTAAAACTAGAAGGTTCAACAAAATTTGAAGAAGCAATAAAAGCACGTGGAAGAGGATAACGAGTGAAAATTGGTTGACATCATGCATAAATATCGCTTAGAGGAAGCATCCGCCGAGGGATATCATCATCAAAGCTACTCGAAGATGAGTGGTCAGACGGATGAGAATCAGAACTAGAGAGTGGATCGCCACTAGCCGTTGAGTCTACAGGAACTTGTAGAGATGGAGCAGGATCCAAGATACCATCCCCCCATGTACTTTCAATATGTCCTGATGAATCAATATGTGGGGCTTCTAGTATATTACTTGATGATATTAGATAGTTGACTTGATTATCTAAAGGAGGATCTGAGGGAGCAACTGCAAACGGAAATAGAGATTCATCAAAAGTAATATGTCGAGAAATATATATCCGATCGATCGAAATATGGAGGCAACGGTACCCATGATGCAAATTACTATAACCAAGGAAAACACATTGTAAAGAGTGAGGGTTTAACTTGTGTTTAGAGTAAGGTCGCAGCCAAGATAACATGCATAACCAAAAATATAAAAGAAGGAGTAATCTAGAAGACAATTATAAAATCTTTCCAAGGGACACTTATTTTGAAGTAGTGGAGTGGGTAAACGATTGATAAGGTAGACTGCGGTTTGGACGACATCATCCCAAAATTTAAGTGGAACCGAGGCATGATTAAGAAGATCTAAGACAGTTTCAACCACATGACGATATTTTCTCTCGGCGGATCCATTTTGTTCAGGAGTGAGGGGACAAAAGACTCGATGGATGAAGCCGGAGGAAGTAAGATGATGATGAAGCGCTTGATACTCTCTGCCCCAATCAGAATAAATGGAGAGAATTTTACGATCAAAATAGCGCTCAACTTATTTTTGAAAGTGACAAAAAATATCAAAGAGATTAGACTTTCTTTTCATAGGAAAAATCCAAGTAAACCTACTAAAATTGTCAATAAAAATAACATAATAAAGAAAACCTTGATTAGATAGAATAGGAGCAAGACCTCACACATCAGAGTGAATAATTTCTAAAGGAAAACTAGAAGTGCGAGAAGAAGAGACAAAAGGTAATTTATGAGATTTTGCTTTCATGCAAGATTTACATAAATGAGAAGAGGAGGCTAAAGAAATTGATAAATCATAATGGTTAATGATATTCTGAACAACACGTAGAGACGGATAACCAAGACGTGCTTGCCAAGAAAATTTATCAGCGCGTTCTCCAACAAAAGCATTAGTATAGGTGGGTTGAAGATGATAAATACCATCTTTAATTATTCCTCGGAGTAGAATATTTCTTGTTGTAGGTGTTGGTGCGGTTAGCACTAACGGTCTAACTCAGGTTTTGATGAATGACAAATCGGGTTAAGTTAGGTTTGTTGTGATCTAACACTCTGACTGAGTGTGCAGACAAAGTCCAGACAGGTCGACGGGCTGACCGAATGTCTGGCACGAAGTCCAAGCGGGTCGACGGGCTGACCGGACGCTTGGCGAGAAGTCCAGCTAGGTCAACGGGCTGACTGGATAGCTGGTAAGAAGTCCAAGTGGGTCGACGGGCTGACCGGACGCTTGGCAAGAAGTCCAGACGGGTCGAAAGGTGACCGGACGTCTGGCAGGTAAGTGAAGGTAAGTCACTGGAAGGGAGTGACTGCGAGGACTCGTTCCCGGGAAGGGAACATTAGGCGTCGATCCGGCTTAGATCCATTTCGGATATCTAAGTCGAGATCGTGACTAGATTCCGGTCTCGGAAAGACGGAATCTAAGTCATACTTTTATGTCAAACTTAAGAACTGTGCTAACACTCTATTTTGCAGGATATATACTATTTATTTGCCTCGGACTAACCTTATCTTGCAGGAAAGCTGATTTCTGGAGAAAGGTGGTCTGGGCGCCCGGGAGGCAAGTTTTATCCCGATCGCGCGTCGCCACGTGGAGCTCGCTGGTTGGACCTGCCACGTCTCACTAGGGTGCCTGGAAGGGATCCGGGGCACCCCGAGCTTCATATAAAAGAAGGGGCAGGGGTGGAGCTTCAAACACAACTGAGAACTCTCTGCTCTACTGTGCTCCTGCGATGCCTTGAGGCTGCTTCGACAAAGCGCTGTCTTCAGTTTATTTCTTTTCAGTTTGTCGGTATTTTCATTTTATTAATTCCTGTACTTTGTTTGTAACATCTTTCGAATTGATAGTGATTGCCCAACGAAAGCACTCGACGAGTGCGGGCCTTGGAGTAGGAGTCGACACAAGCTCCGAACCAAGTAAAATCGAACTGTGTTAGCCTTGCCTTCTTACTTTGTCTTTACTTTTCCGCTGCGCTTACTCGACGAAAGTTTTTAATCGATATTCACCCTCCCCCTCTATCAAACGCTTACGATCTAACAAGTGGTATCAGAGCAGGTACCGCTCTGATTTAGTGCAACCACCAATCAGACAGGGGGTGAACTTTCTGTTAAGTTTTTTTTTTGTTTTTATTTTTTTCGCATAATTCCAAACCGGTAATCTTACCTTTTTGGAAAGTTTTTTTTCTTTATCCAAATTGGTGCAACACTCATTTAGATCTCTTTTTTCCCACACTGCTAATCCAAGACCAAGTCTTGGGACTTTTTCTTGTCTATTTTTTTACTTGTGTGCAGGATTAAAAATGTCTCAACTTGAAGGATTCAGCACAGTGCGTCCTCCCCTCTTCAACGGGGATGACTTCCCGTATTGGAAGAAGAGAATGGAAGTCTATCTCAAAACGGACTTCGACCAGTGGATGAGCATCACTAGACCATATAAAATACTAGTAGACAGCTCCGGAAATCTACTGGACCCAGAAGATTGGACGTCAGACCTAAAGAAGAAGGCGTCAACAGAAAACAAGGAAATCAACACCCTACAGTGCGGATTGACCAGAGAAGAACTGAACTGGGTTGGACCACATAAGAACGCCAAAGAACTATGGGACAAACTGATCGAGTTGCACGAAGGAACGAGCGATGCTATAAGGTAACAAAACGAGACTTATTGTTAAATAAAATATTTAATATAAAAATGCAAGAAGGAGAAACTGCAAGTCAACTTCACGCGAGGATCAAGGGCATCCTCAATGGGCTCCACGCCATCGGCCACCAAATGGAGAACCGGGACTTAATAAGGTACACATTAAACGCATTTCCACATAATAGTTTGTGGGCATCTATCGTAGATGCCTATAAAATTTCTAAGAATTTATCGAAACTTAAATTAGATGAGTTGTTTTGTGAATTAGAACTACACGAACAAACTAACGTCGGGGCCGAGAAAGGAATTGCTTTGTTTGCAGGTCCCTCCAAAGAAAAGAAGAACAAACCTGAGCCTGAAGCAGATTCTAACCAGGACTCTGAAGATGAAGAGCACCTGGTGAACTTGGTAAGGAAAATATTCACCAGGAGAAAGAGGGGCTTCAGCAAGAAAGACCATCAGAAAATCAACTCCCCGAATCAAGGAGCATGACGTGCTTCGGATGCAACAAAAAGGGCCACTACAAGAACGAGTGCCCGAAACTGAAGAACGACAAATCGAAGCTGATCAAAAAGAAGGCGCTCAAAGCAACGTGGGACGACACTTCCTCGGATGAATCGCAAGCCGAAGAACAAAAGAACCACAGTTACCTAGCACTGATGGCCCACGAAGAAGAATTGGAGGATGAATCGGAAGACGGGTCTGAACCCGAATCAAGCCACGAGTCCGTACTCGTTTCCGAAGGTTCCGAAGAGGTATACCGAAATCTAAACAAGAAATTTTTTAAAATTATTTCCTGCTTAAATAATAAATTAGTAAAAATAGAAAATAAAAATAAGTCACTCCTCGAGGAAAATCAAGACCTCAAGGAACAAATCAAAAACTCAAGTCCAACTCAAGATCTAACACTTGAGGAGGAGAATCTATCACTAAAATTAGAAATTAATAATTTAAAAGAAATACTAGAAAAATTCACAACGAGGTCAAAGAACTTAGATTTAATTTTAAACAATTAAAAAGCAAGTTACAACAAAACTGGACTTGGTTACAAATCAAGTTCAACTAAAACTTTTAAATCATTAATAACCCAACACAAACCAACAAAACAAGCTTGGGTTCCAAAAGCATGTTTAATCACGCAAGTAGGACTTAATCAATACTACATCCCTAAAGATAAAATATATTATATAAAGTCAAATAAATCAAATAAACTAGAATACAAACCTGAACCAAAAGGGTTAAAATCTAAAAATATTAAAACTCAACAAAATATAAACTATCATCAAGTGAAATTTAATTATAAAAGAAATAGACATAAACCGAGAACAAAGTTAAATTAAATGGTAATTAATTCAGGGGGAGGCTCCAGAATAGCTGGTACCTCCAAAACTAACCTACCCGGTAGGGTAACCCTAACCAACCTACCCGGCAGGGTAATTAGGATTAGTTAAAAAGAGTTCAAGTTTAACTTGAAAAATGGTACTGGTGAAATATTGGATGATAGTACGTTAGGGAAGCTTAGTCTATGCATGTCTAGGAAGATATGGCTTCGACCTGGTGTATTTGGCTAAGTGGAACTGACCGAAGCTACCCTTTATGAATCCTAACCAGTTTGACCAAGGTTTTGTACTAAGTTCAGTGGATAGGACTATTTGGAAAACCTCGAAGGCATGGTTACTTTAATGATGTCCGAGTGACTCACCATAGCGTAGAAGTTTATCCAAAGAACGCCTATTTGTTGAACCCAAAGTTAAACCTGAATCTAACACAAGTTAAAAACAACCTCCAAAATTGAATCTAATTCATCTCACAAAATTATAGGATTCCCTGATTGAAAACATAGGTCGGGTGAGATGACTAAGGATATTAAATTTAAATTAAATTAAAATTGAATTAAATTAAAATTAAATTAAATTAAAATTAAATTCAATTCAATTCAATTAAAATTAATTAAATTAAATTTAAATTAAATTAAATTAAATTTAAATTTAAATTAATCAAATTAAATATTAAATTAAATTAAATTAAATTAAATTAAAATTAAATTAAATTAAATTTAAATTAATCAAATTTAAAATTAATTTAATTAAATTAAAATTAACTTAAATTAAAATAAAATAAATTAAATTAAAATTAAAATTAAGTTAATTACAATTAAATTAAATTAAAATAAAATTAATTAAAATAAAATTAAAATTAATTTAAATTAAATTAAATTAAATTAAAATTAAAATTAAATTAAATTAAATTAAATTTAAATTAAAATTAAAGTAAATTAAATTAAAGTTAAATGTTTTTTTTTCAAAATTAAAACTTATTTTTTTTACTTTAAAATTTTTTTAAAATTTTTTTTCTTTAAAATTTTTTAGTAAAACTTGAAATTAAAACTTAAATGTTCTTTAACTTAAAAATTTATGTTAAATTTGAAACGTAAATATTTTAACCAAACTTAAAACATTTTTAAGTTCAATAGTTAGACTAAACCCAATTCCTACCTATTGTAGGAAACTAAGTGGATTTTGGATAGTGGTTGCTCCTAACACATGACTGGAGATCACACAAAATTCACTCAACTCACCTACAAAAGCCTAGAACAGTTGTCTTTGGGAACAATGGCAAACTCAAGGTAATTGGTATAGGTAACATAGAACTAAAAATTGACTTTGGTAATGTAGGGATTTGGTATCCTAGGACTAATAATTTTGAATTAATAGGGTACTCTGACTCAGATTATGTTGGATGCAAGTTAAACCGCAAAAGTACAAGTGGCGGATGTCAATTATTAGGTCCATCGCTTGTCAGCTGATTAGTAGAAAGCAACATTGTATTACCCTTTCTACAACTGAGTCAGAATATATATCAATAGGAGAGTGTGTTGCACAATTATTATGGATGATGCACACCCTAAAAGACTTCAACTTGAACCTCACAAATGTCAAAGTCTTAATTGACAACATTAGCTCAATCAACCTAACAAAAAATCCAGTGCATAATTCCAGAACTAAACATATTGAAATTAGTGTTGGGATCTTAGATGGCTAGAGGGGGGGTGAATAGCCCCTTGAAAAACTTAAACCAAAACTTCTACACAGATAATTGTTAGCACAGCGGAATTAGACAACTAAAGAAAGGAAAAACTCAAGCACACTAACACTAGGATTTACGAGGTTCGGGGATAACTTGCCCCTACTCCTCGGCGTGTCCGTAAGGTGGACGACTTCTTGATCTTCGGTAGATCGCACCCCGGATAACTTCCGGCTACAAATCCTCCTTCTCGGTGGAGCAACCTCCCCACAACGTCTCAAGAAAGATCTAAGTTAAAGCACGAGACTTACAGAAGCTCGGTGGCAAAGGAGAATAGAAATGCTTACAACCACGCGAGGATCAGTAGCAGAAAACAGAGATCGCAGTTCACCCGAGAGCTCAAGAACTTCGCACAACAGCACAGACTTTTTTTTCAAGCTTTCTTGTTGTTGTTCTTGTTCTCCTCTCGCTGTTTTTACTGCTTCTCAAAACTTGATCTCGCACAGATCTGGTCCAAATCACAAGCAATTGCAGCAGCCAATCCTCTTCCTCCTTACCTGGTTCCCCGAACTCACACCAATGATATCACAACAACACCGCGCCTTCTCGAGCTCGAACCAATCCCGTGAGTCAAGCGGATCGCAATGCATCACAAGATCCGTTGATGCCCGAAATGCACCATGCTACCGAAACCAGCAGAAAGACCATTTGTCGATTCCTCTTATGAACTTAATTTGAAATTAGGCTTGAATGATACCGTTAACCTGCAAACTCAAAAGCTAACAAGACAGAGGATTACATCACATAAATGAATGAGATATATCAAAAGCGATGAAGGAATCGCTGATACAACGAACAAATCGAGTGTGTGGATCGGTCACCGGACCGATCACAGGTTCCTTGGACCGATCAGGCAACAGCCGATCGGTCGAGGCTATTCTGATCGGTCCCAGTGACCGATCAGATTGAGTGTGGATCGGTCCACTGACCGTCGATCCATCTTTCTTCTCAGTAGTCTTCTTCCTGATCGGTCTCCCCGATCGATCAGATCGCAGCCACCTCTCTTCTTCTGATCGGTCGCAGACCGATCAGATTGAGTGTGGATCGGTCCACAGCGATCCACCTCTTCTTTCTTCTGCGGGCTTTTCTCCCGATCGGTCTCCCGACCGATCAGATTGCACTCGCAGTGCTACCGAAGTGTCATCCGATCGGTCATCGACCGATCCATGGAACTCACACCGGACGGCCTCCGACCGATCCATCGATTCATAAACATCGATCGGCTCACCGACCGATCCAATGTGCCATGGAATGTCCACTTAAGTCTCTCTCTGACTTAATCCGGAGAACGAGCTACCGAGCCCTCTCCGACTTCGTCCGGTCCAGAGAACGAGCTACCGAGCCCTCTCTGACCATTCCGTGCCAAGTCACCATACTTGGACTTTTCCCGTGCCAAGCTCCCTGCTTGGACTTTTCACCAGATGTCTTGACCCATCTGGATTTCCCTTGCCTGGCTTTACTCATCAGGACTTTCACCTAGCTTCACTCACTAGGGTTTTTACCTGGCTTCACTCACCAGGATTTCCAACTGCCTAACATCCCAGTTAGGACTTTCTCAATCAGGTCAACCAAGTCAACCTAGATTAGTAATCAATCTGAGTTAAATATCTGATACAAACTTAAATCAGTGTTAACAGCAAAACAACATCCAGGTCAGACTGTATCAACAATCTCCCCCTTTTTGTTGTTTGACAACACGATTTAAGTTTAGATCAGAAATGCTCATATACCCATAATTTTTAGGGAAATCAGGATCCTCCCCCTAAGATGGATACACCACCAAGTCAATGACGGGAATCAAGATCCTTCCCGTTATCCTCTCCCCTAAAATCAAGCTTTCATACATTTCTAAACTTAGGTATCCTCTCCCCCTTTGTCAAACACCGAAAAGGTGCGAATAAGGTAAGATAACTTAAATAACTCCCCCTTAACCCTTACTGTCTGTTTCTTAAAGCACTTAGAATTCCCTCTAAGTGTATTATAAGACAGTAATAAGGAAATAAAGGACAATCAAGACATGCAAGTGAACAGCATATTAATAACCGATAGAAAATGAAGCATAATAAAGAGCAAGCAAATATAAAACTAAGTAGCATAAATACAGGAGTAGCATCAGAAGTGCAAACATCCAGGTCAGTCATAAAGACTAACAAATAACATCCAAAATACAGACAGTCAACAAACAAACTGTATCAATCAACATCCTCACACTGAGGAACATCACCATCATCGGCAGGAGGGGTGAAATCCTGAGGCGGCACGCTGGAGGATGGATAGCCTGGGTAAGACTGCGGAGGCGGGTAGCGTGCCATCCATCCGAGTAGCAACTGCTGTGTCACCACCTGATGACTGCGCATATCATCGAAGCGCTGGTCAATATGCCCGCGCAGGTCATCGTAGCGCTGGTCTATCCGAATACGCAGGCCATCCAGCTCAGCAGATATCATCTCATCGTGCTGATCAAAGCGGCTCTCCAGCTCGGCGATCTGCCAGCCATCGTCAGCAGCAGGAGGAGCAGCCTGTCGTGGAGGTCCCCGTGGTAACTCACCCAGTGCTCGCCCATCCTTCCACCGAACATCCCCATTTTGCCCTATGATGCCAGACTTGGAAAATGCCCGTTTCCCAAGTCGGCAATCCTGCTTGACCATTTTGACTATTCTGCCCTTAGAGACATCAACCTGAAGGGTCTCGAGCCAATCAGTAATTATATGCCCATAAGGCATATAGATAGTGGAGCCGCTAGGCCTAGAATATGATATGATCGAGGAGTAGATGCTCGACATGATTTCAAAATCGAGACGTCGACGCAAACCATAAAGCATAAGACAATGATATGATCGGATCTCAGATAATGGTTTAGATGTGATAGGTAGAAGGCAGTTCGTGACAATCTTAAAAAGAATGTAGTCTTGAGGAGATAATCTCAAGGCTGCAAAAGTAGGGAAGTCAACATCTAGCTCATCTAGTCCATCCGGTCTAGGTTGCCTGAAGAAGTACTCATAAATATCGTCAGGTGATACATCAAGTGGAGGAGGTAGTGACTCTGGTAAATCAGGATACAAGGGAAAAGGATCTCCTGAACACATACGGCAACCTAGATACCCAAAGAATTCTCTGATGGAGAAATCGATACTTTTTTTAGCGACTCGAGTGTTATAAACACCATCATGGTTTTGATAAAGGTTGTTATAGAATTCAGATATTTGGTCAAGATTGATGTCCCTTTCTAGGTATACTACTGAATCAAGCTTATAGTAGGCTAGGGTTTCAGATACAGAGGGACAAAATTCATCCATCCACTTTGGATCCACAGATCGACATGGAAGCAGCTTGAATGTCCTCTGTTGAAATGCTTGCTCAAACTGGCGGTTTGGGAATCTACTGGAACTAGCTGGTTGGGGTCGAGAGGGTGCATGGGACTTGGATTTCTCAGCTGGGGACTTAGAAGAACCCTCACCGGCTGCTTTCTTCCTAAATAGATAAAGATTTGGACACGGTCAGGGCAAATGGGAGTCCACGGGAGCCACACAGAGAGAACCGAGACAGAACACATAGAGAAACTGTGAAAAGAAGCTAAAATGCTAAGAATGAACAAATCTCGGGAGGAAGAAGAGTTACCTGGGCGCCATTGTGACCTTTGGCTTTTAGAAGATGATGAGTCGAGAAGACGGGAGGAAAAGAGGGGCGTCGGCTAGGTTATGAGTCGGTCGGCTAGGGTTTTGAGAAGGAAGAAGATCGGGAAGAGAGGAGGTCGGGAGGATTTAATGAGGGGATAGTGCACAGTGTGATCTGATCGGACGGCTGTCCGAACAGAGAAATCCTGACCGATCAGGGAACGTCCTGATCGGTCAGCGATCGTCCTGATCGGTCGTGGGGACCGATCAGGGATCTTCCTGATCGGTCCCTGGACCGATCAGATGTGCATCAGTGGGGTGCGATCTGTCTCCTGATCGATCCCTGGATCGATCAGTGAATCAGGAATGTCCTGATCGGTCGTGGAGACCGATCAGGCATCATCCTGATCGGTCCCTGGACCGATCAGTGTCTGATATATTATTCAGTAACTGAAAATATGAGCCGTTATCTATCGGGAATTTTGAAAAGTTCAGAATTCAAGAATTCAGAATCTCCCAAATTCATAACCTAGAATCAACACCCACAAGTATATAAAAAAAATGAGCTCTTATGGTCTTAGCTTGTGTAGAGCCCGAAAGTTTCAGCCTTTAAATCCAAAAACTCAGACATTTGGAATCTTAGAATTCCAATCTCAGAAAACCTTATAAAACCATATAGTGAAACAAGGTATTAATTAAGACTTAGGATTGCTATGATCAGTTTCAAGTTTGTCAAAATATAAACAACTTGTCCTAATTTTCAATCAAGGCATGTTAAGTATCAATCAACAAATCACCCATAGTTAGACACTTTTTAGACAAAGGCCCAATCAAGATTCCTTGATTGGAATATATGAGTAAGATCAAGGAACCAATTACACATGAATTATGTAATGGTGTTCCCCATACTCAATTAATGTCTCTTCAACCTAATTATTCAAGGGATGCATGATACATTTTGAATAATTTGGTTGTACCTAGCATCTCACCCCATTTCTAGCAAACAAAAATATTTTGTTAAACCTTATAGTTGGTGTGAGATGTTCCCAAGTTGCCCAAAATCATTCCCAATTTCTCTTGTCATTTTAATTTGTCCTTATTGATCATGATGAAGTCCTAAGGACCTAAGGAGCCAAACACATTCCCAACTCCCTCCTTAAATGACTAAATTCATTCTCCGGAAGGGATTTGGTGAAAATATCAGCTAGGTTTGACTTTGACTCAACATATGTGAGTGCAATGTCTCCCCTAGCTACGTGATCTCTTATGAAGTGATGACGCACTTCAATGTGTTTGGTCCTCGAATGATGGACTGGATTTTTAGTTAGGTTGATCGTGCTAATGTTGTCACATAGCACTTGTACACCCTTATAAGAAAGTCCATAATCCTCTAGGGTGTGTATCATCCACAACAACTGTGATACACTCTCTCCCATGGCAATATATTCGGCCTCGGTCGTGGAGAGAGCAACACAATGTTGCTTCCGACTCGACCAACTAACTAAAGATGAACCTAAAAATTGGCAACCCCCACTAGTACTTTTCCGATCCAATTTGCACCCAGCATAATCGGAATCGGTATAACCTATCAAGTCAAATGATTCAGTACGAGGGTACCAAAGACCTACTCTAATTGTGCCTTTAAGGTATCTCAGAATTCTCTTAACTGCAATTAAGTGAGATTCCTTGGCACAGACTTGATACCTAGCGCACATGCCCACAGCAAAGAGTATGTCCGGTCGACTAGCTGTGAGATATAGAAGACTACCAATCATGCTTCTATATTGCGTTAGATCAATTGGTTTTCCACTCTCATTATTGTCAAGGCGAGTGTTTGTCGCCATTGGAGTGGACACTTCCTTAGAGTCACTCATATTGAATTTTCTAAGCATCTCTTGAGTGTATTTTGTCTGATGGACATAAATTCCATCTCGAGTTTGTTTGATTTCAAGTCCAAGGAAGAATGTCAATTCTCCTACTAGACTCATCTCAAACTCACTTTCCATGTGAGAAATAAATTCATTCAAATAGCCCTTGTTATTTGAGCCACAAATTATGTCATCGACATATACTTGGGCTACAAAAATATTTTCACCATCTCTACGTAGAAATAGTGTTGGGTCTATTTGGCCTCTTACAAAGCCCTTTTCTAATAGGTAAGTTGACAACCTATCGTACCATGCTCGAGGTGCTTGTTTAAGCTCATAAAGGGCTTTCTTGAGCTTGTATACGTGGTTTGGAGCTTCGGTACTCACAAACCCCGGTGGTTGCTCAACATAGACCTCTTCTTTAATGAAACCATTTAAGAAGGCAGATTTAACATCCATTTGATAGAGCTTGAAACCTCTATGTGCAGCAAAAGCTAGCATCAAATGAATGGACTCTAATCGGGCGACGGGAGCATAAGTCTCATCATAATCGAGACCTTCGACTTGACTATAGCCCTTGGCTACAAGTCTTGCCTTGTTTCTTACAACTTCTCCCTTTTGATTTAACTTATTTTTGAAGACCCATTTAGTTCCAATAATGGTGGTCTTCTTAGGTCTAGGAACTAAGTCCCACACTTGGCTCCTTTCAAATTGACCTAACTCATCTTGCATAGCTAAGATCCAATCAGGATCGTGCAATGCCTCATCAACTATTTTTGGTTCAATCTCTGAAATCAATGCGATTTCATTAGACTCATTTCTAAAGAATGACCTAGTCCTAACCCCTTGTTGGATGTCTCCCACAATTTGGTCTTGGGGATGACTAGTGGCTAACCTAGACTGCCTTGGTGTTGGTGGTGCCTCATGAATGGTCTCACTCGGCACAGGAAAGGACTCAATATCAGGCAAAGGATCAGATTGAGTTCTTTGTTGCCTTTTCTCATCAACATCAGAGTCAACTTCGACTCGTTCTTCATTTTGATCATTCAAACTTAGATTTCTAAGTTCAAATTGAATTTCTCCTACATCCCTTGGTTGATCATTTAAGTTAGGGATTTCTTCAAAGGCTACATCAGAGGACTCTTCAATCAATTTAGTCCTATTGTTGTAGACTCGATAGGCTTTGCTGGTAAGAGAGTACCCGACCAGTATCCCTTGATCAGCCTTCGCCGAGAACTTCCCAAGATGGTCCTTGGTGTTCAAAATAAACACCTTACAACCAAACACCCTAAGATGTTTAATTGTAGGTGGTTTCCCAAACCAAAGTTCATGGGGAGTCTTTCCTAAAAACCTATGTATTAAAACTCGATTTTGCACATAGCAAGCTGTATTCACAGCTTCAGCCCATAAGTAGCTCGGTAGTGAGTACTCATTGAGCATGCTTCGTGCAGCCTCTTGTAGGACTCGGTTCTTTCTCTCCACAACCCCATTTTGCTGTGGGGTCCTTGGAGTAGAGAACTCATGCCTATATCCCTTTTCTTGACAAAACTCTAAAAACCTATGATTTTGAAATTCCCCACCATGATCACTTCTAATGGTTTTAATTGTTGTTGATTTTTCATTCTCAGTTCTTCTACAAAAAGAAATAAAAATATCTATAGTTTGGTCCTTATGTTTCAAGAAGAAAGTCCATGTGTATCTAGTAAAGTCATCAACGATTACCAAGTAATATCTACTTCCATTCAATGATATTACACTACTGCAATCAAATAGGTCCATGTGCAATAAATCTAAAGCAGTAGATGTACTTACAGTGCTTTTACCTTTATGAACACCTTTTGTTTGCTTACCCTTTTGACATGCATCACATAGTTTGGTCTTGTGGTACTTGATGCTGGGTAAGTCTCGTACTAATCCTTGGTTGGCCAACTTCCGGATGTTCTTCATGTTTACATGTGCCAACCTTCTATGCCATAGCCAAGACTCTTCTTCTTTCGACATGAAACACTTAATCAAAGCATTAGTAGCACTTTTAAACGATACTTGATAAATATTATCAACCCTTGTGCCTACTAGTACCGTGTCAAGTGTGTCAATGTGTTTAACCAAACATTGACTTGAATGAAATTCAATTGTGTAACCCGTATCACACAATTGACTGACACTTAGGAGATTAAAAGTCATCCCCTTGACTAGAAGGACATTCTTGATATGGAGACATTCGGATATATGAATGTCTCCAACTCCTACAACCTTAAGGCTACCATTATTACCAAAAGACACATTACCTCTACTTTTGTTTTGAATGGTTGTAAACAGTGATCTGTCCCCGGTCATGTGCTTGGAGCATCCACTATCAACAAACCAAGTTGATAGATGCTCCCCCTTGACCAATGCCTACAAGACACGGAAGATAGAGGTTTTAGGTACCCAAATCTTGGGACCTAATGCTTCTACAACGAAAGACCTAGGAACCCATGCCTTGGTCATACCTTTCCTAGTTCCATGAGCCCTAGAAACATGTGATCTACTATGTTGAGTTCTAGACATTAGAGAAATGAAACTCGACTCCTTGGGTTGGTACCCTAGCCCGGCCTTGTTGTAGACTGCCCTTTGGGCATTTAGAATCATGTCTAGAGTCTTAGAGCTAGTTGAGAATTTCTCAAGCATTTTCTTGAGTTTCTCAACCTCACCCTTTAACGCCTTATTCTCATCCTCAAGGACTTCTAGATGTAGGTCATCGACCTCATCTTCCCTAAGGGTCCTTAAGGTTTTTACTTCTTCTTTTAACACTTTATTTTCTGTTTTTGACTTTTTAAGCAATGTAGATAGGTGAGTGATAGTCTTATAACACTTTTCTATATGAGAAGAGGTTACCTCTTCATCATCCGACAATGATGAAGCCGCGGTTGAAGCGTCGCTCGAATCTCCCTCACTTTCGGAGTCGGAAACCTCCCTTGCCATGAGTGCTAATTGTCGTGTGCTCTTTTCCATCTTCTCTTCTTCCTCCGATGAGCTTGATGAGGACTCATCCCAAGTGGCCTTGAGAGCCTTCTTCTTCTTGCCTCTTTCCTCCTTCTTTTTGGCTCGTTCCTCCTTCCTTTTTAATTTCGGACACTCGCTCCGAATGTGTCCTTTCTTGCTACACTCATAACATACAACATTAGATTTATCAAAATTTTGATCATTAGTTTTACCTTTTCCTTTGTATCTTCGGCTTCTTCTCATAATCCTTCTTACGAAGTTCGCCATCTCACTTGATGATGATCCACTTTCATCATCGGATTCGGAGGAAGAGGTGGATGAGGAAATCTCCTTTTCCTTCTTCTTTTCCTTCTTCCTTCTTCCCTCCTTGCTCTTTGGTCCTGCAAATAAAGCAATACCCTTCTCTTTTTGACCTTTGTTAGCAAGCTCATGAAGTTCCATCTCACAGAAAAATTCATCTAGTTTAACAATGGAAAGATCCTTGGATACCTTGTAGGCATCTACCATAGATGACCACAAGGCATTCCTAGGAAAAGATTTAAGAGCGTACCTTACTAGATCGCGATTCTCCACTCGTTCGTCCACAGAGTGTAGACCGTTGATGATCTCCTTGAATCTCCCATGAAGCTCACTTACCGTTTCATTGTCCTTCATGGTTAGATTTTGGAGTTGATTCAAGAATAGGTCCCTCTTGGCAATCCGAGAATCTCGAGTTCCCTCTTGGAGCTCGATGAGTTTGTTCCATAGGTCTCTTGCGCTCGAGAACGGACCTACCTTGACGAGTTGGTCCTTGGTGATTCCACATTGCAAGGTGACCATAGCCTTGGCATCGGCTTGTGCTTTGCGGAGTTGTTCGGTAGACCATCTTGACGAATCGAGTTCCTTACCTTCTTCATCCTTTGGTGGTGTGAAACCTTCCTTGACTGAGAACCACATGGCAATGTCGGTCTTGAGGTAATACTCCATGCGGCCCTTCCAATATTGAAAATCTGCTCCTTCGAAGTAGGGTGGTCGATTTGTGCTAAAGCCTTCCTTCATAGCCATCCTTGTTTGCTCTTTTGGGTGTTAATCCGAATCAAAGAGCCCCTTGCTCTGATACCACTTGTTGGGATCTTAGATGGCTAGAGGGGGGGTGAATAGCCCCTTGAAAAACTTAAACCAAAACTTCTACACAGATAATTATTAGCACAGCGGAATTAGACAACTAAAGAAAGGAAAAACTCAAGCACACTAACACTAGGATTTACGAGGTTCGGGGATAACTTGCCCCTACTCCTCGGCGTGTCCGTAAGGTGGACGACTCCTTGATCTTCGGTAGATCGCACCCCGGATAACTTCCGGCTACAAATCCTCCTTCTCGGTGGAGCAACCTCCCCACAACGTCTCAAGAAAGATCTAAGTTAAAGCACGAGACTTACAGAAGCACGGTGGCAAAGGAGAATAGAAATGCTTACAACCACGAGAGGATCAGTAGCAGAAAACAGAGATCGCAGTTCACCCGAGAGCTCAAGAACTTCGCACAACAACATGACTTTTTTTCAAGCTTTCTTGTTGTTGTTCTTGTTCTCCTCTCACTGCTTTTCTTCTCAAAACTTGATCTCTGTTGTCACAGATCTGGTCCAAACTGAATCATCACTGCAGCCAATCCTCTTCCTCCTTACCTGGTTCCCTGAACTCACACCAATGATATCACAACAACATCAAGGCGTCTTCGAGCTCGAACCAATCCCGTGAGTCAAGCGATCGCAAGATCACGCAAGATCCGTTGATGCCCGAAATGCACTATGCACCGAAACCAAAGAGAAGACCATTTGTCGATTCCTCTTATGAACTTAATTTGAAATTAGGCTTGGAATGATACCGTTAACCTGCAAACTCAAAAGCTAACAAGACAGAGGATTACATCACATAAATGAATGAGATATATCAAAAGCAAGAAGGAATCGATACAAATAACAAATCGAGTGTGTGGATCGGTCACGCATCGATCATACAGCCTGGACCGATCAGCAACACCGACGGTTCGAGGTTATTCGATCGGTCGAGTGACCGATCGATTGAGTGGATCGTCCACGCACCGATCCACCCTTCTTTCTTCTCGCAGCTTTTCTCCGATCGGTCTCCCGACCGATCGATTGCACCCGCAGCATCGAGTGTTCTTCGATCGGCCGCATCGATCGATTGAGTGGATCGTCCACGCACCGATCCACCCTTCTTTCTTCGCAGTTTTCTCCCCGATCGGTCTCCCCGACCGATCAGATTGCACTCAGTGTGCTACGAGTGTATCCGATCGGTCATCACCGATCCATGGAACTCGCCACCGGATCACCGCCGACCGATCCATTGATTCATGTGTCACTGGATCGGTCTACCGACCGATCCAATGTGCCATGGAATGTCCACTTAAGTCTCTCTCTGACTTAATCCGGAGAACGAGCTACCGAGCCCTCTCCGACTTCATCCGGTCCAGAGAACGAGCTACCGAGCCCTCTCTCACCATTCCATGCCAAGTCACCATACTTGGACTTTTCCCGTGCCAAGCTCCCTGCTTGGACTTTTCACCAGATGTCTTGACCCATCTGGATTTCCCTTGCCTGGCTTTACTCATCAGGACTTTCACCTAGCTTCACTCACTAGGGTTTTTACCTGGCTTCACTCACCAGGATTTCCAACTGCCTAACATCCCAGTTAGGACTTTCTCAATCAGGTCAACCAAGTCAACCTAGATTAGTAATCAATCTGAGTTAAATATCTGATACAAACTTAAATCAGTGTTAACAGCAAAACAACATCCAGGTCAGACTGTATCAACAATTAGACATCACTTCATCAGGGATCATGCTACTAAAGGGGACATTGAACTCAAATACATTGAGTCCAAATCCAATTTAGCTGACATATTCACAAAACCACTCCCTGAAAGTGAATTTAGCAATCTGCGTAAACAGTTAGGAATGTGTTTAATAGACTAGGATTTTCAAAATTCAAAATTGCTTTCAAATTGACTGTTTTAAATTCTAGGTTAAATTTGTTTTCATTTATTTTAAAACCTTCCAACTTTTAGAATTTCAAAACAACTTTAGCCTTAGACTAGAAAAATCCCCTTAGAAATCATGTTCCCCCAGGACTAGTATTTGATCATCTCACCAACACCCTAGGCTTACTTTGATTGTGATTGACAAACTTAGAAAGGGGTGAGATGTATAGGCCAATTGCCTGGACTTAAGATGCTTATGTCAGTGCATCGTTATAAGTCTAGGCGTTAAATACAAAACCTACATTAATCAAGTTAAGTTATTCAGCTTAGTCAACCACTAACTGATCACAATGAACTTAACTTGACTAACCAAGTGAAAGCTGCCATCTTCTGATAGTCAGCAAGTAACTAATTGCTTAGACAGCTATTTTAGATGTCAGGTTTAGGGGAAGGATTAATTAGTCTCATATTTTTCCTTTACTAAAATTGGTTTTTGAAAAATACTTTCTTAAAAATATTCTAAATCTATTTAACAAATCTATCCTTGTAAAATCCAATAAACTTGGTTTTGAAAATCTTACGTTTGCAAAATTATCTTTATAAAACTTATGTTTAAAAAGGTGTTCTAACTTTATAAGCTTATTCTGAAAATTTCAATAATTGGATCTAGCTTTAAAGTTTTATTTAAAAATTAAATTTCACTTCATTCTGAAAATCTGGATTTTGCAAACTTAGACTTAAAAAATAAAAAATTTTAAGTAGATCTTCAAACTTAATTTTGAAATTTTGATTTTGAAAACTCATGTTTTTAAAGAATTCCAAGTTGAAACTTATTTTGAAAATTCAATTTCTTGAAACTTGGATACTTATGTTTGAAAATTAGACTTATACTTTCTCTTTGAGTTTGCAAATTCATTTAATGTTGCAAAAATTACTTTTACTCAAAATATACTAAATTATTTTTCAAAACTTAGTTATGTTACAAAAATTACTATATGGTGAAATTTAAAACTCCCCCAAGTTAACTTGACATCATTTCCTACATCTTTTTATGTATTCTGTATATTTGAATGTTTGAATTATATCCTTATTGTCACGCCCCAGGTAGTCTCTGCCAGAAGAAATTTCAACAGCATCTCCCCTGTACGGCGGACAATATGAATCTCAGTATACATATATCTATACCTCGGCCACACTCGGCCGGAACAATACACACAAATAGTAAACAATCCACGTAGTTATATTCAACATTTCTACACATATATAATATGAACAATCCAGCAGTTGTATAAAGAAGAACGATATAAAATCAACGAAGATATACGTACACATCCTACTCCACTACAACGAAGAAAACAAATCCACGAAGTAGTGTGAAAATCCGCAGCGGAAAACAAAAGCAGCAAACCCAAAGGTTCGACATAAAGTCCACAATATAAACCCACAATACAAGTATATAAGATGCAAAAGTAAAATATAATCCGATAAAGAAAATCCTCGCGATAATGGGGCTAGCGACTGGAATATCTCCCGACGGCCTCAACCTGAAAAATAGTAACAACGGGGTGAGTTCAAAGAACTCAGCAGGTGATCCAATAGATATGTACAACAACATATAACCACCAGTAACATCCTATGGTACAGTACACTAAACCATAGAGCCTACAGTACAGTCTCCTAACAGTACAACCTACGGTACAGTCTCCTAACAGTATAACAGATATGCATAGCTGAAATAAACTGTAATAATCAGCAATAGGCATAAAGTACAGTCTATAGCAAGAATAATAAGAAAATGCATAACTGAAATAAACTGTACTCACCTGCGAGGCTTGGGCAACTAACTGTCTACATACAGAGATAAAAATAGTCAGAGCAAAAGCATGTATCCTGTATGCATGTCAATCATATGCAATCACCAAAATGCATCAATCATAACGAATGCAATCCGTGCATATGATGCAATATGACATGGTCACCCCTGTCAACCAGTCAGCCATCTCACACACAATAGTGAGACCGAGTGGGTAGGGTCATGACAACTCTGCCGTCACTACCCCCGATGAGTGACCGAGTGGACGGATGTCAAGTACACCTATCCTCCTACCTCAAACATAGTGAGGAGCGCAATGCTCTCAACTCCCAGACACGATGACGGGAGGGATCCCTGCCTGCTACCACTGCATCACACTACCCATGAACGGACCAGTGAGCACTACAGAGCCCTGCTGCACACACCCTACTGTGCTGTGCCACTACCCATGCAGTGAAACACGTTGTGTGCAGGCCTATGTAGCCGGCCGACGAGCTCAACAATAATGGAGTCGTCAATCGCCCAGCATGCAATCATGCAGGATGGTGCATGATGCTACAGTATGTTATACCTGAACATAGCCTCCTCCATATATGTGTGTGCCCAAAAGGTAAACGCATATATATAACCATGATATAAACAGCATAAATCCAAAGACATCACATATAACAATGATGTAAGTATCATGAGTCCAAGAGCATGTATCACACATGTAAAGCAACTAATCCAGTAGAGTAGAGCACTATAGATATGCATCTCTATGAACATATATACACATGGCAAGAGATAAAATATCCAATCCTAAAGTAAAGCAACTAGCAGATGAAACATGTGATAGGTATCAACTAGCTAAGACCAAGAGAAAGAATAATCTACTATCTACCACTAGTAAGTATATATAAGCTACACATATCATAAGACATTATCAAAAGATAAGTCAAAGGGTACCCGCCTCAAATAGAAGGTACGATCAAGCAATCCAAGGTCGAGACGCCTGTCTCGAATCAGAGTCCTATGTCAAACAATATATATTTTTTTTATTTAGCTAAATCCAAAAGAATAGTTAAATAAAATCCCTAATAACAAATTAGGGCAAAACCCTAATCAAATCATCTCAACCTACCTAATTTAAATCTAACCGTTAATTAGGGTTAATTACCCTAACCCTAATTACCCCTTTTAGATTAGAAATGTAATCTTAGATTAAATCCAATAGTTGACTAGGGTTAATTGTCTTAACCCTAATCATTCCATTAATTTAATCTAAGCAATTAAATCTAATCAAAATCAACATAACCCTAATTCAAATCTACACAACATGTATCAACTAATCATGGATTAATCCAATGTATTCCTAATCCAATACATGAATCTAATTCATCAACACATGAAACAATTACCCTACACCTTACCTCAATTCCCAGCTACTGTCCTGTTGATCCACAGCACCAAGTAATATTGCTGCCAGAAGGAGATGTTGCTGGTTTGTAGGTTCTGCCGAAACCAATGAAGTTGCTAGAAACCAAGATCACCTTCACAAATCCTCACTGGATCGGATCAGGATGATGGAGTCACTGATCATTTACAACCCTAGACTCTGCCCAACAGCTCAAGAACAAACTCATGGATCAGCTCAAAGTGAGATCAAGAAATGGAGATCACATAATCCAAACAACAACCTAATCTACCTCAATCGTGACCTCAATCAGTAGCAAGGAAGATAAGGTCCAAGATCCCTATCGATCACCTCCAGGACACACAACCTCCCTGCTGGACTTCTCCCCTACCATTCGGATCAAGGTGTGATCAAGATTGGAATCAATCGGATCAATAAAAATCGGAGATGCCTTACCTTCAAGATTACGGCAAGGGCACACCTCTGCCTTCGCGATGACTGATCGGAGATGACAGAGGAGATCTAGGGCACGGTTATGCAAGGAATATGACTCAGGTGAAGCTAGCCCCTATCTCGAACCTCCGGTAGAAGCCCTCGCCAATGATCGGGTTGGCACCGAGTCGATCCAGTGGCGTCGATCGGGGAAGAAAAGGATCGGCAGACTCGGCTGAGAAGAAAGAAATCGGAGATTGAAGGAAACCAGAGGAGGAGAGGATCGGAACCCTTATGCTCCGAGCTCCGATCCGCGCTGATGACGCCAAGAGGAGATCAATGCTCTCACCTAGGGCTGGAGAAAATCACCCACGTCCGGATCTATACTGGCGACTGCTCCCCTGGGTCGAGATCGACGATCGCCGGAAGTCCGTCCGGCGACTGCTCCACTGGGTCGAGGTCGACGATCGCCGATAGTCCATCGAATTTGCTTCATCCGCGAGAGAGGGAGAGAACAGAGAAAGGGAACGGGGAAGAAGAGAAGCTCGGGTTCGGCGATAGGTTTAGGGAAAAGAAATAAGAAAAGAAAAGTATTTATATTAAAACTTTTCCTCACTTAAACGGGTATTCCAAACAGGTTTTATCTGTACCCGTAATTGATCCCCTCAAAATCCATCATACGAGCTCCGAAAAATTCCCAGAAAATTTCTAAAATTCCGGAAAAATTTTATAAGGCTATTTCCCAAATAACCCTATTATTTAAATTTTCCGAGATCTCACACTTATTTGATGAATGCCAAAGGGGGAGGGATAGGTGGTTAAGTTAGAAAAACAAAATATAAAAACTAAACCCCATGCTAGAACAAAATGTTTAACCTTTTATCTCGCATATTTTTACTAACTTAACCAGGTTGTCATTCCATCAAAAAGGGGGAGATTGTTGGTGCGGTTAGCACTAACGGTCTAACTCAGGTTTTGATGAATGACAAATCGGGTTAAGTTAGGTTTGTTGTGATCTAACACTCTGACCGAGTGTGCAGACGAAGTCCAGACAGGTCGACGGGCTGACCGGATGTCTGGCACGAAGTCCAAGCGGGTCGACGGGCTGACCGGACGCTTGGCGAGAAGTCCATCTAGGTCGAAGGGCTGACCGAATAGCTGGCGAGAAGTCCAAGCGGGTCGACGGGTTGACCGGATGCTTGGCAAGAAGTCCAGACGGGTCGAAGAGCTGACCGGACGTCTGGCAGGTAAGTGAAGGTAAGTCACTGGAAGGGAGTGACTATGAGGACTCGTTCCCGGGAAGGGAGCATTAGGCGTCGATCCGGCTTAGATCCATTTCGGATATCTAAGTCGAGATCGTGACTAGATTTCGATCTCGAAAAGACGGAATCTAAGTCATACTTTTATGTCAAACTTATGAACTATGCTAACACTCTATTTTGCAGGATATATACTATTTATTTGCCTCGGACTAACCTTGTCTTGTAGGAAAGCTGATTTCTGGAGAAAGGTGGTCCGGGCGCCCGGAGGGGATCCGGGCGCCCGGGAGGTAAGTTTTATCCCGATCGCGCGTCGCCACGTGGAGCTCGCTGGTTGGACCTGCCACGTCTCACCAGGGCGCCTGGAAGGGATCCAGGGCGCCCTGAGCTTCATATAAAAGAAGGGGCAGGGGTGGAGCTTCAAACACAAGTGAGAACTCTCTGCTCTACTATGCTCCTGCGACGCCTTGAGGCTGCTCCGACAAAGCACCGTCTTCAATTTACTTCTTTTCAATTTGTCGGTATTTTCATTCTATTAATTCCTGTACTTTGTATGTAACATCTTTCGAATTGATAGTGATTGCCCAACGAAAGCACTCGACGAGTGCGAACCTTGGAGTAGGAGTCGACACAGACTCCGAACCAAGTAAAATCGAACTGTGTTAGCCTTGCCTTCTTACTTTGTCTTTACTTTTCCGCTGCATTTACTCGACGAAAGTTTTTAATCGATATTCACCCCCCCCCTCTATCAAACGCTTACGATCCAACAGTAGGATCCTTCACAAGACAATGATGAGGATGAGATTCAAAGAACACATTATTATCAAGAGCAAATTGATGCACAGAAAATAAATTTTTGGTGATAGAAGAAATATAAAGAGTGTTGCCCATACGAAAAGTTCGACCACATGAGTGAAAAGATATGTTTCCAATGTGAGTAATTTGCGAACCTGAGCCATTACCTATTTGTACCATGTTGGATTCATCATAAGGCGAAGCTTCTGTGAGAATATTATACTCCAATGTAACATGATGAGTTGCTCCAGAATCCGGATGACATCCTGGGTTTTCAAGAGTCGATGAAACTATATTGGGAGAGATAGAATGTGAGAATGCTCCAGATCATGAGATGACTGGGTTGTAGAATGCCAAGAAGGTGGTGGTTGATTTGAAGATGCATGCTCTCCTTGTGAAATAGTTGGTTGTCCCAATACTGCATGACCACCAACAAAATTTAAGTCAAATCTTTTAGGATATTGAATATCAATATGTCCAATTCTGAGACAAATTTGACATCTTCTCCGACTATAAGACCAATCAAATCTTCTAGAGCAATAAATACCAGTATGACCAACGATGTGACAAGTTTGACATCGGTCTAAACTTTGCTTTTGGTCATCATGATGTCGTTGAGTATTTGACATCGAAAATAAATAACTCGTCTCTTGATAGTAATAGACCTTGCTGGAAGAATTTTCGGTGGCTGGAAATAATACTTGGCACTGGAACTTTGCTGTCCAACGGAAGCGACAAATCAAAAGCTTGGTGGACGGCGATGGCCACTTGTTATGGGCGGCAGTTCTTTGGCCGGCGACAATAAGGAGCAAAGAGCCAGGGCGGTGATGTCCAGTAGCTAGGCAGTGACCACAGCGAGCTTCTCCGGAGGTGGCAAAAATGAAAAAAAAAAAAAAAAAAAAAAAAAAAAAAGGAAATACCTTTTCTGTTGGTGTCGACGGTGGAAGAAAAAGAAGAGGGGAAACCTTTTTCGTGAGTAACAGAGGAAAGACACGGAAGAGGAGAGAGGACTTTTTGTTAAAAAAAAAAGCAAAAAGAAACAAACGAATAAGAAAAGAAGAAGAACTAGCAAAGAGAGATAGATACGAAAATAATCAAAGGAACAGGAAAGAAGAAATACGTAAAGATATGGAGGATTATGGCTCTGATACCATATAGAAATCAATAGGCAGAGGAAAGAAATAATATAAATTTTTTTTGATAATCTTATTACTAAAACCAATGGACTTATTTATACAAGTTGTCTAAAATAATAATGGAAAGATTAAATAAGGCATACAACCGTAATAATTATAAACATAGTAATATAATATACTTAGAAATATTATTTTTCCTATTTGATTTATGTCGATCTGGATTGTGATGCCAAATATAATAAATCTCAATTGATTGAAATCAATTAGAGATTATTTCCATTATTGTCATTAGAATGCAAAGCTAGTACCTTTCGCGGAGATGGAACTTGTGACTTTTGAAATCATCTTGACGATCACTCGGCATAGCTACTGATCCGGTGGTCAAGGCAGGGGACCCCATTACAAGAGGTCAGCGCCACGTGGAGATCAAAGGGCCGGGGGGTCCACTGGAGGAGAATGAGCCGACCGGACTCGGAAGAAAAGGATAGACCGATCGGCTAACCGAGGAGCATCCAACAGTAAAAGGTGCCCTGACAGGGGTCGGGGTTCCGACGCTCAGTTGAAACAATGTCTAAGGGCCGAACGGAAGGCACTCGCCCGGAAGTCTCCCCAGCATATCAATGCAAGCAACAGGCGAGATGTGAGGGGCATGCCGCCCGGCAGGCACAGGGGATGAGGGACGTCCGGACGACGGTCTCCGTCCAGCCGTCCGGACGTACGTCCCGGCTGGCGGTGGGTAAAGGGGGACAGGAACATCTTCTGACAGCCGTCAAGTCCTATGGCTAGGCCATACTCCAAGTCTGACAACGAGTTGTTCTGTTGTCCCATCGAAGACGTGATTGGACTGTAGCAATATGGCGTCAGGTAAGCTTTCTGACAGACACATACCGAAGTATGGGCTTCGGACATGTATGTTCCTCGATGGACGCACAGGAACCCTTCCACCGTTCTATATAACGAGCCTCATACTTCGCCGGAGGTACGCGTTGAACACCTTTGGAGCTACTTTTTCCACCACTTGCTTACCTGACTTGAGCGTCGGAGGGTCGCCGCCGGGAACCCCTTCCCGGCCCGACTTCTGTGCAGGTTCGCCGGAGCTTCGTGCCTCCAGTCGAAGATCCACGTCAGCAGTCGGAGAGTGCCCCGTGCCCAGCGTCCGTTGATTCAGCAGTCGAACAGGATCAATTTGGCGCCGTCTGTGGGAACGCTCCTGCATCCGAACGGAAACAATGGACGAGGCTGGACGACAACACACGGTGACGCTTTCGACGGAGGAACTCGACGCTTTGATCGAGATAAGGGCCGCCAAGCTTGTGGAGCAAAAACAGAAAGCCACAGCCGAGCGGCCGGAGCAGCAAGCAACGTCAGCGTCTGGTGGTCGAGCAGAAGCACCGCCAGCCACCGTTGCATTTCATCGAGCCCTATTCCGCACCCCTGAAGCCGCAGCAACTCATAGAGATCGGGGATCTTCTTCAGACGAAATGCCTAGACGAGATGACAGAAAAGGGAAAGCCCCCCGAGCGGACGCATCGCCCGAGAGGATTAATCGCCAATTTTCAGAGGCTATTCTACGAGATCCTCTGCCGAGGCCCCTTCAAGGTTATTGAAAAGCTCCGCTCAGGCGCTTATTATTTGGAAGATGAAGACGGGCGTCAACTGGACCGGCCGTGGAGCGCGAATCATCTCCAGCCTTATCGAGTTGGGTGAAAGGTGCACTAATGTAACTTATTTTTGCATATATTTTGGTTGCCCGTACCCCTGTAATGCAGGAAGCAAAATTAATTCAAAGGATGGTCAATGGGTTTGCCGAGCGGCTGTATTGAAGTTAGCCTTAAGGAAGGTCGTCGAGCTCCGACGTTAAAACGTCCGAGCGGAAGGCCGTCGAGCTCCGACGTTAAATATCGAGAGACGAGCCGACGTCTATAAACGTCCGAGCGGAAGGCCGTCGAGCTCCGACGTTAAATATCGAGAGACGAGCCGGCGTCTATAAACGTCCGAGCGGAAGGCCGTCGAGCTCCGACGTTAAATATCGAGAGACGAGCCGGCGTCTATAAACGTCCGAGCGGAAGACCATCGAGCTCCGACGTTAAATATCGAGAGACGAGTCGGCGTCTATAAACGTCCGAGCGGAAGGTCGTCGAGCTCCGACGTTAAATATCGAGAGACGAGCCGGCGTCTATAAACGTCCGAGCGGAAGGCCGTCGAGCTCCGACGTTAAATATCGAGAGACGAGCCGGCGTCTATAAACGTCCGAGCGGCTCGCATTTCAAAAATCTAGCGAAAACCCCTTTGAGGTAAGGCGCACAGCAAAAGATAGTTAATTAGAATTAAAAATGTGAGCACGTGAACGGGTGACGTTCGCGCGCCGAGCGGCTGCCCAGTTGCATGGCGAAAGATGTTATTGAAGGCAAGCGTCTTGAGTCCATGTTAGAGCGTGAAACCGAGCGGAGGAGTTTTAAAGAACACTTAATGTGACGAAAGAAAAATTTCTTGCCAAAACAAAAGTTGAAGGAACGGAAAAGATAATCTATTTATGCCGAGCACTGGGCAAACCAAAAAAGTTACAGCAAAAAACAAGTTTGGTCGAACGGCAGGGGAACAAAAAAGTTGATAAAAAACACTCCTCACGCGTCAAAATCAAAAAGTGCATCAGGAATGGCACCCATCACGGTAGCCAGATCCTCTGGGGGGATGGTCAGCTCGGCGGGAAGGTGGCCCTTGGTCTTCAAGTGATCCACAGCCGCCTTGATCGCCTCTTCAAAAGTGAGGGAGATCTTGTCAGTAAATTTCTCCCCAAAGGCATCCAAGCGGACGAATGTCTTTCTCACTTCCTCAGAGCGAGCCGATTCCCCCTCTTGATACTCTTTGAGCGCGGCCTGGGAAGCATCGCTGGCAACATGGAGAGCCTTTAAATCCCCTTCAAATTTGAGTAGATCGGCCGAGCGGCCCTCCTTCTCTGTGGCCAGAAGGGCATCCAGATCCTTGATGCATTGCTCTAGCCCTCTGATCTCCACCTTCATTCGGTCCATGTCATCGATAGTCTGGCGCTTCCGAGTGGTCGTCGTCTTGATCTCCTTATCTTGTTGTTTGACCACCGCTTCAAGCCGAGCGACCTCGCTCGCCAGATCAGAAGCTCGTTTCCGTTCGGCTTCCAACAATCTTTTGGCCTTCTCCAGAGCGGCCGTCGGTTGTCGATTGTCCCCTGCGGCTTTAAGTTTTTTCAATTCATCCTCCAGCTCGGCCAACCGATTGCTAATGGCAATCTGCTCCACCCAGTTCTACGTGCAAAAGTGAACAGGGTAAAAACTAAATCCAAATACACGAATAAAGAAAAAGAGCATACCCCGGTGGCCTGTTGAAGGTTGCTGTCGCCGAGCTGCCCGGGAGTCATCGCGGTTATTCGGCGCCGAGCATCCTCCCAAGCTTTCGCAAGAGGGCCCGTCAAGGTGATCTGCTGCTCGGGGACCAATGGCCGATCAGCAGCAGCCATGTATTCCTCTGAGGGGAGGCGCAGGACGGTTTTAATTAAATTCGGGCCGCTCGGCTCGCTCTGAGAAGCATCGGTCTTACCGGACGGCCCACCGGTGGACGAGGAGGGAAGCTCGTCCAAACGCCTGATACGGCGCAGAGTTCTTGAAGGGCTGGAAGGCGGCGCCTCATAGCTTGCCCTCGGAGAGCCATGTGGGGTCGGAGTACTCTCTAGAGAAATGGTCCCCAATAACATCGGAGCATCCGCGCCCCACTCGGGCTGTGGCTCATCAAAGACAATTGATGCAGATGCCGGCTCTGGCCGTTTGCGCTTCCGAGTGAGCAGGGGAACATCATCGGCCGAACGGCCCTCCACCTCGGCTTGGGTAGAAGGTTCTGTGCCGCCCGCTGCCTCGTCGTGAGAGGTAGTAGCTGCTAAGGCTTCAGGGGCATCCTGAGTCCCCTCACCTACTTCGCCGGTCTGATCAGCTGGATCAAGGCCCCGCTCGGCGACCTCCTTGTTCTTCACCGCCTCAATCTGAGCGGCCTTCAATTTGAGCTTCTCGGTCGCCTTAGCACGCCACATAACTTCAGCTGCAGAAATAAAGATTAAATCAATTAGAACAAAAGAAAAAGGAGGGATGAGAATCGCTTACTCATGCTGTAGGGCAGATCGGCTGAGGTAGAAGACGGCCGAATATATACATTACTCCCGGAAGGAGCAGCTTGTCAATGTGATAGCGCTGACCCACCAACCGCTCGGCCGCATGAAGGTAGGCCGCATGAAGGTATGCCGCATCGCCTCTAAATTTGCCGAGCTCCGGTTGCGCCGGCATCGCCGTCTGCCACTTGGTAAGGAAAGTTGGCGGCTCGGGAAAATACACATAGAAAAAGTGCTCCTTCCAATGTTTGTTGGAGCTCGGCATATTATCAAAAAGGACGAAACCTATCCTAGATTGGAAAATAAAGGTACCCCACTCGGCTTGCTTGGGATAAAAAAAGTAGTGAAAAATCTTAGGGTCGAGGGGGATGTTGTTCAGTTTAAAAAGGACTATCATTCCGCTCAACAGCCTAATGGAGTTGGGGACTACCTGGCCGAGCGGAATGCGAAAATAATTGCAAACTTGTAAGAAGAACTTGTGGGGTGGAAAACGTAGCTCGGCCAAAAATTGGTCTCGGAAGAAAAGAACGGTGCTGGACGGCGGTTCATGTGGCCGGTCGGTGGTGTCAGCTACTATGATGTGGTGGTCGGTCGGCAGATCATAGGTTCGAGTGAGGCGCAAGGCGTCCTCCTCGTCGAACCGACTTTTCATGGTCGAATACCAAAGACCAGGAGCACCGCCGGTCGGCTGTGAGGTACTGGTCATGGTATAAGGCCAGGGATGGACGCGTGATGGAAGGAAGGAGAAATAAAACTAGGAAAGAGTGCGGGATGATAAAAGAAATAGCTAATAGAGAGAAGAAAGGAGAGGCAACAAGGAAAAGGAAGCCTTACGGGCAAGGGAGATGATCGGAAGAAGCTGTAGGGTCGCCGGAGAGCCGGAACGTAAGGTCGCCGGAGAAGAAAGGAGCAGCGAGGTGTCGGGAGGAGATGAGGCCGAAATGCGGCGGAAAGCGGAAGTCGGAACTTTATAAGGGCGGCCGCTATCAATTTCAGCCGTCCGATCCAGGTCGTCGATAACGAGGTCATCATCTAGTCGTTCATCTCAAACGGCGGCTGTCCCATCGGAAGTGATGCCACCGCCATACCCTGACAAGAGAAAGGTAGCCGCGTGTCAGCAAGTTACGAGTTAACGCACGTGGTTGACAGACGCCTCGACATAATTTCCAAGGCACGGGCAAGATATCGCCGAACGGCCGAGCAACCCTCAGCCTGTCCGAGCGGACTAAGGTATAGGTCGCCACTCGATCAGATCGGCAGTCCAGTCAGGCGGACTTCGCCTCCTTCGACTAGACTTGAGGGGAAGGCAAGTGATCCGGTGGTCAAGGCAGAGGACCCCATTGCAAGAGGTCAGCGCCACGTGGAGATCAAAGGGCCAGGGGGTCCACTGGAGGAGAACGAGCCGACCGGACTCGGAAGAAAAGGATAGACCGATCGGCTAACCGAGGAGCCACTACAAGAATTTTTGCATTCAACAACACCCAATAGACAACGCTTTTTAATAAAAACGTTGTCGTTCTTTGTTTTACAACGCTTTTAGTGAAAAGCGTTGTCTATGGTATTTACTTTTTACTAAAGACAACGGTTTTTAATGAAGTGTTGTCTTTAGTGTTGTTGTTTATGGTCAAAGACAACATTTTTTTAAAAAACGTTTTTTAAAGTGTTGTGTATGTTTCCCCTAAACTCACTTAAAATAAATTCGCAGCCCTCGCTTTGCTAAACTCTAAACCCTCAACGCGCGCGCGCCTTCTCCTCACCACTCCTCTCCACGAGTTCTCCTCTCCACTCCTCTCCACGAGTGCCTTCTCCTCTCCTTCTCCTCTCCACGAGCGCCTTCTCCTCTCCACTCCTCTCCACGAGCGCCTTCTCCTCTCCACGAGCGCCTTCTCCTCTCCTTGCCGCGTGATCTCCTCTGAACCCTAATCTCGACCCAAACTCCTCACGCAAAACTCCTCACGCCGGCCCAACTCCTCCAAGTCGAGATCCCTAATCTCGCATTTCCCCATCTCCTCAATCAAAGTCAGCTTACCCTTCCTAATCTTCTCACGGCGGAGGCGACGGAGCCGAGATCCCTCAATTTCTTCTACTATCCGACGGAGCCGTAGCACTGCCACGCGGTTCTTCGATCCGGCTCCTCGATATCTTTGCTCTTGCCCTCACTGTTCCTCCCTCTCTCTGCTCTTCCTTACCTTCACTGCTCGTTCTCGACTTCGCTCTCTCATCCCTTCGTAATGGCGTCTCCACGAGTGCCTTCTCCTCTCCTTCTCCTCTCCACGAGCGCCTTCTCCTCTCCACTCCTCTCCACGAGCGCCTTCTCCTCTCCACGAGCGCCTTCTCCTCTCCTTGCCGCGTGATCTCCTCTGAACCCTAATCTCGACCCAAACTCCTCACGCAAAACTCCTCACGCCGGCCCAACTCCTCCAAGTCGAGATCCCTAATCTCGCATTTCCCCATCTCCTCAATCAAAGTCAGCTTATCCTTCCTAATCTTCTCACGGCTCCTCAACTCCTCTGAACCCTTCGATCTTAGTTCCTTCCTCGCAGAGCAGATTCGAGAGTAGGAGGAACGGAAGAAAGAAAGGTAAAATTTCTTCCATCCCTCTAGAATAAGATTTTGTTTATTTTTGATTATTTTCCAAACTAGCCATTTTGCCGGATTCATACTGCATCAATTTTCCCCCTCCCCTGATTGTATTTTCTCATGATTTAATCTGGAATTTTTAAACGTTTAGCTATAGACTTTGGCAGTAGGTATTAATCCTTAAAAATAGCATGAAGCATATAACATGCTATCCTTTTTTCTCAAATTCAGTGTGAAGCTGTTGGCCAAGTTGCAGATATTATTCACATTCCAGCCTTTCTTTGTCGTCAGGTATAATGTGCAGCTTGAAATTAATCAATCTCTAGTGTTATTCTACTATTATTTTTATTGTGTACCCTTAATGCGCAGAGAATATCTCTCATTTTTATTGTATCTAAAACTTGTGTTCTGCATTATCTCATCTTAATTCTGGGCAGTGACTTGTGCCTACTCAGTTTGTTGAATTTATATCAACTACTATTGTTATATTTATGTCACATGCCTTCTAAGAGCTTAATGGCTTAAGTATGATTTAATACATCATGCACTATTGCATTGAGTTGCTTATGTTGATGTCCCTTTGAGGAAGTTGCAGATTCTCAAGTGCTAAAGAAACAAAGTTGCTTATTATAAGTTATAATTCAAGCATTTTCCTGGAATGGTTTCATTTTTCAACTAAAGGTTAACATGTTTCAATAGAGAATATGTTTTGGTGAATGCTCCAATATTATATGACTCTACAATTTATACCAAGGCAAAAGTACCTAACTACCTATACGTAGACTCTAACAAACATGTACATATGGATAATATAGATAACTAGGTTATCTCCCCAAGTGAGAAAATTGCTATTGGGATTGCATTTTGATGAGAAACCTGTATGGTCAAAAATTTTCAGGTAGAAATACAATTTTGATTAATTGTTTAAATATTTTGTTATAGTTTCACACTATTGTTTGTGTTAATATTTTTAGGTATTAGCTCATTGTTGATTGATTAGTTATAAAGAATGGACAAAGATTGGATGTCAAAGGATAGACTATCACGTGAATATGAGAATGGAGTTGAGTCTTTCTTGCAATTTGCAATGGAAAACACTAATGATCCGAATATGGGAATATCTTGCCCATGTGCAAAATGTGGCAATCTAAAGAAGAAAAATATACAAACTATCAGGGCACATCTGTATTGTAACGGTATAGATATGACATATCATACATGGATATGGCACGGCGAAAGATCTACGATAGGGATTTCACAAAATGAAAGTGACCAAGTAGGGCCAAATGAATATGTTCGTGAGGAACCAATAAATATGATTCATGATGCATATGATAGTTATGTCGAGAATCTAACCCAATTCAATAAGCTTCTTGAAGATGCCGAGACACCTTTATATCCCGGATGCACTAAATTTACAAGGTTATCTGCAATTGTGAAATTATTCAACTTGAAGGCCAAATATAGTTGGAGTGATAAAAGTTTCACCGACCTAGTTTGTTGGGAGAAATACTTCTAGATGACAATAAATTGCCTTTATCTCTGTATGATGCAAAGAAAAGCGTATCTGCATTAGGGATGGATTATGTAAAAATTCACGCTGGTCCTAATGATTGTATCTTATACCGGAAGGAGTATGAGGATTTAACTAATTGCCCTACTTACGGGATGTCAAGGTGGAAGTTGGGTAAAAAATTTATGATAAATGAAGGAGTTCTTGCAAATGACATTTGGTATTTCCCACATATTCCAAGATTTCTAAGATGGTTTTAGAATAAGGCGATATCTAAAGAGTTAACTTGGCATATTGATAAAATAATTTGTGATGGATATTTGCGTCATCCGGATGTTGCACTCTCTTGGAAAGTAGTGGATCACAACTGGCTAGATTTTGCTTCGAGCCAAAAAATATAAGATTGGTCATATCAGTAGACGGGATCAATCCCCATAGTTCGATGAATTTTGTATATAGTTCTTGGCCTATTGTAATGATCACTTGCAATCTTCCTCTAGGGTTGTGTATGAAGAGAAAATTTATGATGCTCACATTGTTAATTTTCGGTCCCAAACAACCAGGAAATGATATTGATGTTTACTTAGCACCTCTAATTGATGACTTAAAATGCTTATGGGATATAGGTGTTGAAGCATATGATGCATATCGCCAAGAAACTTTATGCTTAGGGCTATCTTATTATGGACGATCAATGATTTTCCTGCATATGGGAACATGTCGATGCATTGTGAAAGGATATCATGCATGTCCTATTTGTGGTGAAGATACCTATTCAACAAGGTTGAAGCATAGTAGGAAAATGTCTTATATAGGTCATAGAAGGTTTCTACCTGCAACTCATCCTTATCGAAGGCAACGGAAGGCATTTAATGGGAACCAAGAATTTAACCCTGCTCCAAAACCATTAAGTGGTGATGAAGTTTTTGAAAGAGTTGAAAGAATTAATTGTCATTGGGGAAAAATGAGTAGAAAGTCTCAGTCGAATGATGATGTAAAATCATGCTGGAAAAAAAAATCAATTTTCTTTAAACTTCAGTATTGGAAACATCTATACATTCGACATGTTCTTGATGTGATGCACATTGAAAAGAATATTTGTGAAAGTCTTATCGGAACGTTACTTGATATTCCAGGAAAAACAAAGGATGGAGTAGCAGCGAGATTAGACCTTTTGGAAATGAATGTCAGGACAGATTTGGCACCAAGGATGGGGGAGAAGAAAACATTTTTGCCAGCAGCCTGTTATACACTTAGTAAGGATGAGAAAAGGAAAATTTTGAATTCTTTGTTTGGAATACAACTTCCATCATGTTACTCATCTAATGTTAAAAACCTCGTGTCGTTGAAGGACTTAAAACTTATTGGCCTTAAGTCACACGACTACCACGCTTTAATGCAACAATTGCTTCCTGTTGCGATACGTGGTGTTTTGCCCAAACATGTTAGAGACACTATCACTCGCTTGTGTTTCTTCTTCAATGTGTTATGTAATAAAGTGATAGATGTTTCAAGGATGGATGATATGCAAAGAGAGATTGTGACAATATTGTGTTTACTTGAAAAGTATTTCCCCCCTTCATTTTTTGATATAATGATTCATTTAAGTGTTCATCTTGTGCGGGAGGTGAAACTGTGTGGACCGGTTTGGTATAGGTATATGTATCCATTTGAAAGATACATGAAGATTTTGAAAGGTTATGTACGAAATCGCAATCGACCTGAAGGGTGTATGGTTGAATCTTATATTCTGAAGAGGTTGTTGAATTTTGCTCAGACTATCTGTCTAGTGTGCACACAATTGGGATCCCATCAAGTCATCGACAAATAGAACTTACTAAGCCTTTATCAGGTGCAGTAGTCTACTCCACTACTCACGATGAGTTGACGCAAGCACATCGTTATGTATTGGCAAATGATGCTGAGATTGATCTCTATATCGAGTAATGTATCTAACTTATTAATATTTTAATGTGGTTTGCTTACATTCTGTTGGTTTATTTATACCAAATAATTTGATTAGGGAACACATGACGTATTTGAATGCAAGATTTCCTCGTAAGGCTAAGTCCAAGAAGTGGTTACAAGATGAGCATAATCGAACGTTTATTACTTGGTTGCGTGATCGTGTAAGTTTCTTTAGTATTACATATTGGCATACATTCATTTTCATATTTATGCATAATTAAATATTTATTGCATAAAAAATTTAGGTTGCTGATGTAGTTGACCATTCCACTCATCAAGTTTCAGAAAGATTGATGTGGATAGCTCGCGGGCCTAACAAGCAAGTACTAAAATACTCTAGCTATTTGATTGATGGGGTTACTTATGCTACAAAAGAGCGTGATGCTATACGAGTTGTTCAAAACTCCGGAGTAAGCTTAGTTGCAAAGACAATGCAAGTTGCAAGTGCAAAGGATAAAAATCCTATTGTGTCAGATATGGTTTTTTATGGAGTTATAGAAGAAATATGGGTAGTTGATTACCATAAATTTCAACTTCCAATGTTTAAATGTAATTGGGTGGAGCATAATAACGGCATTAAAGTAGATGATCTTGGTTTCACATTGGTAAACCTCAATAGACTTGGATTCAAATCTGACGCTTTTATCCTGGCAAGCCAAGCAAAGCAAGTATTTTACATTGAAGATCCCGAAGATCCTTTATGGAGTGTTGTACTTGCAACACCAAACAGAGACTACTTTGAATACCTAAAGGGCGAAGAGTTAGAGGACACTGCTATCCACTATCAATGTTTTAGTAGGGGGTTACCATCAATGGATATTGACGGAGAAGATGATAATGAACCACCATGTATTCGTGAAGACTGTGATGGAAGTTGGATTGACAATATTTAATTGCTGAATTTTTGCTTTTGATTATAAGTGTGTAAACAATTTACCTATGAGGATGAATTTGTGGACAATATTAATATGTTATATTCCTCACTTTAATTCGAATCAGATATGTTGTGATGTTATTGCAAGTTTCGCTTTTATCTTTTTTTTTTTTCATACTGTTGTGAATTTGTTGGTGTAAATATATCATCTTGCTGTGAGTTTATGCATGTTTCTAACTAAACTTATGTTGATCAGTCTAAGTTGTTACAGATCAATGGATTCTACTAGAAAGAGTAAGAGAATAGGGCAACTTGCAAAGTTGGACAAGGGTAAAGAAGTCATTACAGCTGCCCGTGAAGAGAGTTGCGAGGGTGATAAAGTGTTGGATTCCAAAGACACTATCTCCTCAAGAACTTCTAGAGGTCGCACACAGTTGGATAAGATTACAAAGCAAAGAATGCAAGGTATTAGAAATGAGGTGTCATTCAATAATTTTGGACAACCGATAGGACCAGCTGGTGTAGCCATGCAAAGTTACATTGGTGTCTTGGCTCGGCAAAAGGTTAATATTAAATACAAGACATGGAAGCAAGTCCCAATTGCTGTCAAAGAATTAATATGGGAATCAGTCAATGTAAGCAAGTTAGCATGTTTTAACAATTATAATATTTCACTACTAATGATAGATATATTTTATGTTTGTCTTAATTAATCTTATTAATGTTTTCCACTTATTTGATGTACAGTTGATTTATAATGTTGACTCAAAGTGGAAAAAGGGATGTTTGAGGTCTGCAAACAGTAAGTGGAGGCAATACAAGACCCATCTCACCCAAAAATTTATTTTAAGCAGGCGTGACAAACCTGAGGAGTTGAATGAGCCACCTATTGGCTTTGAAATTACAAGAGAAGATTGGCGTGCGTTTGTCATTAGTCGCATTTCTGAAGATTTCATTGTAAGATTCTAAATTTTTTCTTTTGAAACTATTCGATCATAATTCATTATGTATTATTCAAATTTGATATGTCGCCTGTTTGAAATAACTAGAAACTCAGTGATCAACAAAAAGAGCGAAGGAAAAAAAATAGATATCCTCATCGACTCTCACGCAAAGGGTATGCACGCTTTGCTGAAGAAATTGTAAGTATTTTTAAAATATATTTCCTCTAAGAACCCTCTAATTGATTCACATTAAATTATTTCACATTTGTTATTTGATTTTTCTTTGTTGTAGGGACTGAATTATGTGATGATAATGACATCAATAGAGCTATTATGTGGAAGAAAGGACGCGCCAACAAAGGAGGAGAGTTTGAAGGTGAAGATTTGGTGGACACAGTACACAAGATTGTAAGTAAATTTTCATGTTCTTCTGATAATGACTTCAATATATCTTCTAGTTTTCGAGAGTAAAGTTGCATGCATGCATACCCTTTGCGTGAGGAAGCCAAGGCAAGCAGTGCAATGAGGAGTTTAACAGCCATTCCTTGCATAGCTTGAATTCTCAGTACTAGAGCATGTATTGAGGAAGTAAATGGTGAATGAATGCATTGAGAGCTTAGAGGTGACGGGTTTATATAGAACAGATGTGGATTTACTAGGTATCTAGGTTTGAAATGTTCTTACTTGGAGAAGAGATCAAGTCGAAAAGTCTATTACATGCAGTGGTTTCCTTTTGCTGCAATCAATTAATGGTGAATGCATTGAGAACTTAGAGGTGATAGCTAGAGTTTCTATAGAACAGATGCAGATAAATCAACCAGGTTTGAAACGTTCTTGGCAGTAAGAAATTTGTAAGCTTCAGTAACCCAAGGGCCAGTAAAGTTGTTCCCCAGACCACTGCTCTGAAGCTTCTATTATGTTTTCCCACTTAGGAAATATAGATTAAAGAATATATAACAACCATTGCTAAATGTGTATAACTTTTATAATTTCACATCGTTTATTTATTAATTGTTTACGTACATATTTTCATCTTAAATTTATTTTTCAGTTTTTTCTTGATAAGTATAACTTTGATTATTCTCATGTCTTATATTTTTCATTGTCATATGTCCACATATTCATCCTAATATTCTCATCTACATTTCCTTATAAATAACTCATTATCTCCTATTTTAATACCGATCTTATTATTATATTATATGCTTATAGAAAATGGAAGGTGTGATACGCATGCACTTACATTACATTTCACAAAAAGCTAATTCTATAAGCAAAAATTAGATCCAGAAGAAGAAACAAAATTGAGATAAGATAAAGGACTGAAGGAGAAGTTTGTTTGGTCTACCGGCCCGCCTAACATTACAAAATTGAGATAAGATAAAGGACTTAAGATAAACAAAATTTGTTTGTTTGGACTTACATTACATTTCATGCATGTCCGATACTTCCCTAACTTCTCCTACTGGCCCGCCAGTTAACTACAGGTAACAGCAACAAAAGAACAAACAGTGCTTTTCATTCACATTCATTGTTAATTTGTATAAAAGAAAGAGAGGGAGCTTCAGAGAACTAACTCACCTCCTTTAGCATCAAAGACTTCGGAATAACACTGCATACAAGGACATAAGTGCATGAGGCACAACTCAATTAATAAGTTAATAAGAAACGATATATTAAAATGAACTCTTTAATTTGTATACACATTTAGCAGGTTTACTTTTGATTATTCTTTCCTGCAACTCCAGACAATTAGCTTCAATTATGTGGTGGTCCTCTCTTTATGGGTTTGTGTAGTGAAAATTTATTAAAATTTTGTCATTTTATTAAACTTGTAGTCAATTGCTCAATCAAATATGTGCCTTTTTTAGAACTGTGCAGAAGTAAATATATGATTGAATGCCAAAAAAGGAAAAAATATTTCAAAGTCAACTTCATATTTGTTCAATATGACTTACTAAGCACTTGACTTGAGCTATCACGGGAAGAACCGGCCTGGACATCAGTATTTTTTAAACCAATATTGCATATCCTTGGTAATTATCCTTGGTAAAGTACTGATAATTCTTTTTAATGTTGCATTACAGGATGAATATATACAGCAAAAGAGGGAGGGTAAGCTGCAATGCGAAGGAGCAAAAGAGGATATTCTTACCAAGGCACTTGAAACTCAGGAATATTCTAGGCGTGTCCGGGGTATCGGAGGTCATATCAACCCAACAATCTATTTCAATGTTGGTAGAACAAGGAAGAAATATGATGTTACCCTAGATATAATCGCTGAGCATAAAAGGGAGCTGAAGGAGGCGAAGATGCAAATTTTAGAACAAGATGTACGCATCCAAAAACTTGAAGCATTAATGCATAAAAGGGGTGCATGGGACAATTCAATTGATGACAAAGGCAGTTGCTCGGTGAAGTTTCATCAGAAGAATATTGAAGAAGATGACGTACAGATTGTGGGTAAAGACGAAGTTTTACAGGTAAAATACAAGTTATAGTGATATTCATTATTATTATAGCATTATAAACTAAATATAATCAACATGCTTTTTTTAATATTTTAGGGTCAATCAGTTGCATTGACATTGGAATCTTGCTCAAATATTGCTGCATATGGTACAATTGTTTGTTTCAATGGCATGGAAAAAATGCTTCATGGTATTCCATTTCCCAAGAATTGCATTCGAGTCTCCATTGATCAAGCAGTGGACAAATCCGCTCCTTTGCCATATCCAATTCCAAGTGAATGTGAAGTAATTGGTGATGCCATAGGAACTGTTGTGGCTTGGCCTGAACAGCAGATTGTGAAGCAAGATGAGGTATATGAGATATTATATTTCTAATTATATTGTCACTTTATTATTATATTTCTAATTATATTGCCACTTTATTATTATTCAACCTAGCTATCTAACTTGTTTATATTTGAAATTATTAGAAGCCTAGAAGGAAGAAGTTTGAACGAAAAAAATCAAAACCTACTTTGTCAACAAGTGTCCCAAGATCATTACATATGTTATATTGTTACAGTAAGCATGCTCTAGATGGAGGAAAATGTATATCAATGTGCTTAGATAATGAAGTGTTTGATGAAGATTGTGAACTTTTTCTTGACCTTGAGGACATCAATTCTTTGTATCATTTGGAGGCAATTTCAGGAAATTTGATCGTTGCCTACATATGGTAAGTAAGTTTATTTAAGCAATTTCAGCAACTTTTTCATCACATGTTTGCTTCCCAATTTTAGCAACTTATTATGGTTTATTGTTACAATTTCACCAACTTATTATGAGTGATCATTATTTTTTAATCCACATGATTGTTTTGTTAGTAAATTTTATTATTTAGTATCTAAATATTATGTTCTCAGTTGCAACTGCATTGCTTTACTTATGCTGGGAAATTACTGCATTGCTTTATGTTTTCTGGGAAATTCTAATATCTAGCAAGACAGAAAATCCCTGATTTGAACTGCAAGAAGTTTACTAATATTGTTGTGTGAACAAGTTTACTCTTGAAAAATTCAACTTCTAGTAATTTTCTCATACCATGTTATTCTCATTAAGTTAATAGTTCATCATTTCTATTGAGAGGTTTACTAATATCAATTGATGTGGTACACTTTACATAAATATAGCTCATTCATTTTCAACCGGCCCTTAATGTTTGCCTTCTGCCATTTGTTCTTCTAGACAGGAAGTACTTTGCTCATATCTTTTTTCTTGTATATTTTTAAGTATCTTAAATGTGCTTGTCCTCAAGAAATAAAAGAATTTGCATGTATACATTTCTGGTATGTTTAATATGCAAGACTGTTCATAGTAAGTTCTCATGTATGGATGTTACTATCATCAGCCATAACTTAGTGTTATGAGTGATCATTATTTTTTCCAACTTATTATGAGTGTTTTGTATCTAAATTTTATTATTTAGTATCTAAATATTTTTCCTTTGCAATGATAGGTGTCTGTATAAAAAGATGGTGAAAGATACCAAGACAAAGAAATTCAGATTTATGAATCCTCACAAACTCCCATATCTGGCAAAAACGGCACAAGACAAATCAGTTAAGCTTGAAACCCTGAATCAAAGGGCAACTCTTTTAGCAGATAAGCTGACAAGTGCATCAACAGATCAACTAGTGTTAGTGCCATGTAATGTCGGGTAAGCAAGAAGTAAAACATCACTTTCAATTGCTTCCTTTCGATAATTTATTCAATTTTATGATCTAATCCTATGTATTTGCCTAGTTTCCATTGGAATCTTAGTGTTATTGAACCTTACAAGGATGCTATTTACTTGCTGGATTCCCTAAGTTGCCGCATTCGCGATGATGATTCAAAATACGTAATGGAAATGTGAGTTCAGATTTCTTTTAGTAAATATTTATTATAATAAAAATCTTATTTAACAAATATTCTTAACGTATGAAGGGCCTTAAAATTGTTTAATTCAACCAAGGGAAGGAAAGGTAGGAAAAATGTTAAGTGGGAAGTAGTTAAGGTATGTGTACTTTTGTTTAACATATATTGTAATGTGTATAATTTTCATTAACAATTTGACTCTAATTACTATATATAGGCTCCTCAACAACCGGATGCGAAACAATGTGGTTTTTTTGTGATGCGCTTTATGAGAGAAATTATTGAAGAAGTTGAGACTATTGAGAGATATTCGCTGCAATCAATAGTAACATTATTTAGCTTATCTCAAATTATTTGACATAAACTATTTAAAATTGCAAAGTGATCAGTGTTGATTATTTTTTCCATTAACATAAATTGTGTATGCTCACAGTTCACAAAAAAAGGGTACTCTCGTGAACAAATTGATGAGGTTCGGTCCGAGTTGGCGGAGTGCATACAAGATCATATTTGTGAATAGGTATGGAATGATAGTTGCCATAATTCTATTTAGATTTAAGTTCATGGAATGGTAGTTTTTTTTGGTGGAATCATAGTTAATGCCAATTTTTTTGATGCAGTGCATAGTTACCAGATCGACCTTGAGCAGTTGACCCCAAAGAAAAGTTGTCACTGAAGTTTAAAAACTTGTGAAAATTTTTAGTGAATGATGATGTTTTGTGAATGATGATGTTTTGGAAAAATTGTCACTTAGGTGAAAGGATGTTTTCTGGATTAATATGCAAGTACAAAGCACTGTATTATATGTTATTCTGTAAAGTTCTGTCAGTGTAAATTATCTAGTTTCTTTATCAAGCTTTTGTTCCACTATTGGGTTTGTTTTTCTAATAATTACTCGTGCAGCAAAATACTGAGCAAGAAGCTGTAGATCTTATAATCAGGTAAAGTAGAAAAAGTTAACTACTTCATTATGCTTTCATCTTAGTATTTGTATATTTGATTTGTCTTCTTTGAACCAGCTTCAAGTCAAAAAGCCAGATCCTCTAGATAGCTGTTAAAAATAAGGTATTATTTGGTTTGTCAGTGATCTTAATATTTGGTAATATTTGGTCTTTGATGCTCACGACAGAGTTCCAACGCTGCATGATTACCTTGTTCAAGCAGATTGCTCGCTGCCTCAGTAGCTCGCATTTTCAGGTTTGTTTCATCATTGATATTCCTTCTTTTTAGTGTTCTATATTAAAAGGAAATACTAACTGTCGATGAGATTGTTATCCTCTTGCTTGAACATGAACCAAAGTATTAGTGTTCAAGCAGATTGTTCTATATTCCTTGCTTGATGTGTTTAAGGCATTCAAAGCTATTGGCCTCATCCGGTGGGTGGCTGTTCAGAAGACTGCTCGTGAGGGGATGCAGTGGGTTTCAATTGGCAATGAGGTGACATAGTAGGTTTCAACCGACAAAGAGGAACACATGAGGTGTTAAAGGCGGCAAGCGGTGGTGCAGTTCATAGGAGCATACCAGTAGTTTTGTTCTTTTTCGTGTGCCAGTTGGCAGATGGAATGAATTTTTTTTCCCTGTGCCAACCAGCATGGACAAAATTTAAAACTTCGAGGCTTCTAAAGTTGTTGGTCTCTTCCTGATCAATACTTTTAATCTTCCATCTTAACTAAGGTAATATTTCTTCGCCATTTCGTGTTCTGGTGTTTGGATTGCTATGGATGGAGAAGTTGTGCAATAATTCAGAGTGATGCCACCGTTGGGATTCGAGGTGATAAGTTGCAAATTTCTAGGCTAACCAAAACAATGTGGGTGCTTCTCATGTGGTGTGGTAGGATGTCTTAAAAAGAATAGGACAGTAAGATGAGTAATTTACTTTTTTTGATTGCTTGATCAGATGGCCTTTGGACAAATGCATAACCATAAAAGATGGATAATTCAGAATATTGGTTATTAGGGAGAAAGGTGATAGAGATCTCATTTACGATGAGCCACACAATCTTTTCAAGAAAATAAAGTTCTTATGTGCTTTATATTAACTTGGTTTTTCTCTAATGATTTCTATCTGTTTGTATTGCAGGTTCTAAAATATAGTAAGCATTGTAGAGTCTGTGACAAATGCGTTGATGGCTTTGATCATCATTGCAGGGTGAGGGTTTTCTCCATTCACAACCTTATATGTTTTGTTATCTTGTAGTAATATGCAGTATTCATCTTTCCTTGTAGTGGATCAATAACTGCATAGGAAGAAAAAATTACAAAAGGTTCTTCATCCTCATGGTGTTTGCTCTTCTCTTGGTAAGCACAAATATTTCCTACCATTCCAATAGTTGTATTCATTAATCATGCATAGTGATTGACACTATTTTCTTAGTGTAGATTTATCATCTGTGTGCATCAACTTAGAAGATACTATTTTCTTAGTACGTGAAGGACCTGATACATAGAATGCATTTTATGTCAGGTCCTTTTCATTCTGATTGACTATTGATTGGTCTCCATGCTTTGTGCACCTTGGGCCAGCTTATTCTGCAGTGGGCTGTTGGGATGCTTGTGCTGATACTGTGTTTTGTTGAGAGAAGGAGATTTTCTGCTGAAATTGTTTCAAAGCTGGGTAGTAGCTTTTCCTTGGCACCCTTTATCATTGTGGTGGTGAGTACTCAGAAGAGAAAATGAATGAAAATCACACATCATAATGAGGATTTTTCAAGGTTCTGATACTAATTTGATAATGTCTCTATAATGCAGGCTGTGTGCACTTTATTAGCCATGGTTGCTACTCTTCCAGTTGCACAACTTTTCTTCTTCCATATTCTTTTAATAAAAAAGGTACACTACTTTCATATTTCTACTTGTGACACAGCAAACACTACCAGTTACACAACTCCTACATTTATATAAAACAAACCTATGTATCCGGTCAAATATCTCTATTTCAAGGAATATATCTTTTATATTTTCAAATTCTTTGCATTCATCCATACACTGAGCATTACTGAAACTTATTATCCAACTGAACTATTACAGCTTGTTATTTAACTGATAGATTTTCCATAGTGGAAAACAAATAGTAGAATTTGAACGATATGGTGTTGTTTATTCATCAATTCTGGAGAAAATTGACACTTTAACTAGCTCATGCTACTCTACATGGATGCGCTTACAGGGAATCAGCACCTATGATTACATTATTGCTTTGAGGGAGCAAGATCAGGAGCAGGAGCAACTTGCTGTTGGTGGGCAGCAAAGTCCGCAAATGTCCCAAGTGAGCTCTTTTACTGGACTAAGCAGCACCAGTTCTTTCAATCAATTCCATCGCGGTGCATGGTGTACTCCGCCAAGATTATTCCTTGAGGATCAGGTATCATACTTTCATTATTTAGAAAGTTATTGTGAATGTAATTTACCATGGTTAAGATTATTTTTGAAAAACCTTTTAATAAGATTTTTTTTATTGTACGAGGCAAATCCATTTAATTAAAAGTTTTTTTTTGGTAAAAAAGCCTAGTTGTAAATCTTTATCAGCACTTCATTCATTTCTCCTTATTCATCATTATCGTATTTTTGAATAAAAATTGAAATAACAAATGTAATCCACTTGCTTATTGTACACTTGGTTCAATGGTTAGCGAACTTAGGTGTGTGCTGTTTGAATTTTGTTTTCATGCATTGACCTCTTTAGATGATTTGTTTCTTGTGAACCTATTTTGAAAGATGCAATATATCTTTTAATATGGGTAGTTAATGTTGTTATAATTAACCCGTTTTTATGGAATTTCGTGAACTAAGAATCTTGTACACTGCATGCGATTTCTTATTCAAGCTCTCGCTGGAAAGCTAACCAAAATCAACTTAGTTGATCATTAGCTATTCATAAATTGAACTGCATTCACATTTCCATTGCCAACTTCTGACTTCTGAGAATTTGATAGTAGGATAATGTCTACAGTTTGTTAATATATATATTTCCATGACGCATGGGTGTTGGAAGGGAATAGAATGTCGTCCTCGATTTTGGGACTGTGAATGTGTCATGTCAAGTTGAACTTTTACCTTGCTTCAGCTCAATTGTGTAAATAATTGTCAATCTCATGGTATAACTTAAGTTAGATTCTATTACAGAAATTCTAGTTCAAAATTAATTCTAGTTCAAAATTAATGTCAATAGCACTCGTTGCTTTTTCACGTTCGTTTAAAAACAATTGAGTAAAATGCAGCAGAATATAAGTTAAGTAAAAACAATTGCTAACATAGTTTATTTTTACTTGGTTCGGAGTCTACAGCTAGCACTCTCGCTTGGTTAATATATATGCTTAGAACTTGTAAAGACAGGTCAAACATTAATATGCTTGGTTAATATATCCATCTACAGCACTCCCGCTTTTTCCTTTAAATATGATTTTCATTTAGCACAGAACTAATGCCAATTTTTTTATTTTGATGCAGTGTTTAAAGAGCTTGAGTAGAAGTTGGCCCTAAAGAAAACTTGTCAGTTACGATATAAACACACTTACGGTATGAATTACATGTATATATAACATTGACATATTATTTAGTACGAGATTTACATGTATGAAAGTTTTCATACAAAATTTCTTGATTGCCTACAACCCCAGGTGTGCTGATGACAAGTTGAAGAAGATGGCTCTAAGAGTGATAGCTGAAAGCCTTTCAGAAGAAGAGATTGCTGGACTTAAAGAAGCAATTCCATGCGATGGACACCAACAACAGGGGTTAGTCAATGATGAGGTTTTGTAAAACTTGTGTGTTTGAAAAATTATTGTCATGAAGTTAAGGATAACTTGTATGATACAAATTTAATTTGTGGATCAATATGTATACATTTTGTTTGTATAATATAAAGTTTTATTTATTTGTTAAATAGTCTTCTTATAAAAATGATTGTGGTTGTGGATATTCAATTATATGTAAATTTTGAGTATTTTTTATAATTTTTGCTATTTAATTAAGAAAAACACTATTTTTTATAAATTTAAAAAGACAACGTTTTTAAGTAATAAAAGACAACGCTTAAAAAATAATGTCTTTGAGACCAACCACAACGCTTTTAAAGCGTTGTCTTTGATATGGGCATTTTTACAACAGCATCTTTAACAACGCTTTTTAAGAACGAATAGACAACGCTTAAAAAGCGTTGTCTTTGTGACCAACCACAACGCTTTTAAAGCGTTGTCTTTGATATGTGCATTTTTACAACAGCATCTATAACAACGCTTTTTAAGAACGAAAAGACAACGCTTAAAAAGCGTTGTCTTTGTGACCAACCACAACGCTTTTAAAGCGTTGTCTTTGATATGACTTTCTACAACACCATCTACAACATCACTTTTTAAGTACATACGACAACGCCAAAAAAGCGTTGTTGTTTAGCTTTTTTCTTGTAGTGAGCATCCAACAGTAAAAGGTGCCCTGACAGGGGTCGGGATTCCGACGCTCAGTTGAAACAATGTCTAAGGGCCGAGTGGAAGGCACTCGCCCGGAAGTCTCCCCAGCATATCAATGCAAGCGACAGGCGAGACGTGAGGGGCATGCCGCCCGGCCGGCAAAGGGGATGAGGGCCGTCCGGACGACGGTCTCCGTCCAGCCGTCCGGACGTACGTCCCGGCTGGCGGTGGGTAAAGGGGGACAGGAACATCTTCTGACAGCCGTCAAGTCCTATGGCTAGGCCATACTCCAAGTCTGACAACGAGGTGTTCTGTTGTCCCATCGAAGACGTGATTGGACTGTAGCAATATGGCGTCAGGTAAGCTTTCTGACAGACACATACCGAAGTATGGGCTTCGGACATGTATGTGCCTCGGTGGACGCACAGGAACCCTTCCACCGTTCTATATAACGAGCCTCATACTTCGCCGGAGTTACGCGTTGAACACCTTTGGAGCTACTTTTTCCACCACTTGCTTACCTGACTTGAGCGTCGGAGGGTCGCCGCCGGGAACCCCTTTCCGGCCCGACTTCTGTGCAGGTTCGCCGGAGCTTCGTGCCTCCAGTCGAAGATCCACGTCAACAGTCGGAGAGCGCCCCGTGCCCAGCGTCCGTTGATTCAGCAGTCGGACAGGATCAGCTACGAATAGAGGTGAGGCTTCAGAGAGTCACATGGTTGATGTCATTTTCTCTTCACGTAATTCATTAGGTAAACCTAGAGTAAATTTATTTCTGTAAAATTTTATTATGTGATCATGTCTAGCATAGATGTATCCTTATATACATGTGGTGTGTATCTTGTAATAATTTAGAATTTTTATGCTATTTTTATCTTCCGCTGCGTATGTTATGAAACATATTTTAGTACGCACCCGCGTTAGGCTCTCCAACATGCAGCAAGTACAACACCAACAAATGAGATCAACCTATTCTTCATCTTCACGTGTTGGTTTTCTAGTAGAGGATATTAGTGGATTACCTGTTGAGAAAGATCTGAAGGGCCTAGGTCTTAAAGTAGGAGTCATTGAATGCTTCAAATCAAGTAAAACCAACTCGTATGCTCTCATTGCTTTTCTTGTAATTATGTTGCATTGTTTCCATTGTAACTCAATAAGTTTTTTTAACCAAAAAGGAACAAATTTTGAAAAAGAAAAAGAGAAGTTTTTAAAATGAGATTCACCCTGCCCCCTCTCGTTGTTTCGATCCTACTGAGGCAAGTTGTAAATTTAACCCAATGTGTAGTAATGACAATACAAAATCTTGAAAATCGTGAGGTACATGGTTGACATAATTGATATGGAGACCTTAAATTTTGAGTTGATCTACCTGAATTTTCTGGTACATCACAAACAGAGAATTTTGTTAATTGGATTAACAAAGTGGAGTGGATCTTCGACTATAAGTAAGTTTTGGATCAAATGAAGGTGAATTTGATTATCATCAAACTCAAGGGTTGAGCATCGACGTAGTGGGAGCACTTATGGCGCTCATGAGATAGATAGTGCAAAATCAAGATAAAGAATTTAGAGAAAATAAAGAAAAAAAAATGAAAGATCACTTTCTTTCTTTTGGATACATTCAAACTTCATTCCCGGAACGATTAGGTTTTGCCTTGGAAGACAATAGCTTCGATGCTCGAGATGACTTGGACGGATTCAAAGTTGATTTAGAAGAGAAATTTGACCCAAAAGAAATTGATAGGAATCTCAATCTCAAATTGGAGACAAGACCGAGGTGATTAGCGAACCAGTATATATGATGATTATAGAGGGAACGAAGTGCTTGATGATAATCCTTTATTTGTTCTAGACTCGTGTTTTGTCGAGCAAGGTAATTCTAAACCTTTTATCAAATCATATCAAGTAATTAATTGTAGACCATCTGAGGAAGACTAGAAGATAAGACTTAAGAGATTTATGAACCAATTTAATGATGTATTTGACAAGGTACAACAACTATTTTCAGGCTGTGCTGAATTTATTCCAAAAAATCTTCCTCCTAGAGTACTCTTGCAATTGCTTTTATGAGCATTGCCATCATTCTTTAAAAGCAAGATATTGCATGGGATTTGTATCAGTGATTTCAAAGATTTTTACTACTTAAATTTGTCTGGAAAGGTGAATATATCCTAGATGATTAAAAACAATCATTGTGAGTTAGGTTGCATAGAATAATTTCAGAAATAAATTAATGATATGAAACACAAGAAAAACGAAGCAAAGCAAAAACTCAAGATCAAACATTGAATAAATGGATGAAGTCCCAATTCTATAACTATGTTCATCATCTGGATCGATGAGGATTTCCAAAGTCCAACAATTACTAATAGATTTTACTAATTTGATGTAAGATGATCTTTCTCTTGGGTTACCATATGAAATTATTCTAAACTTGAGGATGAATTTTGTCAACCAGAGAGATTGATATAGGAGGATCCACAAATTATTATTATTATTATTGATAATTATAACCTTTTGGGTATTTAAGGTATTTTAAGTATTTTTCTATCTTTTTGTATTTTTATATTTTGAGTTTGTTTAAGATTTTTTGGAATATGAGTTTGTTAATAATTTTTTCTTTTTTTATAATTTCTTTTATTTCTTTATAACATAGAATTTATAGTCTATATATTAAGATTTATTTTCTTTATTTGAATTTTACGATTTGAGTCTATATAAATATATATTTATCTATTTGAAAAATAATCTTCCATTACTAAATAATATTAATTTTAAAAAAAAATATGAATAACGACTTTCTCTTTTTATCTTTTTCAATTATCCCTTCTTATTATTAGTCCGCATAATAATCATTATCCTACCGACATCCTGCATAAATCACATGATACAACTTATCAACTTAACATAGTCAATTTAATTCCTCCAGATGACTCGATACCTCAAATGAAACAGACTCATACGCACGTAGAATAAACTCGAGGAGCTTAATGAAATGAGATCGACTCAACGGCTTGAAGCATTAATTAGTCTCCCAGAGCTAAGTGCTGCTCCAATGGCTTGGATCAAGAAATGTTTTTAAAAAAATAAAAAATAGAGATATAAGATTTAAATGTCTAAAATAAATAATTTTAAAAGAGAGATGACAATTAATAATAATAATAATTATTATTATTATTATTTCACAGCCACATCTATCCTGATGCTTCTCATCTCATCCAGTTTCCTCTCTTTTCCCATTCGAAGTCAAAAGCAAAAACGTCCTGTACCAATCTACTCCACCACTCCTCCAATCTCTTCCCCCGAGCACGCGAAAAAGTCTCCCATTACCCTCGAAAGCCTCGTCCATCCCCTGCTTAACCATGGAATTTCCCCCCGTGCTACCGATCAAAAGCACGAGGAAGGGTCCTTTTGGTGTCTTGCGAGTGAGAGAGATGCCCCAGCATGGAAATCGGAATCCGAGAAGCCAACGTCCAAATTCCCTCGCCGTTATCTCCTTGTAGCAATCCGCCCATGAACAAGGATGGAATCCCCCGACGCCACCGTCCAAATCCACCCGCCGTTATGGCAATCCGCCCATGAACTCCAGCACAGTGCTCGCCCCACCTCCTCTCTCTCCTCTTCTCCCTGTAATCAATGGCCATGTTAACGTTGGCGTTGCTGTTTGTTTCCTTTCAGTACTGCAGCTGCAGCAGCAGCAGCATGCTCTTCTCGCGATTTGGCTCGATCTGCCTCCACTGACATGCTGTGCGGAGCTACTTCCCCTTGTTTTTTCTGATGGCTTACGCCTCCTTCGTTGATAATTCGCCCAGCCCCCTTGCGCCGCTCCGAGTCCTTCTCTACCACCCGCCGAGAAGATGGTGAGGAAGCGCCTCGCGTCCGAACTCAACCTGCAGGGCGAGTCGTCGTCGTCGTCGTCTCGACTCCCTCGCCGAGGTTCCGCCCCCAGCCCGACCTTCCTCCCCGAGCCTGACCTTCTCTTCGATCAGCCGCCCTCTTTGTTGCCGTCTTTGCACGCCCTGCAGCCTTTGGCTACGCTCCCTCTTTGCGGCTTCTCCGGCTTGCCTCTCTTCGAGCCTGAGGCTGACCGACCTGCGCTGCCCGCTGCGGGCTTCGACGCTTCCGTTTGCGTTGGCGATCCCGCGGCGGAAGCGGATTGGGTGGACCGTATCGTTCGTGACATAATTAGTAGCTCTACTGCAGGCGGCGAGGTCTCCGTTTCTCAGATTTTAAGCAGCGTGCGGGAGATCGTGCATCCTTGCAACCCTGCCTTGGCTGCGCTCCTCGAGTTCCGCCTCCGCTCGCTCACCTCCGACTTGTGTCCTGCCACGTCCTCTCTCCCCGCCGTAGGTGAGCCCTCTGACAAGCAGCGGAGAGAAACCAAGGCTCCGGCGGGACTTCCGGAAATTAAAGCGTCTTCGATTCCTGCTGCACCACCTCAATCTCAGTCGTCTCGACCTCAACCTGGTCAGCGAAACGACACCTCTGCCTCCTCTTCCCACGAGGCGACAGCATCGGCCGCAACGGTTGTGAAGGAGAAGAGGGATCGTGAGGTGCACCAGAGGAAGCAGGAAGCGGAGGGGCTGCACCTCCTCACGCTGCTCCTGCAGTGTGCGGAAGCGGTGGCCGCTGACAAACTTGACGAGGCCAACGTTCTTTTGCTGGAGATCTCGGAGCTATCGACGCCCTACGGCACGTCGGCGCAGCGAGTGGCGGCATACTTCTCGGAGGCCATGTATGCCAGGCTGGTGAGTTCCTGCCTCGGCCTTTACGCCCCGCTACCGGTGGTGCCGCAGCGCCACCGCCTAGCCTCCGCCTTCCAGGTCTTCAACGGCATCAGCCCCTTTGTCAAGTTCTCCCATTTCACTGCCAACCAGGCCATCCAGGAGGCGTTTGAGCACGAAGACCGCGTGCACATCATCGACTTCGACATCATGCAGGGCTTGCAGTGGCCTGGCCTCTTCCACATCCTCGCCTCCCGCGCCAGCGGCCCTCCCCGGGTGCGCCTCACCGGAGTAGGCTCCTCCATGAACGCGCTCGAGGCCACCGGAAAGCGTCTCTCCGACTTCGCCGACACACTCGGCCTCCCCTTCGAGTTTGTACCCGTGACCGAGAAAATCGGCAACCTCGACCCCGATCGCCTGGGCGTGTCCCGTCGCGAGGCCGTTGCCGTCCACTGGTTGCACCACTCACTCTACGACGTCGCCGGCTCCGACAACAACACCCTTTGGCTTCTCCAGCGGTAAGTCCCACTTCAAGAACAACACTCGCCTATCACCTGCCCTTGTTAGTTCTTCCGCGCCCATGCTTTCGACCTTCGTCCTTTTGTCCATTGTTGAAGGTTAGCATGCCTCTTCCAATCTTCTCGGGGCATCGCTGCAGCTTCCAACCCCTTGATCGTTCGATGATCGAACTGGGCTTTAGTTTGCATTAAGACCTAAAAAATTCAATAATGGGTCAACTTGTATCATTTGGATTTGTGAAAAAGGAATTGAGATCGCCGCAGAACTTTCTGGCGTTCCAACTGGAGCAGAGCAGTTCATGATTATTTTCTACTTTTGTACGCTTTTTTGCTTCTCTCTCCGAGGTCAACCTGCAATAATGCTGTTCCTACTTTTTAATGCAATAATGTGGGTGTTAATCAATAGTACATTTGATTTCTCGTATCGATTAATTAATTAATCAATTAGTTTCTTGCAGATTGGCGCCGAAGGTGGTGACGATGGTGGAGCAAGACCTGAGCCAGGGAGGCTCGTTCTTGGCCCGGTTCGTAGAGGCAATCCACTACTACTCGGCGCTCTTCGACTCGCTGGGGGCCAGCTACGGCGAGGACAGCCAGGAGCGGCACATCGTGGAGCAGCAGCTGCTTTCCCGCGAGATCCGCAACGTGCTGGCCGTCGGCGGCCCGGCGCGTTCCGGCGAGGTCAAGTTCAGCAACTGGAGGGAGAAGCTGAGCCAGTCGGGCTTCCAGGGGGTGTCGCTGGCCGGCAACGCGGCGGCGCAGGCCACCCTGCTCCTCGGCATGTTCCCTTCCGACGGCTACACGCTGGTGGAGGAGAACGGCACGCTGAAACTGGGGTGGAAGGACCTCTGCTTGCTCACCGCCTCGGCCTGGAGGCCGCTGAGCCGCTACGGACGCCTCCACCACCATCACAACGTCACGGCCCCGACCACCGCCGCCGCCACCTCCACCCTGACAGGCAGTTAGGAAGACAAGGCATCTGCGATTATATAATTAATTTGTGGGACGATTTCTGTTACTTATTTTGATAGTCTGGGAGGCAAAAGGAAACCGATGCTTTACTCTTCTTATTATCTTCAACATTTCTACAAACAAGCAGGCGGCCCGTTTGGTATAGCCTGAATGGAAGTGGTGTAGAACGCGTTGAGCTGGAAATGAGTGTGTTATTCTTGACACCTTAATTTCGAGCTGAATCATTCCGAACTGGTCAGTTCGAGCAAAGTCCTCCCAAGCTCTTTATACGAACTCTCGAGTTCTTGAGCACTTTTCGACTACTTATAATTGTCCATGTCATCTCTTTGGCGTATTAGGCGTATTAGTATTTAATTTTTAGGATGTTTGGTTAATAGATTTGAGAATAAGTGAATGGAATGATAGTAAAAGATAGTGTTTGGATTGTGGATTTGGAAATCATATTTTGAGAATGATTATCAGATTTATAGGAATCAACCAAACTCATATAACTTGATGGATTTCATTTCTATTCTTATTCCATTCCATCCTACTATCAAACTCATACCCATAGTCATTCCCATCATTTAACTAAACGTCCCCTCAGTCTCTAATTAATTTTGGAGGTGATCCGGTAAAAAATTTTTACCGGCCATTGTAATAACTGGGGTAGTACAGATGAGTCTATTATATGATTTAACATCATAAATTTTTTAAATTTCTCATGTAATATGTCTTGGATAAAATTTGAACTTATGTCTAGGAAGGATATCTTACCTCTTATCATCACACAAAAATCCTAAGGTCCATATTATCTACTCTTGGTTATATATAGATATGATTTTCTTGTCATTCAAAGTCATAATTAGAATTTCCACATTAGTCACAGATATTGAGTGTTATAATACTTAATTGATGTTAAAATCAATATGAGGAAAAGTTAACTCTAAGTGGCATTGAACACATTTAAGGTTGTGTGTATATATATATATGGGAGGGTCACACAGGTGCCCTCCCATGTATTTTTATTAAAAAAATAAAATATTTTATATTTTAAAATTAAAAATCAACAAATAAAATTGAATTGAAGGTATATTTTTTATGAGGTTAAAATAAAAAAAAATAAACGATTAGTAGATCCACACAATGACTAATTAACGACTAGTAAATCCACACAACGGCTAATTAATAACTATTTTAATAAAAATAAATAAATTTTCATCTATAAATACTCATAATCTTATACAACTTATTTCAATCATACAAATACCTAAATCCCTCAAAAAAAAATCTTCTCTCTACTAGTTTCCTCTAAAATGGATGAAAATAACTTAGGTTTGTTTAGAAATTTTTTAGAAAATACTTCTTTCCAAAATTCACAAATTCCACAAATTATCCATATTTTCCATAATGCATCAAATTATCCACATAATCTATACCCACCAAATAATTCATATGATCCATATCCACCAAATTATCTATATAATACATATCTATAAAAATATTCATCTAATACACATGCAACTGATATGCCTTCTCACGGCTGCACAAGGAAAATTGCTACTCGTGCCCACATGAGGTGGCCTCCCTGTTACAGCTAGGTGTTACAGATTTGGCTTATCGTGATCGAATCAATTGGGAAGCGGTTTATTTTTGGGTGATTTTCTTCTTCGTTATCCAATCTTTTAGAACATGGAGAAAATATTGAAATCAGATATTCATCCCAATCCAAGAGGAGTTCTGGGAGCGACTGTAGCAAGGGTTAGGGCATTGAGGACGTTGCTACTCCTGAGGAAGAAGGATTTATCGGAATTGAGTAGGGTTCTATCAAAAGATGGATAAGAGAAATCTTCTAGATCTTCATGGAGTTGATCTTTGATCAAGGATAACAATGGGGTGAAAACCATTGAGATTTCTCTAGAAGGGCATGGGGAGGCAAGGCTACCCTCGATGTAGTTGAAACTGGTTACTGTCAAAGTAGATGCACTTGGATCATAGCTTACTCTGGTTAGCTGCTTAAAATCTTATTATACAAAAAGTTCTTACTTTTTTTTCCTTTGTTTGATCTCATAAATCATTAAAATGAGGAGCTATCATCGTTTCCCCTGTCATGAAATGTACAATGAGTACACCTAATCAGTTGCAACTAGATTTGAAAGTACCAGATGAGCAACTCAAGATAAATAGTCATTCGATTATTGTATCACATTTTTATTTATTTTTTCTATGTTCTCTTCAATTCAAAATGCAACTGAGACATCCCTAGTCCTTTTTTTATTTTTTTTATTCATGTACGTGCCCAAGCATGCGGACGTCCGAATCATAATCGCGCTTACACCCATACATATTCTCAATTTATCTGAATTACTTGAAACAAATAACTACTAGTAATATTTGTCACTGGCCATATGGTCCCAGAACTTATTTTATGAAAGAAAACATTTAGCTAAACAGAAACTAAATTGGAAGGTCTTCAGGTTACGTTGTACTACCATTGCCCCAAGCTGACTCACTTGTCATTACCTCCTGCCTCATTCATCCCATTTCCTGAAAAAAGAAGTTATAATATGTGAGTCAAGAGATTCAGCATATTCAGAAACATGTTATGCAATAGTTAGAGCCTATAATCTAGTATACTAACAGGCACAGAGGCTAGGTAACTTTGGACTTACCCACTGGCATATTATGGACATGAGCATAAGCGTCGACATAGGCATAAGAGCATAAATATGTAAATAAACTAAGAATGAAATAGATATAATCATGAGCATGTGCATGAGCATACTTACATGACATAGATATACATATTAAGGATGAGCATAAACATAAGCATTAACGTATAAATAAGCTAAGCATGAAAATAAATATAACCACATAGGGTTAGTGAACTCCCGGGCTAAGGTAACCGGTCACACTCAAGTACCTAAGGTTTGGTGAGCTCTCGGGCTAAGGTCACTGGTCACACTCAACCACATAGTTTTGGTGAGCTCCCGGGCTAAGGACACCGGTCACACTCAACTATATAGAATTTTGGTAAGCTCCCGGGCTAAAGTCACTGGTCACACTCAACCATATAGAATTTTGATGAGCTCCCGGGCTAAGGATACTGGTCACACTCAACCACAAAGAATTCTTGGTGAGTTTCCGGGTTAAGGTCACCAATCATACTCAACCACATAGAATTTTGGTGATCTACTGGCTAAAGATACTAGTCACACTCAACCACATAGAATTTTAGTGAGCTCTCGGGCTAAGGTCACCGGTCGCACTCAACCACATAATTACATAAACATGAATTTAAGCATAATCATGCACTTAACATAAACTTGATCACTACTTAAAAATGGACATAATCATAAGTCTTAACATAAGTATGCAAATTCATATCATAAGCTTAAGCATAGATGGGTGCATCAACATGGCATAAGCATGCATAGCAACTTAAACATGACATAATCATAAACCTAAACATAAGCATGCAAATTCATATCATACATATAGCCTACTAAACTATCATGATGTGAAGCAAGAGTAAGCACAAGTACACTAAGCAAATTCCAAAACTTAGAAGTTATACGAGCTAACATGGTATCATCCTCTAAATCACGAACTTAACATAAACTTGATCACTATTTAAACATGGACATAATCGTAAATCTTAACATAAGCATGCAAATTTATATCATAAGCTTAATCATAGATGAGTGCATCAACATAGCATGAGCATACATAGCAACTTAAACATAGTACAATGGTAAATCTAAACATAGGCATGTAAATTCATATCGTACATATAGCATGCTAAACTATCATGATATTAAGTAAGCGTAAGCACAAACACACTAAGCAAATTCTGAAACTTACAAGTTCTAGGAGATAACATGGTATTATCCTCTAAATGAATAAAAGAGCATATGAATCTATGAAGTCTGAACCGTGTAAATGGTAGGAATTAACATGGTATTATCTTCTAAATCTAAGAGCTTAAGAACCTATAAAATCCGAAACCTACAAATTTATAGGAGCTAGCATGGTCTCACCTTCTTAAAACATAAAAGAGCATAAGGAGCTATTAAATCCAAAACCTACAAATTATAGGAACTAACATGGTTTCACCTTCTTAAAACATAAAAGAGCATAAGGAGCTACTAAATCTAAAGCCTACAAATTATAGGAACTAACATAGTATCATCTTCTAAAACTAAGAGCTTAAGAACCTATAAAATCAATTGATGCAGCGATAGAGGGAGACCTACCTGGCACGGGGTCAATTGTCAAGGTGGAGGTCAAAGTTAAGGTGGTCAACATCAGGTGATAAAGGATCGAACGGAGGACAATTACAATAGTCGGTCGGGTCGATGAGGGCCAAACTGGCGGGAGACATGTCTGAGCAGACCACCCATCCATCTCGAGATAATACATAAGATAGTCGATGCTCAGTACGGAGCAGTAGGACGTCAAAGGAAACCAAATAACTTGTTCGAACGGAGGAGGAATTCATGTTACTAAACAGTCACCGTATGGAAGGACAACTGAGGTCGACAGAGTGGAGGGGTCCCGGCCGAGCGGCTACCCCGCTCGGCCAAGTAACGGGACTTGGCCAACAACGGAGCGGGGTCTTGGCCAAGCGACTATCTCACTCGGCCAAGCAATGGGACCACCGCAGTCTCTCTTGACATCTTTTTGGGAGATAGTGCCACTGACACGAGGCATGGTCAACAGGTAGATCATACGGTGGAAGTTTCTACTATATCGTCAGGAATATGCATGCCCTGTTAAGGTATAGTGTTAGAGGTACTTTATTGACAGATCCTCCATAGGATGAATTGGAGAATGTACCTATGCCTTGAGAAGCGCATACATCGCCCACCAAGACTCTATATAAAGGGGGGTCCATCACCGACAGAGATACGCGTGATCTACTATTTGCACATAGTTCTACAATTGCTCCACTTTTCTCCATATTCTGGTGACTAACTTAAGCGTTGGAGGGCCAACGCCGGGGATCCCTTCCCTGGCTCGGCACTGAAGTTACTTGTTTTGCAAAGCGGAGCAAGGTCAACATCCAGTCGGCAAAGATGCTACCTCCCAAGCTTTCTAACTTCCCACTTTCGGACAGGATCATTTTGGCACCGTCATTTCTGCTCTGCTCGAGTAGAACCACTTAACGTTCTTGTGAAAATTTTTTAAGTGTAGCTCCATGGGCTATCGAGCGGCGACCTTAAACCCTCATCTGCATCAACAGTTGAGCGACAACCTTAAACTCTCGTCTACGTCAACAGTCGACCGGCGACCATAAACTCTCGTTTACGTCAGCGGTTGAGCAACGACCTTAAACCCTTGTCTACATCAACGGTCAAGTAGCAACCTTAAACTCTCGTCTACGTCAGCGATCAAGCGACGACCTTAAACCCTCATTTACATTAGCAGTCAAGCGGCAACCGTAAACCCTCGTCTTCATCGCGTGTGTCTAGGCATTTCAATCGTTAAGCGACGACGTTAAACCCTGACTTTGTCAACAGTCGAGCGGTGACTCTAAACCCGATGCTTCAAGGAAAAACGGTTGATCAACCGCTCTAAGTCTGGCCGAGTGGCGGCCAAGTGACTCTGAGTACTACCGAGTTCCTTATCAAGTAAGTCGAGTGACCTTGAGTGCTATCAAGTTCCTTGAAAAGACTCCGAATTCTCTTGGAGCAACCCCAACTTCATTTGAATACCTTCCTAGGCTCAGTCAACCTATACTACTTTCATTTGGGTTGGAAAGATGCCACACATAATGTATCTTTAACTAGGTCAAGGGCCTTACACATGGAGTATGGGACCTTTGCATCACAAGACCTTCACTCGAGTCTAATTGAAGGAGGGCATAGTTCGACTGACTAGACAAACTAGTTTAAAAAACACATTCATAGATCAATTGCTTAGAACACGCTATGTATAAAGAAAAATGATTTACAGAGGAAAAAATCTTTAAAAAAAAGCTCAAGAATAGACACATAAAATGATGGGTCTATAAAACTGAAAATGGAGGGTCATGATTTTATGTGTCTATCCCCGAGATTTCCCTTGAGATTTTTTTCTTCTGCATATCATTACTCATGTATAAAATAGGGTACACATTTGTATATTAACAAACATAAATAGGTGGCACGTGGTTTACAAATTCTAGAAAATTTTGCCGCTAATTTAAGATATTTCACATGCCACTTAAATGATACGTATCTCAATGACGCCTCAGCCTTGCAAATTCTATTCGATGATGATAATTAAAGTTAAAAGCTAAATCAGATGAAACCGCAAACGACACTTCGTCTTTTCCTATTTCCTTTCATCTCTCATCATTTATCTATAATTATCCTTATTCGCTACTTTGCAACTGCTTCCACTTCATCAAACTATCTTTTTCCATGTTCTCCCTAGTCTTCCTTCTTCAAGAATGATTATGGTCGCCTAGAATGATAACACCATTGTGATTTGAGAGCATCACTTTAAATCAAAGTTTTGATGTGTGACTAAGGTTAAAGTTAATCTTGTTGTGATTTGAGAAAGTTATGTCAAGTGTACAGGTGAAGGTTATGTGACAGTTGGTAAAGTCCTAGTTTGAAACCATGTATTGGCCAAGTCCTAGTGGGACCATGCAATGAAGTCCTAATTGAAAATTAGGCGGAAACTAAGTATTAGCAAAGCTAGGCAGTACAAGTCTTGGTTGAGAACCAAGCAGGTAAGACCTAGTTGAGAATTAGGTGGATTAGGTCCAAGTGCAGTTAGCTGACAGCTAAAGTCTTAGCAAATAAGTCAAAGTAGAGTCATTTGTGAGTTGAATCTTGGAAACTCATAGTAGATGAGTCAATTGGGTGTTGAACATCTAGCAAAGGTAAGTGCGAGTAACTTTAAATTTTATATCATATTCATACATAAAATCAATGCAGGGAAGCAAGTTTTAACAATTTTAGGCGATCAAAAGGGAGTTCAGGTGACTGGCTGGGGATAACTCTTGTATGATAGAGTCGGGAGGTACTAGGTGATCAAAGTGAGGAGTTGGGCGACTAGATTGTTTCGAAGTGACGGGTAGTGATGAGATCTATCGATCCAACGAGTCTATCAAGATGAAATTTGACCTAGCTCAAGGACACTAGAGGGCTTTTAGTCAACTGGAGACCGCGAACGACATTATATATCTAATAAATGTTGCATCCATGTCAGCAACTTCTAGGCGACCAAAGAGGCTCCAATCGACGAGAATCATGCCACGTCAACAACCGAATAGCTTTATGATCCGGCGATAAGAACAGGGGACCCCCGTTCTGGGGAGTCAGAGCCACGTGGAAGTCAAAGGGCCAGGCGGCCGACCGGAGAAGTGTGGACCGACCGGACGCCCGAGAAAAGGTTGGATCGATAGGCCGACCGGAGAAGGGTGGACCGACCGCCTGACCGGCCGATCGGTGTCTGACTGATGGCAAAAGGCGCCCCGGCAGGAGTCGGGGTTCCGACGCTCATTGAACAGGATCGCAGGGCCGAGCGGATGTCACGCTCGGCCAAAGATATAAGGTAGCATACTGCTAACAGTCTCCACAGAACACGTTATCGAGAATCTCCCAAGTAGACCACTATATATAACCGGCCGGACGTAAGGTGAATGCTGGCCGGTCGGACGCCCGGCAGGGAGTAAGGAGAAAAGGACAAGGGACATCTTCTGACAGCGGGCATGCTATATAATTCGACCATACTCCAAATCTTACGACCAGGGGTTCCGCTATCTCATCGAAGACGTGCGTGGACTGTAGCAGTATGGTGGCAGGTAAGCTTGCTGACAGACCCTTACTGAGGTATGGGCTGAGGACACGTATTTGCATAGGTATGTGTGCGTGAGCTCCTTCCCAGCTCTATATAAGGAGCTTTGCACTTCACCAGATGTACGCGTTCTTTGATCCTGGGAGCCACTTCTTCGTTGTCTGCTTACCTGACTTGAGCGTCGGAGGGTCGTCGCCGGGAACCCCTTCCCCGCCCGACTTCTGTGCAGGTTCGCCGGAGGTTCGTACGACCAATCGGAGATCTACGCCAGCGACTCGGAGAGCGCCACGTGCCCAGCGTCCGTTGATTCAGCTTTCGGACAGGATCACTTTATATTGTAAGTACCCCGGGTTAGTTTTGATGTAATTAACTAAGTTTAGATAAGCCCTGTGTATTTGATCCTTGTGTTTGAGTGTGCAGAGACTTAGGAACATAAGAAATCGAGTGGAAGATACAGCGAACTAGAATGATGACACAGAAAGGGAGTTAACGGGCTCGTTGCATCCGAGGAACAAGGAGCTATGGAAGAGTACATCGATAGATGAGAATAATGCGTGCAACACATTTGAGGGATGAGAAGCAAGGGAGGAAGTCTGCTCGAAGAGAAGGCTGGAGTTGGATTCGGGTGACTTTAACTCTGGATGGCCAAAATATCACCTAAGTGATCGGACGAGAAAATTGTCAACTTCTGAGTTGACCATTCCATGTGCTTGAACCGAGTCCAAGCGCCTGGACTCCAAGCACCCAGATCTAATCCAAGCACCTGGAAAGGGTTGCCATGTCAGTATAGAGGTTGTCGAAGAGGATCAGCACGAAATCCACGTCAGTATACTCTAGGCGCCCGGGAAGTCCAGGACCGTTGCAGAAACTTTTGTTTTTTATAACTTATATTTGGAGTACAATCAAATATAACTAGAAAAAAATTCATTTCTTTTTATTTTAATTATAATATTTTTATTTCTTTTACTAATATATTTATTAACTCATTTTGTATATTATGACCAAAATAAAGATTATGAATTTTATCATTTTGAATATATTTAAGGTGTTCTTGTATTATAAGATCAAATTCTGTAATCATTTCAATTAAACCCTAAAATTTGTTCAATTTTATATTGATATATTTTCTCATATGTACCACGAAATACTAAATTATTTTTTATAAGATTTTTAACTATAACAATAATTCTTATTAATAGATTCTTTCATGTCCTTTTTCCTTGTTTATCTTTTATTGTAAATTTTGATGAATAATTTTATTTTTAAGCCATCTCATTTCAATATCAAACTTAATATTTATATTTATAATATCTTTACTATTTGTTTCATTAATTCAAAGCTTAGCACTAAATTTTTCCAATCTGACACCTTTTGTTTGCTAATTAAATTGTAAATAGTTTTTGACTAAATAAGTTATAATAAAAAAAAATACTTTATCTAATCATTTTGAATATATTATTCATTTCTGATCATGTTTTTCTTTAAATCATATCCTCTGTCCCAAGATTCACGTGTTCCCGCGTCTTCTCCATGATCAGATCATCATGACATCCTCATGATGTACACTGTATCCTTGAAATATAATCTAACCTGTCTAATCGACGAGGGGACACGAGAATCTTATGACAGAGGATCTGATCTTGATTTTCTCCATTTGACAATTTTTGAATGTAATGAATTATAGAAACATATCTATAATTTTCATTATTTAGAAAAGAGATATTAATTTTTCTTATTAGACTTTTTCAATTAACAAATTTCTTAAATTTATATTTATATTTTTCTATTTTACTGGATCGTATACATTTTGAGTAATAATTTAATTAATATTATTAAAAGATTTCTTCAAGATTTATTAATTCATTTTTTTCTTTTTCCAAATTACTATTATCTATCTACGTTAATATTAAAATTTGATAAATTAGAATTCTGATCATTAGAAAGTTCTTGGTAATTTTTTATCCTAAAGTGTTATCTTTTAGTAGTGAAAATTCAATTAGTTTTTATTTAAATTTTTAATTATTTTATTTTCTAAGTTTTGATTTTTAATATTAATAATAAATCTATCAAGTGCACATTTTTGAAATTAAATAGATTTATTTTTCATACTTTTTTATATCTACAATTATAATTTTATAACTATATATTTATATTTTTCTATTTTACTGGATCGTATATATTTTAAGTAATAGTTTAATTAATATTATTAAATTTTTTTTTCAAGATTTATTAATTCATCTTTTTCTTTTTCTAAATTATTATTATCTTTCTTCATACATTAATATTAAAATTTGATAAATTAGATTTATGATCATCAGAAAGTTTTTGATAACATAAAGGATTATCTTTTAGTGAAAATTCAATTAGTTTATATTTAAAAGTTTAATTATATTATTTTCTAAATTTTGATTTTTAATATTATCCCGTGCACATTTTGAAATTAAATAGATCTATTTTTCATACTTTTTTATATCTACAATTATAATTTTTAGCCTGACATAGTTATATTCAAATAATAATAAAAAAGAATATATTTACCAAAATAAAATTGCTTAAAATTAAAGGAATAGTAAAATCTAATTTATGCTATGTAATTTCAATTTGATGATATTGGGAAGTTCGATTATTATAATTATAATAAAAAATAAATAAATATTAATTTTTATTTCAATTAATTAAAATGAGCACCTAAATGATTAATTGATCCAAATTTAAAAAAAACAATATAAGAAATTATTCTCCAAAGAACAATTATCAAATTTTGTTATGAATCATGCTAACTTAAATAGTATGATTAATAAAAATCTAGAGTTTCCAATTCAGATGAGCAAATGTAGTCGACCACGGAAGTCAAGAAAGGGACGTAGATCAAATGGATCAGAACAATTATTTTAATTATATCAAAATTTAAATTTATGATAATAATACCTTGTGTGTAATATTATATATTTGAAATTCAAATATTACATATATTTTTTAAAATTTAAATATTAATATCTTTATATTATTCGATTCATTCGGTTCATTGGCTTGCACCCTAGCTGCGAGTCTTGCGACCCTGGCATTTTTAACCCACGTGGCAGGACATGATGATTATATTTCGTCCTCACTTATCTGCATCGCGGCCCGCATCTTAACAGAAACCAAAATAACAATTGTTGACGGAGATCGGGATGGTGCGAGATGACGAAAGTGAGAGATTCACTCTTTGATTCTATTGCACTCACATCCCTGATCAGAGTCGCCGGAGAGCGGCGGACTCAACCTTCATAGTGGGGACGAGAAGACGAGGGAGAGGGTGGCGGAGGTGAAGCGATATGAAAGGGTACGGCTCCGGTGGAGTGTCTGCCGCCGCGCAGCATGTGGCGAAGCGGAGGTGGAAAGGGCAGGTGGCGGCCGTGTTCGCACTGTTCGTATTCTCGCTGCTCGTCCCCCTCGCTTTTCTCCTCGGCCTCCACAATAGCTTCCCTTCCGGTGCGTCACCCCGCGAGATCCTTTCTATTAAAACCCTAATTGTTCCATTCAGATGTCGTGCGTCCCCTCCGCCCCCTGTAGCGCGCTGCGGAACGCGGATTTTTGCCGCTGGGCCCTTGATTCGAAAGAAGCTTGTGGCGCTGGAGAGATCCGTAATTGGGTTGTGGGACCGTGACGTTGATTGTTCTCGTGTTCTTTATATATATATATTTAATTTCATTGTGTTGTTTCTGGGTTTGAATGCGACGTTTTTTATTCCTCATCTGTCATCTTCTGCAGGATACATGGCGGATGATCGCTCCCAGCAGGTAAGGATCGTAATCTGCTATGCTTTGTTTTGACTGGGATTGTGTATATTGACTCGTTGTTTCGATCATTTTCTTTCTCATTCATGTCCAGGAAAGTAGCTTTGAGACTTACCGCAACGTTGATCGTGGACGAGAGCGGTTTCCCTCGGAGGTTCTAGTTTCTACTTCGTCTTAAGTAGACTACGATTCATTTTTCTGTCTCTTCCATCCTAGTTGGTATTCTGTATCTTTCTTCTTACTTTTCAACTAATATAATTCCATGATGGGTGAATGTGACAGGGTGATCAGCAGAAACTTCCTAACCACAAGGACAAGTTTGCACCGGTCTTACCGAAGGTTTCTCTTAGATTCTTTTTCAAGTTTTTAAATCGTGGGGTCCTTATTCATTATTTATTAAATATTCTTTAGATTGTTAGATGAAGGGTCTGTTTCCTTGAATGATAAATCGAAAAGATAGATTTGGACAAATTGAGCTTCGATCATCTTTCTGTTGTTTTTTCTTTTGTTTTGACGGATGAAGGGGGATTATGGATATTTGAAGAGATGATTATGAGCATCTATCCAACATAAGTCATCCATTTAAAACCTATTGGATCAATAAAAAGTCATCCATTCCCTCTATACGTCCTTCAAGAAAACAACTCAAAGCATAATTTCATTTTTATCCCTCCCCTTCCCTTTTCCTCTTTCTTTCATATCTATCTTTTTAATTTACCATCCTTTCAAGAAACAAGTGGCTGATGATTTTGTTATTTATGCTTAAAGAAGTTGTATTCATTTCAGGTTTCCACAATTTCTTTTCAGTTGTTTAGTTCTTCTTTGTAAAGAGGTACTGCCCACTGACACACAAGAACAACAATGCTTCAGTTTTGGTCACTACCCTTTTTCAGTCATTAAACTTAATCTAACTTATGCTCTTTATATTTGTCATCTGAACAAAGGGATGCTTTTGAAGATAAAGGATGAAATTAGGAATATCCTTTTGGAAATTCCAAATTAACCTTAATCCAACTGCTCAAGTGGATTGCTTGGGCCAAATATTATAACCTATTCTGTTCTATTTGAATGATATAAAAACAATATTTCTTTTTCTAACGTTGGATTATAAGGTAAAAAAAATTCTGATTTTGTTTTTCTCTTTGCAACTGGAAATAAAAATGTTGTATGCAATAGATGATGGAATAGCTTTTTCTCTTTATAGCACCCTCAAATGCATCAAACCCTTCATTTTTCTTTCTAATAAATCTAGTTGGCATCCTTTTAGCCCGTGGAGTAATGGATATTTATCTGTATGTTATAGCCTATGCCTCCGTGATTTAATTATAAGTTCCATAATAGGCATCCTATTGCTATCATTAACTGTAAGCCTAGTTAAGAAAGAGTTTCCATCATCCAGTAAGCATGGAGATTATTTCTTCACCTTGTTATTAGTTACTTTCATATCTTTTTAATTGTAAAATCAAGTTCCCCAATGTTTGTTCAATCTTCACTACCTTGCTGTTATGACCTACGATGTTGATGAAAAGTCTGTTTGTTTTATGGTAATTGTTTTTTCACTGGTAAGGAAGAAGATAGTGATTAGATTTTTCATAAAGGCCTTTAGAAATTTGTGCTCTTTTTGTATGCTAATACGTTGTCATTCTGAAAATGATTAAATCTAAAGTTGACCAATATCCTTTTTGAATCTCGCTTTCTTTTCTCTTGTTGTGTTTGTCTTTGTCTTCAGACGACTGGATTTTGCTTCATGAAATTTTCATATATAAAATCTGAAAATCTCCTCTGACAGATCCATTATTGTTTCTGTTGATTGTATTGTTAAGAGTCTATGACATTGTTTTGTGTTCACCAACGCTGCTATATTTTTAGAGCAATATTTTAATGTCTTATTTCAGTTTTTTTTTTTCCCTTTAGCTATGCCTTATCTTTGTTCATCCTCTTAAGGTTCATATTCTTTTATGAAATGAATTTTTATTTTTAAATCTTTTGGGATATTATACCGCATCTGCATCTAACCTTAGTCAATTGAATTAAGTTCCTAAGACTATGGGATGCAGGTTCCATAGTTTCTGGATACTTGTTTCAACTATTAGACATTCGGGACAGAATTTATCAGTAGGTATAAATATGGAATCCAGAATTCCAGCTTGAGGATCTTTAATCTGCTTGGAATTTTGAAGTTAGTGCACCATCCTAATTTTTAATTGTGGACTGGTTTTTTTTTATTCGACTTGAAATATATCCTGATTGTTCCATCTTCAGTATTGAAAAATCAGTGTAATTGATGTTCCAGTTGTCTAACAATTGGAAATCCAGAGGCCAGGTCTGAAATCTCCATCAATCTTAAGTTTTGAAACTAGGTTGTTGGGGACTAGATCAGTTCCACTAATATTCTTTTCATTCTATTATACAACATTACTTATAGCACATTTCAACTAATTTCTGGAACACATTAACTTAATTTATATTGCATACTGGTTCTTTCACTTTAATAGGTACTATATATTCTTGTTAGCTGGTCATCCTACTGTTGTGATTGATATTAAATATAAGGATCCTTCAGTCATGAACTAGTTTTTACAACAGATATTCTTTTTAGCTGGTCTTCCTACTGTTGTGATTGATTTTAAATATAAGGACCCTTTGGTCATGAACTATTTTACAACAGAGTACAAATGCTTAATTGATAACAATGGAATTGGATCATTGGAGTTGCGTGACTTTAGGACTGTCTTGGGTACAACATACTTGATCTGATGAGCGTAATTTTCTTATTCCCTAGCCACTTGGTGGTCGGCTACGAGATCAGATCCTCTGTCCCAAGATTCCCGTGTCCCCGTGTCCCCTCACGGATCAGACGGGCTAGATCATATCTTTGCACATCACGAGGATGTCATTCCCGTCCGATCGGCGAGGGGACACGAAAATCTTGGGATGATCTGATTTGTAAGCTGAGCTCGTGATTTCTTCCCTTCCCATAACTTAAGACGAGCCGTGAGGGGCGCATGGGTGAGCATAGTCACATTTTGCTATAATTGTTACTACAACTATGATATAATTTTCTTACAAAACATCTCTCAAATATTTTTGATAATTTATCGCTTTATATTCAGCTAAGGATATCCACCTAATTTAATATGCTTGCATATTCTACAAACTAATCTAAGAGAGAACACCTTATTTTACCTAATTGTGGCAAAAAGAAGAAGCATATAGTTTGGAACTTATGATAAGTTAGTTTTATGGTAAATAACTGAAAATGGCGAGTAATATTTATTAGATTCCTGATGCTTGAGAAAATGTAAACTTAGATAATATAAATGCATAAAAGATGAAAAACCAAATTTTTTTGTTGATGATAATACAATTAAGGAAAGATGAATTTTTTTTTAGAAACTACTTAATGAGCTCTCCATAGTAAAGTTGGATTTAGAGACTGAAAAATGATATAGGTATATGGAGGGATTAAAACCTCGAGCCGAGCTGAGCTCTTTGTCCGGCTGGAGAAAGTATTTTTGTGCTTGTATCATTGTCAGAGGTGTGTTGGAGGAGGAGAAGAGGGCCTTGGTGTCAGGGGAAGAGGAAGAAGAGTAGGAGCTAATATTGGTGTGAGTGGGTGTGTTGAAGGAGAAGAGGGCCTTGGTGTCAGGGGAAGAGGACGAAGAGTAGGAGCTAATATTGGTGTTAGCGGGTGTGTTGGAGAAGGGGCGCTAGTGTTGGAGGAAGAGGAAGAAGAATAAGAGCCGATTTTTGTGTCATAGATGTGCTAAAGGAGAAGGGGGTACTAGTGTTGAAGGAAGAGAAAGAAGAGTATAAGACGAGGAAAGTTACCTAGAGTGGAGGAGCATCATGCGAGTTAGTGCTGGAGGATAAAATTAGGGTTACGAAGATTCTTAACCTACTCTTCTTGAAAGAAGACAAAGGAGCTAGAGTGTCAGGAGAAGATGCAAGTTTTGATGCAAAGGAGCAACAAAGAAGATGGAGCAAGATCGCACACGAAATCTAAGGAGATGCGAAACAAAATTTGCATGTAGACGAGATTGACACGATTATTTATTCGAAGGAGCCACATTGAGGATTTCACATGTGTTGATTGACAGGTGGAATAAAAATTTCACTCATTCCAACTGGCACAATTTGAGATTTTAAACAGTCAGTCAATTTGCGGAGCTGAATGACAGCATATAGGTAAAATGAAAATAAAAATGATCGAAAGTAGTATTCTATTATAAGATCAAGATATCATTTCCCTAGGACTCTAGAAAGAGATATAGAATAAGAGATGAAACAAATATCTTGAAAAATCAATTTAGTTTCATATATTGAAGTTCATCATAGATCTTGCTTATTTAATAACACAACCAACTTACATGAATTGTTAGAGAAGAAATGAAGATTTTGTATTATATTGATGTGATAAAGGATTTCTACGTTGTTGCAGTTATTGTGTCTAATTTACTGAGAATGTGACAAGTGATTTTCTTATTGGTTTACATCAATTTAAGTCTATCTTTTGAATATAGATGTACTCTCCAATCATAATCAAGATAAACCTCATTTGCAAACAATTATGCTAATTCATGAGTGGAAATACATTAAATTTGAAGTTTGAATTGTGGGAAAACAGACTTCATAAACTAAATGCTTCAAGGGAATTAGAACTAAAATTGGATATGCGAAATGTAGTTTTGTTTAAGTTTTAAGTTTTGTAACTTTGGTTTTGTGCCCGGCTATTAGTCCCTGTTCAAAATGAGAGGTGATGCTAGTCATGTGTTTATGTTGATTCCTAACAACATAAATTACAACAATTGAAGTAGGGAGTCCTATGCTAGATCTCAATAAAACTAAAGCAAGAAGTTCAGCCTCGCCATGCATCGGTGTAATTGTTCCAATAGAGCCTCATATGGTTGTACTTGCATCTCATCTCTACTGAGAGTAGTAGTTGTATCCTTCAAAGGAGCCTCGTATGTCATGTCTCACCTTAGTAATTTGTAGTTGTTGTCCTTAACTACTCACTGTGATAACAGACAAAATAATTTTATGGATCGTGCTTCCAGTAATAAGAAAAGAATCAAGGCATAGTTAAACTAGATGGATATAACATTCCTATTATACTTTTAAATATCATGATCTATTATGTAACATTAAAGATATGTTGAAGACAGTATATAAAGATTAGATTGTTGAAACAATGGAAAGCTTATGAGAATGTTAAACTGAATTTGAGGCACCATTATTAGAAGGATAAACTCAAAAAACATTAATATGTAATGATAATTAGTAATAAAAGATGGTATACGCATGCTCAAGAGCTATGAATTTTATATATTGATGTTGGACAATTAAAGTGGGAGTTGCAAGGGGAAGTGAGGAATAAAAAAACCCTTTAGATATCCTCATGAAAAATGATTTTTTTTATTTGATATTTTTTCTAATATATCCTTAATATAGGCCAATGACGTGATAATATCCATATAAATTTCAAATAGTTGGGACAAACATGCTTGACTTGAGTTGGTTAATATATTCCTTTGCAATGTTTTTTACCATGATATTTATTCCTATCAAGTGCAATTTGATTGATTCTCCCCTTTGATATTTAGGGGAGTTGCAAACAGGTGATTTGTTTTTATGAATTAACCTGAGGAAGAGTGGAGGTGAATGAATGAGACATTGTTGGCAACTTAAACTTGGTAGTTGCACTGGTTAGGGAATTTAGGAATAATAATGTCAAAAGTGTATTTTTTTTCTCTCTCTCATTAGTGTAACAGTTAGTTTTCTTGCAATTTATTAACACTCTTTAAGGATCCTTGTTCATATATTGGCTGAGATGGTTTTCATTGTGAAGTTAATTTGAGCTTTTGCCAATTGTTTTTCTATGAGTGGCTTATTGACAGACATACTAAAGGGTAGTTTTAATTGCATATACTAGGGTGTTGATAGTGTGCCTCCTGAGGAATTGAACAAGAGAATCAACAAAACTGTCAGCCCACTGTCCACATTAGAATCCAAGAATGATAGGTCTCAGGCTACTGCAAAGGACAACAAATCCAAGACAAAAGGTCTGTATTGATGTTTATATGCGGATTATTATTTCACACATCTGGACATCCATATCCTCTGTACCATAGAGATCTTTATTATTGATTTGCAGGTCTTGTTGATAGTAGTGGTCCTTTAAGAAAGCCTCCATCTTCCAGTGCTAAAGTAATAGTTCTTAACACTTTAAAAAATTTCATATTATTATTGATATTGTTGTTTTCTATCCACCAAATTGTCTACTTTAATATTCTTGTTGCATGTAGTAAATCAGTATGACAATTACTATGTTCTCCTTGATCTAACTGTGTTAAATTCAACTATGTTGCATGCTTTAACAAACAGCTATGTTGCATACTTTAACAAACAAGTTCAGCATTTTACCTGGTGCTTTTATTTCCACTGTTCTTGCATGACCTATTTTTTGTATTTTCCAGACTGGTGTAGAAGATAGAAAGCAGAACCCTGACAGAGGTTTTAGTGCTTATGAGACTGACATATCCTGTGAGCATGAATTTGGAAGCTATTGCCTTTGGTCCAGGAAACATAGAGAAGTTATGAAAGATTCTATTGTGAAGAGACTCAAGGATCAGTTATTTGTGGCAAGAGCTTATTACCCAAGCATTGCAAAAATTCAGGGAAAGGAAACCCTTGCTCGGGAACTGAAAATGAATATTCAAGATCATGAGCGAATGCTTAGTGAAGCAGTTTCTGATCCTGATCTACCACCACTGTAAGTACTTTCATGTGATATTTGGAACCTATGAATATTTTCATTTGATGATAAAATGAATCAGCGCAGCATTACTCTGGTACTAATTGATGCAATATTAAAATCCATCCAATCACATAGATAATTGGAATGAAGCTGATGAGTCAAAAGGGATAACTATCTCAATAAGGGAAAAAGAACCACATACAAAGAATCAAAAAGGAATATCCTATTAATCAAAACTGAATATTATATACAATAAATATAAAAGTACCACTAATTGCAAAACATAATAATCCTAATAAACTCTTATCAAATTGAAAGATACTTGTTAAACTATTACCAAACTAAAAGCTATTTCTACCAAATAATAAGTGACCAAACTTTTGGACACCTAAAAGAGGGCATTGGTCAAAATCAACTACAAATTCAAATTAACATTGATTTACCAAAATCAGTTACAAACTCAAAATCAAGTTAATATTGATTCCTTGTTTGCATTGTTCTCCCCAATGAAAAAAACTTGTTCTAGGTGAATTAATGACATCTTTTTTTCTGGGTCATCTTTGTCAAGCACTAGGAACAATTAATTAACGCTATTAAACAATGTTTCTCTGTTATTTTCCTTTTTTTAGACATCCCATTCATCAAGTAATAAATTGATGCATTTTATTCTTCCTTTTAAATTGTGATTTCATTTCCTTCCCTTTGGCCACCTTTTCCAATGAATGAGAAAATGCTCCAATTTAGCATGGGGGTGAAGACGATGTCCATCTCAGCATAATAGTCACTAGACATGGAAGTGATATCGTCAAGTGTGAATCCATAGAAATAGAATATGTGACAAAGTAAATATACGAAGATTGATGCTCGAATTTTTCATAGTAAATTAACCTTTCCTTTCAATTTGAAAATTGAACTAATACGTAAATAGGTCTATAAGATAACAAGCATTATTATTAATTTTTCACATTCTGGTCAAATAAATTAGACATAAAGGATATGAATGCTTCTAAAAATGTTAAGAGAACATTTAAATTCATGAATGAATGCAACATGAAAATTTACCATATCATTAGACTCTTTGTAATAATGAACAATACAATTTTGTTCCTAATATCAACAAATATTTTCCAATATGCAAAATGGAGCTCTCAGTTTGGTAGATAGAAGCAAATAAGAAAACTTAGTAGGACGATGAACATGAAAGTTGTAATTATGAAAGAAACATGCCAATGAAAATCTTAATTAATTTGCTAATTTTAAAATTTGAGTTAGGCATTCTTAATTCAAGATGTTCATTTCGTTCAATTTTCTCATGTCTTTTCTTGGAAACATTGAACAATTTATACTTTGTAAACCCAAGTCTAGGTCAAGGTTCTCTCTAAAGGGTAAGTCAACAGGAGGTTCTTGGATCATAGGAGTTTATCTAAGATGCTTTATCTTTAGGGAGCTCTTCTACAATGTCATCTAAGAACCATCTTAGAGTCGAGTCAAACTCGAGGTCTTTTAGAGCTTAATTCTTATTTTAACTAAAATTTTAATAATTGAGTGAATTAGATGCTTTAGATATTGCATTGAGTTTGGTTTACTTATTGTGCTTATATACTTATTAGACATTCATTTCTTAAAATTCGGAAGACATTTTTCCTTCAATTTCTTCTCATTTGTGTGGATATGTGATGTCGTCTTATCTCTCTAACAGATTCAGCAAGTATGAATTTGACAAATTGTACTTAATATCTACTAAAATTATGGTAGGTCCGTTCTACTTTTAATGAATCTAAGCTTGTTTTCCATGGATAATGGGGTTTATGTATCTCATCTCTCATGTATTTTATGGTAGTTATGGTGTCTTCTCTTATCATGCCAATTCTAAGGACTGATGCTTATAAAGTAATGAGACAAATTAATGATGAAAAAAAACATCCTATGATTATTAAAGATTTGACTAAGGTGGAAATAAGAGATGCATATGATTTCTTTTGATGATTGACAATTAAATTAAATAGCAAACTATGATGGTATTTTGTATTATATGAATGCATGGTGCCATATCGAAAAAAATAGCAAACTATGATATCTTGTAGCAAAGTTACGATGAAAATATATTCTATGATGATTAATGACAAACTAAGGTGGAAATAATAGATGCATATGATTTCTTTTGACGATTGATGGTTGAATTAAATAGCAAACTATGATGGTATTTTGTATTTTATGAATGCATGATGCCATATAGAAATTGTGAGAAATTTTAATTAAATATAAGAAATTTAAATTCATTAAAAAAATATACAAAAGTAATTTTCGTAGAGAAAATGTGATTTTACCAGATTGTACAAAACTAATTCTGATGTTGAAGTTGCCATGAGGTGGAGTCTGATTGATGATGGCCCGTAGTGTTCAATTTTCTAATGAATTCAGTAATGTTGGATTAGATCTGTGCATTGGACCAGATCAAAGCCTTGGATTAGATTCAAACTCCACCATCCCTTCTTTCCGCTTTTTCCTTTTCCACAGAAGAACCCCTTTTCTGGCTCCTTTCTCAAGAGCTATAGTCATTCTTTTTTTCTTGCTATAGAAGCCACTGGTTACTGCAAAACAGATTGCTTTCTTTGTTTGACCTTTTTTTAGAAAAGGGACTAAGCTGTAAATTTACAGATTAGTGGATTAATCTGTAAAAACTTGAATCTGATCAAATTTACTGGTTGCATTGGGTCTCATTGTGGCTGCAGGCTTTGAGGTCATGTGCATGCTATGTGGAGTGGTTAGCACGCTGGCTGTCAGTGATCAAGGCCATGTGATGCAGCAAATTGTGCTGGAGCACACAATGACAGGCTGGAGAGGGCAGATGATGTTGGCGTCACAACAACGACGCCTCATGGCTGCAATCGAGTGGCATAGGTTAGGCGTGGACAACAATGTTGTCCATTAAAGTGGATCAGTCAGTAGGATCTGAAAGGTAAGACAAGATTGGTCTCGACTAGTAGGGTGTATGGTAGCAGAAAGTAGGTGGCGTGATAGGCATCTTGTTTGACCAGGAGGATTGAATGCTCAAGAAGCAAGTTTGAGGAAGATCTTGACTCGAAGGTTTAAGCCATGATTTAGGATTGATAGCTTGGAAGGAGCTTGCTGGTGGCCTGCAATTACATGGAGTTAGAAGAATCAAAAAGGCAACTAGTGGAGGTTGGTAGCGATTGGTGACTAGCCACTGCAGCTGGACGCACTGGACGCACATGGAATCAAAGGCACAGTGACGGAAAAGATGTAGGCAAGTGAGGATAATGCAAATGAAGGGGATGTGTACCAGATGGAAGATGGCATAAATGCAGATAGTGGCGAGCGGATGGATATGTGATGAGCAGATGGATATGATTTAGGGGAAGGGAAGGCAAATATCAAAAATTGAACTAGAAACTGAATTTTGATACTTGATGCAATCATGAAACACAATACCACTCTATTACCAATTGATGCACTACCAAAATCGAACCCTTAAACCATATAGAATTAGGATGAACATGACGAAGTTAAGTGCTATATATCTCACAAAGAGAGAAGAAATCTCACTTTTTTTTTATCTCACATAGTGAATGGAAGGGGAATGTCTTGTTAGAAAAAAACTATGGCAAAAATCAAAAGGGCGCCCCTATGTTGATTTATTATCAAAAGGGCGCCTCACCCTTGTAAAATGACATATCTGTCCTCTACTATAAAGTAACAGCTTATTTTCATTATTATCTTTCTCTTATTTTTTGCAGGCGCCATAACTAAACTTTGAAAGTTCATAACTTTTGACTCAGGTTGAATTACGGGATGCACAATATATTAAATCGAAACTCGTTTAGCTATCTACAACTTGTTATGGGGTGGAATCATAACGGCTAGGTTTCAGGCTAAAAAAAAACATCGTTTAAATTCTTTTTGGAGGTTCCAAACAATTTTAGTTTTAAAATTTGTTTTTCCATGTTGTAGCAGCTACGGAACCGTAGCTGCTACAACTATGTGACAACTCAGTTGTAGCAGCTACGAGTTCATTGTTGCTACAACATGCCAATTTAGGCAAGGAAAAAATAGAAGAGAGAGAATTATGGGAATAAGCTGTTACTTTACATGGTGAACAATTGTGTCATTTTATGGGGTAGGACGCCCTATTGATAATAAATTAACATAGGGCGCTCCTTTGATTATTCATTAAAAAAGCGGTGCCTTCTTGATTTTTGCTCAAAAAAAATTGAATATACAGATCCACAAGACTTTCGAACCCAATACTAATTAAACTAGGAAAGAAATACCATCAATTAGGAAACATAATAAGCCCAATTAACTCTTGATTTTCTATTTACATCATAAAAATCAAAAATGATATGGACATTGATTAGAGTATACCTACAAAGACATGCACATTACTTAGCATACCCAAAAATGACCTAATGTTAAAATCAACAAAGACGCACATTGTTTAAAAGATATCCAACAAAGATGTGTGAATGGTTAACCCTCTTAATGGAGTGCGAAGTCAACTATGAATTTTAATGGGGATAGAAGAAGATCAAATCTTAGGGCTCATAGCTATAAGAATTTGGATTACCCTATAGCCTTATGTGAATTCAGTGACATCGAGAAGTTCGAATGGTTGAATTGACAATGCCACAAACAAAAATCTATCAGGTTATTTCACCAATCTTTCTTTCTCTTTCAATCTTCATCTTTACATAATCTTCTTTTTTGAGTATTGAAGGTAGAAGCTTCCTTTAAAACTTGTTTATTCTTTTAGGAACTTTATAGGGATGGACTTTACAAAAAGATATTTTGTAGGAATGGGCTTTAAAAAAGAGTCTTCCATCATGAGGAATAATCTGATGAAAGTATAGCAAATATACCTGAGTGAGCTGCCTGCTTTAAGCCACCGAATTCAAGGAATACGATTCTTTGTTGTGGATTGCCTATTTGTTAACATTATAGTTAGGTATTTATGAACTGCTTTTTATGTTTTAAACTAGGGAAAATTTTCAATCCGTATATCACATTTGGAATACGATTCATGAGGATTAATGGGGAATGACAAGCAAATGAAAGCAGTAGTGCCAAACAGATAATGAGTTGGCAACACGGATCGTTAGATGTTTCAACTCATTTTCTTTCTTTTTAAAAGGAACAACTCAATCAGGTGATAGTCACCATCCAAAGTAACTCTTTTGAATAGTTACCTTTAGGATAATCTTCTAAATTCTCAATGTGTTTCTTAAAAAAATTTCTGTTATTGCTCTTTAGGGGTTTTCAAAACCCCATTTTTATGTTATTTAACAAAAATTTCCAGCAAATATTAGTATGATAGTTTAGATTTCATCTAATTATGATTTAAATCTCAAATTACTCAACTAAGCCGCTAAGGGCCTAAGGGGTGTTACATCCTTTTCTTTTATATTCTCAATAGCATCTTCTTTGTGTTCCAATGCTACTTAGCATTAGCAGATATAGTTTTTTTTAGCAAGTATACAAAATGCTATTTGATACACATAATTTTTCACCAGCTTAAAATTTCAGCTTTTACAAAATTTATCATTTGCTCCAAATTTATGAGTTAAATTGTGCACCATAAGATAATTTAAATATGCAAAGGCTCAATTTGCCCATCTTAGCTAAGCTATTTGCAAACAACTCAACACAAACTTTCCTCAAGCGAGAAACATGCTTGAATTTCTTCTATTTTCTGTTCAAAAATTAAGTAGTCATAAAACCAACAAAAAAAATCCAAATAATCGTTGAAAAAATCAAGCTAGGGGTGCAAGGGCATCCTTAGGGTTAACAATCCCATGAAAAACAAACACTAAAGAAGAATTTAACTTAACCAAAAGAGAGAATATTCGCTACTTGATAAGTTGCTGCTGCAATTTTGTCATTTTCAGCTGCCAAAGCATAATTTAGGGCTGGCTACATGAAAAAGATTAAGAAGAAGATCGGGTAAGAAGTCAAGGAAAAACACTCGCCAACTTGGAAACACACACTTATGCCCAAATGCCCAAGTAGGAGGAGGTGGGATGACTAAAAATTGGAGGTAGTGGAACCAAATGCCCAAGTTGGCTAGCAGCTTGAGCTAGGGATGGAGAAGAAACTCGTTAGACATAGGAGAGGAGCTCGAGGGATTGAAGTTGATTGGCCAAATTGGAGATAAGCTGTAGGGGTGGAGATGCCTATGAGAGTCACATAAGGAATTCAGGCATAGCTCCTCTAAACTTCTTCCCTTTGAATCAAATCAAAATTAATGTTAGTTTAACCTTGGTTCGATCATAACTCAACCAATCAGACTCCAAATTGGGCCAACTTTGAATCATATAAAAGCTGGCTCAAAATCCTAATGAACCGAACATGAGCTCAAAATTCCATCGATAGATCCAACATTAATAACTTTAAATTTCAAAACAGTCTTAAAATTCCCTAGATAAATCCAGATAAATATCATTTAAATGTAAGTAAAAATTATTAAATATGCTAAAATCCAGATTATAACAATATTTATGATGTGGTTTAATTTTGACATAGTCCCTCAATTGTGAGACCCATTTCCCCTTTTCATCATGATCATATAAGGATGCTCGGCAGTAACAATATGCTGAAGGTGATGTGGAGGTTGGATAATTTTAGGTGGCAAGCAATGTTGATTTTGTAGAGGCAAGGTTGGATGGGTGGATGAAGTAACTATGAGAGAGTAGCAAGGGGATCTTTGTGTTAACGAGGACAAGGACCAAGGCCACATGGTCCTAATGAGGACCAAAGGGTGGAGGAGGGAATGAGACAATGAGAAGAGATTTACATAAAGCAATATTTCAAGTGATAATGAGGAATCTTGGATTTGATGAGAGTAGAGAGGCCAGGAATGAGACGATCCTGGAGGCAAAGGAAGTTGAAGTTGGAGTAGAGGAAGAGTGACAAGGAAGTTGCAATACATAGAGAAACAATGAGGGAGGAAGTTAAAGGATGTTGAGGAAGAGAGAGGAAGTCGATAGTGGAATAGAGAGGAGGTGAAAATTTGATATCCTTTTTTTTTGTTTTTGGTTCATTTCTGTTAACTCCGCCCATGACGAACCAGTCATAGCCGGTCCCAAGTCCGGATAAAGAATGAGGGTTATGTTAGATTGTTCTCCAGTCTTAAAACTATGATAAATGTTTAATGAATTGATCCATTAAACTATTGTGCTAATGTTAGGTTATTCCCCGGAAGGAACACGTTACAGGGTCTGACTGTAACGTCTCGGCAAGGACTGTTACGTCTATAGAACTGGGGTATAATGCTAAATATATAAGAGTTCGCATTGCAGGGTCACTGTAACGTATCGGCAAGGATTGCTATATCTCTATGAGAACTTGCGTGTAGTGTTAAATAGGCAAGAGTTCTCACACCATAAGTTGGATAAGAATAAATATGATAAGAAAACTAATAATCTAAGATTTGGAATATGGAACATAGGAACCCTCACTGGTAAATCAATTAGAGGTAATAGATACAATGATTAAGAGAAGAATTAGTATTTTGTGTATACAAGAGACAAAATGGGTCGGTGAGAAGGCAAAGATGATAGAGAATTCGGGTTTTAAGTTATGGTATACAGGAAAGAGTAAAGCAAGAAATGAAGTGAGTATTGTTGTAGATAGTTCGTTAAAAGATGAAGTTGCAGGAATAGTTAGAAAAGGGGATAGAATTATAACCCTTAAGATAATAGTGGTGAAAGAAATTATGAACATAATTAGCGTATATGCACCGCAAGTAGGATTAGATGAAGCTACCAAATTAAGGTTTTGGGACGACTTAGATGAAGTATTATAAAATATTCTGTCAAATGAAATGATTTAATAGGAGGTGATCTAAATGAGCATGCCAAAGTGAAAAATGAGGAATATGAGAGGGTACATGGGGTTATGGGTTTGGAATGAGAAATGAAGAAGGGAAAACTATATTAGATTTTACGATAGCATATGACCATATATTAACTAATACATTAACACTTAGTCACGTTCAAAAGTGGGAATAATAAATCACAAATTGACTTTCTTATGGTTAGGAAGAAGGATAGAAAGATTTGTAAAAATTGCAAGTTATCCCTATAGAAAGCTTAACTACCTAACATAGGTTTGTAGTGCTAGATATACACCTCAAACATAATATCAATAGAAAGAAATATATACGATTTCTAGAATTAAGTGGTGGAAGTTAAAAAATAGGAAGCAAAATATATTTAAAGAGAAGGTAGAAGTATAAGTATTAGGTGAAATATATGATGACTCTAATACGACATGGGATAAAATGATATTAAAGTTGAAAATAGTAGCTAAGAGTGTATTCGGTGAGTCAAAGGAATATGCACCACTAAATAAGGAATCTTGGTGGTGGAATGAGAAAGTATAAGAGAAAGTGAAGGAAAAATGAACAACTTATAAAGAATTATATATTTTTAAGAACGAGGAAAATTTTAAAAAATATGCAATAGCCAAGAAAGAGACTAAGAAAGTAGTGAATGAAGTAAAAAAATGAAACTTTTGAACGATTATATCAAAAATTAGATACAAAAGAAGGGGAAAGAGACATTTATAGAATAACTGAAGTGAGAGAAAGGAAGACAAGAGATCTTATCCAAATAAAATATATTAAAGATGAATGTAACATGGTATTAGTAAATGATGGAGAAATAAAAGAGCGGTGGAAGAGGTATTTTCATTAACTTTTTAATGAATATTTAGGTGACCAACTTACTTAGGTAATTTAACTAGGTTAAATGAGTATATAAATTTAAATTTTTTCATAGAATTCAAAATTTAGAAGTAGAATAAGGTTTAAATAGGATACACAATGAAAAAGCCGTTGGACTAGATGATATTCCAATTGAGGTATGGAAGTGTTTAGGGAAACAAGGCAGTGCATTACTTACAAAATTATTTAACATGATATTGAAAACGAAAAAAAATGTCTGATTAATGAAGGATAAGTACTATAGTTCCTTTATATAAGAATAAGAGAGACGTACAAAATTGTGCAAACTATAGGAGTTAAACTAATGAGTCATATCATGAAATTTTGGGAAAAAGTAATAGAAAAAAATTAAGGAAACCACAGTGACAAAAATTTAAGTTTGGTTCATGTTTGAAAGGTTGACAATAGAAGCTATGTATCTTCCTAGACAACTAATTGAAAATATCAAGAGTAAAAATAAGATCTACACATGATATTCATTGACTTAGAAAAAGTTTATGATAGAGTTTCTGTAGGATCAAAAGCAATGTAGATATCTCCATAATAACATGATAGTCCACTTTGTGCCTAAGCTCTCATGGTTTTATTTTTGGGCTCTACCCAAAAGGCCTCATACCAATGGAGATATCTTTCCCTTATAAATTTATGATCTTTCTCATGTATTTTTAATGTGGGGTTTTGTTTGCAACTCAACAATCCTCCCTTCAAACGAAGGACCATAGATTTCCCACATCTGATCCTCGACCCAGTAGGTCTTCTTACCACTCGGTTCACCCGACCTACTAGGACTTCCTTGCCTAGCCGTAACTAGGACTTCTTGCCTGGTGTCTGGTCCTCTTGTTTCGGACACGGGAGCCCTCACTTCCTTTGTTCGAGGTAATATTCTACTCACATGACTCAATTAAACCATAGCTCTTGTGCATAGTCGGCAGTTAGACCTTCTAGTAGTCCGAGCTCTGATATCAATTGTAGAACCAAAAGAATTTAGATATCTCCACAACACAAGCGGAGTAACTGAAGCATTTCCAATAAAAATAGGGTTACATCAAGGATCCGTTCTAAGTTTCTATCTTTTTAAACTAATTATAGACGAACTCACTACACACATTTAAGACACAGTGTCGTGGTGTATGCTGTTTGCAGATGATATTGTTTTAGTAGATGAAACATGTGAAGGAGTATATGCTAAACTAGAATCTTGCCGGAAAACACTAGAAAGGAAAGCTTTTAGGCTTGGTAGAATAAAGACAGAATATATGAAATTTAAGTTTAGCAATATTAGACATAATGAGACAATTGTTAAGACTGGAGATGATGGGTTGCTCGGAACCGAGAGCTTTAAATACTTAGTATCATTTTTGCAAAACAATGCAGGGATTGAGAGAGATATCTTACATAGAATACAAGCAGGATGGTTGAAATGGAGGAGAGCGTTGAATGTTTTATGTGACCGTAAAATACGTCTAAAACTTAAAGGAAAGTTCTACGAAACTGCAATTATACCTACTATGTTATATGGAGTTGAATGTTGGGCCCTGACTTGAGCATATAAGTAGAACATGAGAGTTGCAGAGATGAGGATGTGTGGACATACGAGGATGGACAGAATAAGAAATGAGAGGGGAGAGAGTCGGAGTTCATCTATTGAGGAAAAACTTCAAGAGACACGTTTAAGATGGTACGAGCATGTACTTAAACGATTAATAAATGTTCCAAGCGATATAAAATTGTGATAAACACACATATCAAACGAGGAAACGGAAGACCAAAAAAGACTTGGTTAGCAATAATAAAATATAATAAAATTTATTTAAGTAAAGATGATGATATAGTAGGAGATAGAGCTCAATGACGTAAAAGGATCCATATAGCCAACCCCTCCTAGTGGGATAAATCTTGGTAGTGGTTGTTGTTCATTTTTTGTTAAATTATACTGATAAGATTACTCAAATGACACACATATGAAAGCTTAAGGACGGAAAAAAAAAAGAAAAAAAAAGAACAAACAAAAATTAGGGCTCCAAATGAAATGGAGGCCAGTTCAACAAGTTTGCTCGTCTGAACACTAATCGGCAACCCTCTATTAACCCTCAGTGCATTTAGTTTAGGTATTACGAAAACCAAGATGAAAGTCAAACCCATATAATTTGAGGTTAAAACATTTATGTACAGTCTTGTTGACATGTTTTCTTGATTCCAATAGATTGCGTTGAAATTGAATATCCTTATTTTTGCTTTCATTAGATCAGTCTGTTGGAAATTTTATGAACATTTGCATTTCATTTCTTTCTTCTGTCATCTAAAGCCAGTAATCAAAGCTTTTTTTCTTTTAAGTGTGGGGAAGAAGATTAAGAACATGGACAATGTTATTGCAAAATCCAAGTCATGCCGTGTTGATTGTAATAATGTTGATAGAAAACTTAGACAGATACTTGATCTGACAGAAGATGAAGCTCATTTTCATATGAAACAAAGTGCATTTCTCTATCAGCTTGGTGTCCAGACCATGTCCAAAACTTTTCATTGCCTTCTAATGAGACTGACTGTAGAGTTCTTCAAATCTCCATCAGTAAATATGCAGCATTCTTCTGCTTATAAAATTGACAATTCAAACTATGTGCACTATGTTATCTTTTCAAGAAATGTACTAGCACTATCAGTTACTATCAACTCTACCACAATAAATTCTGAGGTATGAAATTCTAATCCTTGTGTTCCTTGTTTCTCTTTGATTTTTTTTTTCTTTTTTCTTTCATCACATTAGTGAACATTAATTATTTTACAGGAACCCAATAGCATGGTCTTCCACGTGCTGACTGATAAACAAAACTTTTACTCTATGAAACATTGGTTTGCCAGACACTCATATAGGGAAGTGACCATTCACATTCTGAACTTTGATGAGCTCAAGTCTAATCATTTTTCCAACATGGGTTTGGGAGAGCTTTCAATGCCGGAGGAGTTCCGTATCTCCAGTCACACTACTACACAACCATCCCCTTTGCAGATGAACACAGAATACCTGTCAGTATTCGGTCATTCCCATTTTCTTCTTCCTGACGTGTTTAAGAATTTAAAGAAAGTGATTCTTTTGGATGATGATGTGGTTGTTCAGAAAGACATTTCCTTTTTGTGGAATCTTAATATGGGTGGAAAAGTAATAGCTGCGACTGAATTCTGTGAAGTGAAATTGGGTCAGCTGAGATCTTACCTAGGTGCTACTGGGTATGACAATAATTCCTGTGCCTGGATGTCTGGTATAAACAAAATTGACTTGGAGAAATGGAGAGAACTAGATATTACTGGAGTTTATCAAAGTCTTGTCCATAAGGTAATTGCTAAGGATTAGATATTGGTTTAATTGAAATTTCAATATATAATTAAATAGTTTAATAATATTTATTTCTATGGATGACCAGATTTTGGTTTCAAGACCTACTAGTGGGGTTCTTAATTTCATTGTGTAATTATTATATCTATCTTTCATTGCATATGGCAGTTGAAACAGAAAAATGATGCACAATGGAGAGCTGCTGCACTTCCAGTGAATTTACTTGCTTTTCATGGTCACATATATACACTAGATAATACTTTAATCCAGCAAGGACTTGGCCATGATTATGGAGTCTCTGAAGAGACTGTACAGAATGTTGCAGCATTGCATTATAATGGAAACATGAAGCCTTGGCTCGATCTAGCAATTCCAAAGTACAAGAAATACTGGAAGAGCTACCTTACACGAGATGAGCGTTATATGGAGGAATGCAATGTTAATCCATAGTTTGAGATGCAAACTGGCAGTAGTAGAACTGAATCAGAGAGAAGGAAACAAGCATGGCTGCCTCTTTTTTTGCTGCAACTTGCAGCAAGACATCAGCAGATACTTCCAACTGTCAAGAGTCACCCCAATAAAAGTCAGAAAAGAAGTTTCTTTTATTGTTGATTCTTGAACACGCAGAAGTCATCCAGCAACACAAAGATTGTTTTTTCTTCAGATTCTTGACCTCAGAGAAATTTGTAGAGAAGATAGGCTCCAAGAGTTGGTATTGTACAATTGTTTCAGGTAAGTTCACAAATTGACTGTTATTATATCATTCATTCTTTAGTCTGAAGAGTAGTGGGTTGGCACTATAGTTGGATTGATGCCATCCTCGAAACAATGTAGATCCATTTTGGCCCTCCTATTATTTCTTCCTTCCCATGTTTCCATTGCCTTGTGCAATAAGGGTTGGCATCTCCCATTAGCAATTCTTTTTTCTCTAATGTTACACATGGAAATGCATTTATTCTTGACGAACTGGTGCCCAATTAACTTGGTAATCAGAAACGATTTTGTATTTAATTATACTAGCAATTACAAGCTTGCATTTTGATATGCTCCTGGTGTTCTGTGTTGAATTTGCTGGAAAGCCGTGCTGTATCAGCATTGATCAATCGCACAGGAAGAGATTAAATTAGATTTGTTGTGTGTAAGAGGGATGTTCTCCTTTGTTCTCTTCTCGGCAAATGCAGTTTTCATATTTCTTATTGTTTGCTCAATATGACCACTTTGAGTTACTTAGCTTACCACCTTCGCTCAGGCTCAGGAGACCAAGGTACAATGCTTTCTGGACACCTAAGTCGGAGACCATACAGCCGGAGTGCAGAATGTGCGCTTGCAATTTAGGATGTGCTTAATTGATCATCTGCTGATGCCATTTGTTGCTTTCTTTTTGCAATTGCACATGACCTGTGACATTTCTTTACAGGTGGGTATGTTTTACCTCATCATTTCTTGCAGGGTGGGTGTAACAGGTAGTATACGATGTCTCTGTCAAAGTTTGAAAGTGATGTTTTCAATAAACATGAGTTTTGATTCCTCTAACAAAATAGCACCTCGTCGTTTCAGCTAATCTTTACTTTTTCCATAACATTCCAATAATTGTTTCTCTTGAACATGTATCTTTCTCCATCACCTTTTTGGCATCTTAGTAGGTATTCTACTTGGTTTGGTATTCCAACCCTTATGCATAATTTATCATGTTATCAAATTACGCTATTACATGGAAAGATTGTTGTGTTATCTATAGGAAGATATCAACTATCAATTGGCTAAGCTGATAGTAATAGTTCGCATAGTCTTGTGTACCTGGGCTCTGAACAAAGTTGAGCACCCTATAACCACTCCATGGAATAGCTGCCATTTCCATCCTTTATTGAGATGCTGAATCATTGGAGAGCGCCTGGATAGGTTTATTCCCAACTCATGACAGAATGTGAGTTGCATCACTAGCATGCGTAAGGAACCTGCAGTAGCGCCCATAGGAAACATTTTCCCTTGTGATGATAAAACTTCGGCACTCGTTGGTTAATAGTAGTTCAAAGGTTGGGTGTCTTCATAGATCTTTTGTTGGAAAGGGATGCCTTTGGTGAAAAGACGACTGTTCACAATCTAAGGGAATGGCTAAGAGTTCTTGGAGAACCTGAAGAGGTGCCCTTCGCCATAGGATGGATGTGTTGCAAAAATGTGAATCCTTGGTGGGCAAGACCTAATAATAATGATCCGTCCAGGTTAGACTTGAGCGAAGGTCAGGGAAGACATTTTAAGTGATTTTAATTGTTTTTTCTAATAATCATGTGTCCATTGGTCGTATCTTGCGTCAAACTCGCTAGCTTTTACTCCTCGTGTTTTTGTTAGGTTGATGTGGATTTCACATGAGACATTTGGTGAGGGGGAAGAAATGTGACAGGCGAGATACTCTGACGTGTAGATTGAGGAAGGAAAAAAATTAATGAGGCGGAAGAGAAAGGAAAGGAGGGGAAGAGAAGAATCTGCAGAAGGGGAGAGGATTTGAGGAAGAGGAAAGTTGATAGTCATCGGGGGACGGGGGACGTGCATTGCCATCTGCGGATTGGTTGATTTTTCATGGAGCTAAAGTTAAATATGCTTATCTCAATGTCTCCGTCAGATCGTTTCAGGACTAATAGATAATTCAGATATTCTTCTTAATTCAAATAAAAATAATATTATTGATTTAAATTGAATTTTTAATAAGTTTGACTATATGTTTATTTGGTTCAGAGGTCGATTAAATTTATAGTATCGGTTCAATTCGATTTTGGATAATCTTAAATTCTAACTAATAAAAAATAGACATTTTACGGAATAACACACTTATCTTTCAGAAATTTTAAAATCACACGCCATAGTTTTTACGTTTATTAAATCATGCATTTCTTTCCAAAAATACAATCTCTATTAGTCATGCGCCCATCCGAACCACTTCTTACCACCGAATCACTTTCTACCGAAGAAGGTGGCCCGAAGAAGATTTGAAATCTAGAAATCTTGAAGTATGAACTGAGTTGTATATATATTGTTTCTCTCCCATTATTCTATCATCTTCTATTTCTCGAACTGCAACTCTAATCGCTTGCGTTCGGCGGTGACTTCCTCTCCCAGCCGTCAACTTCCAATTGCGTTTCATTTTTGTTATCTCCTTCGGCTGATGCTTTTTGTTGCGACTTGATTATCCCATGTGCATCTCCAACTGGTTTACACATTGCCCCAAGTCCTAGGTTCAAGCTCACAATCTTCTCCAATGGTAAGGTGTTTAGGATTTTAGTCTAAATGCTTCACTCTCCTCATTGCAAGCGATAAATTTTTGACAAAATCTCACCTATGATTCCTATGAACTTGGGGGTCTGAGTTGGACCACTATAGTACCACTATTGATCATGTTGTATCACCCTGTTGGAATTTGGTGGAATTAGGATGAGAAAATAAGAATGTAGGAGAGACTTTGTAACAAAGTATAAGGATATAAGAAAGACTCTATGAAGAGAAATGTTTACTACATTCTTTCATCATCATACAAGGTCCCTATTTATATACTTAGATTCATGCTTCTACCTTCTTCTACAATTACATCACATCATTAAATATAAGACAATTAGATTTTGTTCTTTTCTATACTAATGACTCTTGTCATAAAGAGTTTTATAAAACTTAGTAGGATAATTGAACTCTGCTTAGTTGATGAAGAGTCACATGAAGTCAAATTGATTTTGGCAATTTTCTTACATGGTTGATGAAGTTAAGTTATCTTTGGCATTATTCTTTGTATAGTTGAAGAAGTCAATTTGTCAATGATGACCATATCCTAAATCCTCGATTTTTCCCTATAGGTCTTGTAAGAAAAGTTCCTAATATATTATTAAGTATTTTAATTTAACTATTTATTTGTGGGTGAAATGTAAATAAAATGTGAATTGTGTCCCACTATTTTCATATTGGCCTCTCAAGTAGCTAATGAACATAACATCTTTATGTGCAATTAGTGTTGGTAACCCATGCAGTTTAACAATTTTCTTATAAAACAAGTGTATGAGATGCATCGATTATCTTATTGCAGAAAATGAAATGTGTCATTTTAGAAAATCAGTCACAACTTCAATTGGTCCAAGGTAGTCCTACGACAAACGTCATACTTCCCATGACTTATAAAGAATTAGTTCTGTGTATAAAGGCCTATGTTTTGTTTAGTTGCATTAACTATCTATAACATATGATACTATAATACAACCCTATCTATGTTTTCCTCAAGTATGATTAATAAAACTTATCTAAAGCAAGCTCTGATATTGTGTCTTTCAAAATGCCCTATCAAGATCTTTATGTAACTCCAATATTGAAAAAAAAATCTCTTAGTGATGTTTGGAGATACATAGATGTGTGCTCTTAATTAGGTAATCACCTTTAGTCACAAAATCAACAAATCGACCAAATTATGACAATCCTCTCTTAGATGTCTTAGAAAACCACCCTAAATCTTATCCTTAAGGGATAAATTCTTATTGCAATGGCTTCCATCCTACATAGGGTAGCTACGATTCAACTCAATATGCATACAAGTTTGCTATACCTCCTAGGCTGATATTATTTAACAATATTATACTTTGGGAGGAATTTAATGTTGGTCCAAGTAGGCCGGCTGGAGAGGGTTGAGTTGCCTGAAATAGAAAAACTAAACACCTTCTCGATCTTTCAACTCAGGTTAGTAGCAATAGCAAATAAAATTAAACAATATAAAGAAAGAGGCACCAGAATTTACTTGGTTACAACCTAGGTGATTGTTTATCCAAGCCAAATGAAAACTCTTAAAAAGTTTCCTTTGGTAAAGGCGGAGAAACCTTTTACACTCGTTGATAGTTCAGACTATTGCTAGGAAATGAATACAAAAGTTGTTGTCTCTTTCCTAAGTCCAGGGGTTTTTTATAGCCCCTGGAAAATCTTATCCGCAGGCTGAAGGCGCCTTCCATAGGGTTAGAAGGTGCCTCTAGTGACGTAAAGGATAAAACTTTATCCTTTTCTGCAACGGTGAGATTGCCTGGTTGAAGGCGCCTTCCATGGAAGGCACCTTCCATGGTTGGTTGAAGGCGCCTTCAGCCATTGAAGGCGCCTTCTGCCTGAAGGTCGCAGAGGCGCCTTCAACTCTTGTTGAAGGCGCGTCTAGCAGCTCCATAGCTCCACTCTAGCTCTTCCGCTGCTTTGATCTTCTAGGTGATTTTGGCCAACGAAATAGGGCTCACCCGAACCCAATTTCCTGCATTATCCTAAAGCAGTCTTCCTCCCCGGTTTCTCGTCCCTCGGACCGCTGCGCGTCCTTCTCGTCCGCCAGTGTACTCTTCTACAGTACGTCGTCCCTCAGATGCACCGAGCCCTTCGGCTCTCTCCCGTGCCGTTTTTCTCGCTAGTCGCGTCTTCTGCTCGACTTCCTGTGCTCCTAAGCTTCTGCACACCTAGACACATGGATCAAATCATAACAGAACCTAACTTAACTTGCTTGATTATATCAAAATAACCTTGGGGTACCAACAATCTCTCCCTTTTTGATATGAGCAACCCAAGTTAAGATAGGGTAAACAAATATAAAGATAAAACAATAAAATTACAAGTATACAATAAAGTGAAAAAAGATTTAAAATTTAAATTGAATTGAACTACCTCCTCCTAGACTTAATCTTCTCTTCAACCCAAGTTAAGTTAGGGCAAACAAATATAAAGATAAAGCAATAAAATTACAAGTATGCGATAAAGTGCAAAAAGATTTAAAATTTGAATTGAATTGAACTACCTCCCCCTAGACTTAATCTTCCCTTCTCCCCATTTGATCACATAAAAATGGGGTGCAGAAAAATCTAAGGGTAATTAAAAATGATTTTTCAATAATTTTAAAAACTTATCAAGTGCTTTGAAAATTGTAAAAAAAAAATTGATATCACTTAGAAAAATTTGCAACATAAATGATTTAGAAACTTAAGTTTTGCAAAAGGAATTTCCAAAATTTTTTTCAAAAAAAAAAAAATTTAAGAAATGCCGACAACTATGTAAAGCATTATCTAATCGTTATTCAATGCTTTATCAGTTAGACAATTAAACATTTTATTTCGTTAATCGGCTTCCAGGCTTTGGCGAAGCACTGACATTCTTGGTTATTGGATCATCAACCACTTCTAGACAAAGATTCATAATGAAATTAAATATTTAATGTACTTTCTAAAACCCCTAAGTTTAATTTAGACAAGTCTTTGGAACCCAATATAGGTTCCTTCCAACTGGATTAATTAAAAATTTTGGGGGTACGTAACTTTTGGGTATTTTTCTGATTTGACCCTTGTAAAATCTAAGATATAGTTTAGATTTTTATATTTCCTAATATTTTTATTATATAACCATGCACGATTTTTCAGATATTCTATCTCTATTTTCAGTTTGTCATTTTCTATTTTCAAATTATCATATAAATCTAGCGGACATGCTTTGGACAATTGTATTTTCAAGTCTATGTTTTCTTTTTCTAACTTGCAATAATTTTTTGATAAGAACTTAACAAATTTGAATAGCTTATCTGGTGGAAGAGAACGTACCTGACTTACCTTGTCGATCCTGTCATCCGTAGCTCCCCCTAAACTGCTGTTTCCTTCTGATGTAACTCCCCTTTCATTGATGCTCTCGATGCTCATTTCGGACGAGCTTTCTTCGTGTGCGTTTTCTTGATGACTTGCCATCAACGCAAGTCCGGAAAAGGCTTCGACATCTGATTCGGATAACGTTTCGTCCCATGTCGCCTTTAGGGTCTTGTGTTTGTTCATTTGGATGTGCTTCTTGTCTTTGCCTTTGTCATTTTTCTTCAATTTAGGGCAGTTGTCTTTTACATACCTTTTTCATTGCAGTGGTAGCATCTGATTGCCCTTTTCTTTCTACCCTGCAGATGGTTAGATTTTCTAGTTTTAAATAACTTCTTAAACTATCTTACCATCATTACCGTTTCGTTGTCGACGAGAGAGGATTCTGAGTCTTGTTCGTCCATCTTTTCCTTAAGGGCAATATCGTGCTTCAGCTCCTTCAGATATGCACATCTTGTTTCGTGGACTTCAAAGGTAGAAAATAATCCTTCTAACGTAGTTGAATCTAAATCCTTAGATATGTAATAAGCATATACTAATGATACTCATTCAGTACTTCTAGGGAATGCGTTAAGCGCGTACCTTAGCAAATCTCGGTTACTTAGCTTTTTTCCAAGATTCGTGAGTTCTGCGATGAGCTCCTTGATCCTTGAATGAAGGTGTGCAACTGTTTTGCCTTGTTCCAGTTTGATGTTGCTGATATGGTTTCTGAGCAGATCCCATCTTGCAAGTTTCACCTCCGAGGTTCCTTCATGTAGTTCCAGGAACGTCTCCCAGAGCTCCTTTGCAGACTCATAGGCTCCGATTTGATTGACTTCTTATGACGGTAGAATGCTTAGCAGATGGAACTCTGCTTTGTCGTTTGCCACGAAATTAGCTTGCTCCTTTTTGGTCCAGTGGTATTTATCTTTACCTTGAGGTGCTACAAAACCAAACTCCATTATTAAAAATAAGTCAAAATCAATCTTGAAAAATACCTCCATCTTCTTTTTCTAGTTGATGAAGTCCCCCTCGAACTTTAGTGGGTGGATGCTTGAACTGACCATCTCGTGTGTTTCGTTTGGCGATTAGTCCTCCTGAAGCTATTAGGCTCTGATTCCACTTGTTGGTCTGGGTAGGCCGGCTAGAGAGGGTTGAGTTGCCTGAAACAGAAAAACTAAACACCTTCTCGATCTTTCAACTCAAGTTAGCAGCAATAGCAAACAAAATTAAATAATAAGAAACTAAAGAAAGCACCAGAATTTACTTGGTTACAACCTAGGTAGTTGTTAATCCAAGCTAAATGAAAGCTCTTAAAAAGTCTCCTTCGATGAAGGCGGAGAAGCCTCTTACACTTGTTAATAGCTCAAACTATTGTTAGGAAATGAATACAAAAGTTGTTGTCTCTTTCCTAGGTCTAGGGGTCTTTTTATTGCCCCTGGAAAATCTTATCCACAGGCTAAAGGCGCCTTCCATAGGGCTGGAAGGCGTCTCCATCGAGACAAAGGATAAAACTTTATCCTTTTCTGCAACGACCAAATTGCCTGGTCGAAGGTGCCTTCCATGGCTAGTTGAAGGCGCCTTCAGCCATTGAAAGCGCTTTTTGCCTGAAGGTCGGGGAGGCGCCTTCAACTCCTATTAAAGGCGCCTCTTGTAGTTCCATAGCTCCACTCTAGCTCTTCCGCTTCTCTGATCTTCTGGGTGATTTCGGCCAACGGAATAGGGCTCACCCAAATCCAATTTTCGGCCTTCTCCTCGAGCAATCTTCCTCCCTGGCTTCTCGTCCGCAACACCTCGCCCCTCAAACACACCGAGTCCGTCGGCTTTTTCCCGTGCTGTCCTTCTCGCTAGCCGCATCTTCTGCTTGACTTCTAGTGCTCCTAAGCTTCTGCACACTTAGACATAGGGATCAAACCATAATAGGGCCTAACTTAATTTTGATCACATCAAAACAACCTTGGGGTACCAACATTTAACTCAATGAGAGTGTTTAGCTTATGACTTCAATGGTAATTAGATGTACATAAGTGTCTTATGGTCAGAGTACAATATGAATTTATTTGGTAATAACATTACGAATGCCTTAAAGATTTGATGATAATGTAAAACTTATTAGAGTAAGACCGCCGAGTTACATTGAGTTTCTTGCTAAAGGATGCAATAGGGTTCCCTTCTTATCTTAAGGTACCTCTAATTCCTACATTTTCCTCAAATGGTAGAATGGCCAAGAAGGTTGTCTAAGGATATGAGCCGTAGTTATCTTTTATTTAGTTTTTTTTTGAAAGGCTAATACGCTGAACTTAGCCAAGTTCCCTATTTTAAGGCAATTTGTGAAGATAGTCATAATGATACAAAAGTTCATAATAAAACATCTATAAAAAATTTCACAAAATTGTGAAATCTTTGAACTTTCTTAAGGGTACGAGGTTTAGGCCAATCCTTGACTGACCAAATGTTTTCAAGTTTTCCAAAATTTTATTTTTCTAAGATGAGAATAAACCCACCTATGAAGTGAATCTTCGATTGTAAAGGATATTATTTCTTTGGGTTGATAATTAACTTTCCAATCTAAAGAGTTTCATAGTATAAGAATATGTTCAAGGTGGTTGTCATGCTCTCTGTTGTACATTAGGATGCCATTAAAATAAACTATTATAAACTTGTCCTACGAGGAGAAGCCAATGCAAATCTTAGGTAGATAGGAGAGGAAGCTGCAGAACAAGATGGTCAAAGTCAAATAACTAAATAACTCCGACAAGGAGGCCACTTGGGAAATCAAGTCTGACATGAGGAGTCGTTACTTGGAGCTATTCAATAAGTTTTAAAAATTTCAATGACGGAATTCATTTGGGGGGGGGGGGGGGGGGGGGGAATTGTAGTGATTAAAAAAACCAGTTAAATAAATCAAGATTTATGTTTCAAATTGATACTAAAAGGTTTAAGTAATTAATATGTTAATGAACTCGACCCAATTTGTTAGCAACCCGACCTGGCTTACCTTTTTAAATACATGCCTTGGGGTTTTCTTTTTGATTTTTCCCTCTCCCCTCACCTTGATGTCGTCGGCTTCCCCACCCCCCCTATCCAAACCTTAGCAACTTTGGAGGAGATAAAGGAAGAATTTTGTCAGAACACTTAAGGTCATTTCTTTTCCCTACATCTCGTGACTTATCTTTGTTGGGGATCGTTGGTGGCCGGCTGTCGGAGAGGTTGAATAGTCCTACACAAATATAAAAATGAAATCTTTCTCGGACTTTTAAAATAACACTTGCATAAATAATTAAAGACTGAACTTAAAAGAAAAGAGACACCGGTGTTTACTTGGTTACAACCGGAGAGGTTGTTAATCCAAGGAAGATGATCGCACTAAATTCTCCTCCAGGTGGAGAAGCCTCTTTTACAACAGTGTAAGGATAGAAAGAAGGAAGCTAAACAAAATAATAGAAGCGCACAAGTGTTGTTACAATTTCTTGTTGAATTGATTAGCTTCTAGACCAAGGTTGTATTTATAGTCTTGGTCGGGGCACCTGGAGTGGGATAAAAAGTTATCCCCAACGCAACGGTCAAATCCACATCATTGTGGATAAAAACAAGGTTTCGGGCGCCCGGACTGGTCCGGGCGCCCCGAATGAAAAAGTCAACATTTTGTTGACTTTTTCTCCAAGCCTCCATCTTCGGCTCCGCTCGCTTCTGTTCGAGTCTTTCGCTCCGGCTCCATTCGCCTGGGTGATTTCCGCCAACCAAAATAAGGCTCATCCGAATCCAATTTCGACCTTCTCGAGCAACCTTCCGCTCCAGCTTCTCGTCCGTCGGAAACACTACACGCTTCCTTCTCATTCGTCTGCGTACTCTTCCGCAGCACTTCGCCCCTCGGACGCACCGAGCCCGTCGGCTCTCTCCCGTGTCGTCCTTCTCGCTAGCTGCGTCTTTTGCTCGACTTCTTGTGTTCCTGAGCTCCTGCACACTTAGACACAAGGTTAAAACACCACAGGACAACCTAACTTGGTTGATCACATTAAAACAACCTTGGAGTTCCAACAATCTCCCCTTTTTTGATCCGAGCAACCCAAGTTAAGATAGGGTAAAGAGACATAAAGTTAAAATAATAAATTCTACAATAAAGTACAAAAAATAAAAAATTTGAATCTACCTCTCCCTAAACTTAATCTTTTCCTACTCCCCTTTTGATCACATAAAAATGACGTACCAAGAAAAATCTAAGGGTACTAATTTAAAAAAAAACTTTGAATTTTTTTTGGAAATTTTGTTATCACAAAAAAATTTGCAATACTTCTAGAAACCTTTTTTAAAAAAATTTTTAATAAAAGAAATTTCAAGTAGAGAATAAGATTGTCTAAGTTAAACAAAAATTTCTAAGTTAGACAACTTTGCAAAAATTTGAGAAATTTTTCTAAGTTTTCAAAAAATATTTTTGGTAAATTTTAAAAAATTGAGTAACCCTTTTAAAGTATTATCTAATTTCAATTTAATGCTTTATCAGTTAGTCAATTAAACACTTTATTTCAATATTTGCCTTCCAGGATGTGGCGAGGCACTAGGTCTTCTTGGTTATTGGATCATCAACCACTTCTAGACAAAGTCTCATAAGAAAATTAAATGTTTAATTTTCTCACAGAAAGCGCTAAGTCTAAGTTAAGGTTTAAGTTAGATAAGATTTCGGAACCCAATATAGGTTCTGGCCAATTGGATTAATTAGGTATTTCTTAGGGACATATTTCTTTGAAATATTTTTAATTTGTCCCTTGTGATATCTAAAATACCAATTTAGATTAATGAATTTTCTAAAACCTGTATTAGATGAGCATGCAAGATTTTTTTTGAGTTATTTATTTCTTTTTACAAATTATAATTTTCTAATTTTACTTTGTCAAACTCTTCTAATGGGCAAGATTTAGTTAGAATTAATTTTTAATTTTTAATCTCTTTTTCTAATTTGCAGCAATCTTTAGTTAATATTTTAACAAACTTAAATAATTTATCGGGAGAAAGAGATCGTACCTGACTTACCTTGTCGTTCTCGTTATCTGTGGCTCCCCTTGAACTGCTGCTTTCTTCCGACGTAGCTCCCCCATCATCGATGCTCTTGATGCTCATTTCGGACGGGCTTGAATCGTAGTCCTCGTCTTGATTACTTGCCATTAATACAAGTCCGGAGAAGGCCTCGACTTCCGATTTGGACGACGTATCGTCCCACGTCACTTTTAGTGTCTTGAACTTCTTTGTTTGGACAGACTTCTTTCCTTTGTCCTTGTCCTTGTTCCTTAGCTTAGGACAGTTGTCTTTGACGTGCCCTTCTTCGTTACAGTGGTAGCATCTGATCGTCCTTTTCTTTCTACCCTGCGGATGGTTAGTTTTACTTGAATTAAACAACTTCTTAAAGTGCCTTACCATCATTACCATTTCCTCGTCGTCGAGAGAAGATTCTGACTCATGTTCATCTCTTGCTGCCTTGAGGGCGATGTTGTGCTTCGACTCCTTCGTACCTACACATCTCGATTCATGCACTTCAAACGTAGAAAATAATTCTTCTAAGGTAGTATTTTCTATGTCCTTAGAGATATAAAAAGAAACTATTAGTGAAGTCCATTTCGTATTCCTAGGGAATGCATTTAACGCTACCCTAGTGAATCTCGGTTACATACCTTTTCTCCGAGATTTGATAGTTCGGTGATGAGCTCCTTAATCCTCGAGTGGAGATGCAAAATTATTTCGTCTTCTTCAAGCCATAGGTGGTGGCGAAGTAAGTCCCGTCTCGCGAGCTTGACTTCGGACATCCCTTCATATAGCTCAAGGAACTTCTCCCAAAGCTCCTTTGCCGAGTCATAGTTGTTGATCTGGTTGACTTCTTGTGGCTGAAGGACGCTCAACGGAACTCTGCTTTGCTGTTTGCCACGTAGTCGACCTGCTCCTTTTTCGTCCACTGATATTTTTCCTTACCTTCCAGTGTTATAAAACCGAATTCCATTATTAGAAGTAAATCGAAATCAGTTTTAAAAAAAATACCTGCATTCGGTTTTCCCAGATAGCGAACTCCCCCTCGAACTTTGGCGGGTATATGCTAGGTCCGACCATCGTCTTTGCTTCGATCGACGGTTAGTCCTCCTGAAGAGTCCTGGCTCTGATACCACTTGTTGGGGACCGTTGGTGGTCGGCTGTCCGAGGGGTTGAATATGCCTACACAAATATAAAAACGAAATTCTTCTCAGACTTTTAAAATAACACTTGTATAAATAATTAAAGACTGAACTTAAAAGAAAAGAGACACCGGAGTTTACTTGGTTACAACCGGGGAGGTTGTTAATCCAAGGAAGATGATCACACTAAATTCTCCTTCAGGTGGAGAAGACTTTTTTACAGCAGTGTAAGCACAGAAAGAAGGAAGCTAAACAAAATAATAGAAGCGCACAAGTGTTGTTACAAGTTCTTGTTGAATTGATTAGCTTTTGGACTAAGGCTGTATTTATAGCCTTGGTCAGGGCGCCTAGAAGGGTTTCAGGCGCCTGGAGTGGGATAAAAAGTTATCCCTAACGCAACGGTCAAAATCCACTTCATTGTGGATAAAAACAGGGTTCCGGGCACCCAGAATCGCTGCGGGCTCCTGGACTAGTCCGGGCACCCCGAATTGTTCCGGGTGCCCCGAATGAAAAAGTCAACATTTTGTTGGCTTTTTCTCCGGGCCTCCATCTTTGGCTCCGCTCGCTTCGATCCAAGTCTTTCGCTCCGGCTCCGCTCACTTGGGTGATTTCGGCCAAACAAAATAAAGCTCACCCTAACCCAATTTCGGCCTTCTCGAGCAACCTTCCGCTCCGGCTTCTCGTCCCTCAGAAACGTCACACGCTTCCTTCTCGTTCGCTCGTGTACTCTTCCGCAGCACCTCGTCCCTCGGACACATCGAGCCCGTCGGCTCTCTCTCGTACCGTCCTTCTCGCTAGCTGCGTTTTTTGTTCGACTTCTTGTGTTCCTAAGCTCCTGCACACTTAGACACAAGGTTAAAACACTACAAGACCTAACTAACTTGGTTGATCACATCAAAACAATCTTGGAGTTCCAACAATCTTCCGTATACAAAACACCAAGGCAAGATTTCTAACATTTGTCTCTGCACTATATGGATCATAATATCAATGTTTTAATGTTTAATGCATGTTTTATGGATAACGAATATGTTTCAATCACTGCGATGTTTTGACAATGTTCTATGAACTTTTTACTTGAACATTGAAAGGGGTTTAACTTAAGATTTAGCTAACAGCTTATTGTTTCGACAAAATTACAATAATAAAGCACTATTTGTGCTTGGGCAAGTAGAAGTGTTTCGATAGACGCGTGAGTTCTGTGTTTTCAGAAAAAAGCAATTCACATGCTCAAATGAAACATTGGAAGACATTTTAATGGAGTGTCCTTTGTGCAAATATGAAGGTTGGAACTCCCACTAGGAATAATTAAAACCTAAGGTTAAATGTGTTGGAAAATTAATTTTGAACCAATAAACTTTCAAAAATAATTTAAGTGGATTTCATCAGATAAATTTGGAAATTGATTGAAACAATCAATACATTTCGAATAGATAATTGTATTGAGGGTTATTACCCTACTTACTTTATGGCCAAGTGTTTTTTTTTCTAATTTCTTTAACTTACACCATAAATCTTAAATCCTAAGATATATATATATATATATATATATATATATATATATATATCTAGAGGATGAGATGACCATGGTGGAGGTTAAAATTAAAACGATCAACGTCAGGGTTCAAAGGCTCAACTGCATCACTCGAGTGAGAGGGGGCTACATAGGCCGATCGGAGGAATCGCTGTCCAGTCAACCGCCAGGATGAAACAACGTCTGGTCAACCTGATCGACAGGAGAGCGGGTCGAGCAGACCACCCGTTCGGCTCAGGGTATGCCATTGATTGTGTAATGAACCAATATAATAAAAGAGGAAAAGACAGATACTTAATAAGGAGAAGAAAAACAAAAGAGAACACTTCATCTATCATTGAATGCGGAGAAGTCAAGATAAAGATGTCTTCTGTATGCAATTAATATAATTAAATAAGGACATATAAAGTGTTGGAACCCCAAGGTTGTTTTGGTGTGATCAACAAGTTAAGTTAGGTTTTGTGTTGTTCTAACCTTGTGTCTAAGTGTGCAAGAGCTTAGGAACACAGGTAGTCGAGCGGAAGACGCAGCTAGCGAGAAAGACGACAATCCAAGGGACGAGGTGCTGCGGAAGAGTACACCGGCGGACGAGAAGGAAGCGCACGGTGGTTCCGATGGATGAAAGCCGGAGCGGAAGATTGCTCGGGGAGCAAGAGACGCAGCTAGTGAGAAGGACGGCACGCGGTGCGTCCAAGGGACGAAGAATGCGGATGAGTACGCCGACGGACGAGAAGGGAACACGCGGCGATTCCGAGGGACGAGAAGCCGGAGGGAAGCCCGCTTGAGAAGACCGGAAGTTGGGTTCGGGTGAGCCCTATTCCGGATGGCAGAGATTACCCAAGCGAGCGGAACCGGAGTTGAAGACCCAGACCGAGGCGAAAGAAGTCAACCGGAGTTGACTTAGGGTCCGAGGCGCCCGGACCAGCCCAGGGCACCCGGAGCAGTCCGGGGTGCCCTGAGCAGCCCGAGGCACTCGGAACCCTTCCGGGCGCCCGGAACTTGAATTTTGACCAGAACGCGTCTAATGCGTTCTGAACGTTGGGGGATAAAGTTTTATCCCCCAGGGCGCCCGGAACCCTTCCAGGCGCCCCGACCAAGGCTATAAATATAGCCTTGGTCCAGAAGCTTTCCAACGAACTCAGAAATTTATATTCCAAACACTTGTGCGCTTCTTTTCTAGTTTAGCTTCTATCTTTTGTGCTTTCACTGCTGTAAGAGGTTTCTCTGCCTGAAGGAGATATTTTAGTGCACGTTCATTCCTTAGATTAATAACCTCCTTGGTTGTAACCAAGTAAATCCTTGTGCCTCGCTTTTTCTTTATGCTTTTAATTTATCTTCTTACCTTATATATACAAGTGTTAGCTTAAAGAGTTCGAGGAGGGTTTGTCTTTTTATGTTTGCAGGATATCCAACCCCCTCCTAGCCGGCCGCAACGGTCCTACAAGTGGTATCAGAGCTGAGACGCCTCAAAAGGACTAACCGCCGTCTGAAGCAACAAAACGATGGCCGGAGCTAGCGACTACCCACCTGCATTCGAGGGGGAGTTTTCCATCTGGAAACAAAAAATGGAGGTATACCTTAATTCAGATTTTGATATTTCTTTAATAATGAAATTTGGTTATGAAGAACCGAAGAACGCGTACGGAGAAAAAATCGATAAACGTCTCTAGACTCACAAGCAACGTGAGGAGTTTATGGCAAACACGCGAGCTAAATTTCACATTCTAACCGTAATACCAAAAGAAGATCTCGACAGAATCGGAGAATACAAGAACGCAAAAGAACTTTGGGAAAAGTTCTTGAAGATCTATGAAGAACCAACTGAAACCGAATCCGACTCCTTGATGGACATCGAGCCGCCGACAGAACAGTCCGAGAATGAGGAAACTGCCGAGATAGTCGATCTCCATCCCAAGGGCACAGAAAGCTCATCCCAGATGAGCATCAATGAAGGGGAGAGATATTGGAAGAAAGCAACTCAACAGGGGGAGAATCAACCGCTGACAAGGTAAGTCAGGTATGGTCTTCACCTTATGAGAAATTGAATAAATTTATTAAAAAATTGCCTGAAAATGAAAAATTGATTGGAAATTTTTGCGAGTTAAAAATCGAATCATTGAAAGAGTTTTTTAGTTTACCAATAGCTTTGAAAGAATTCTGTAAATTAAAAATATTATCAAAAGAATTCTTCGAACTGCAAAATATTTCGATGAAAGATTCTTATGAATTACAAAATATTTTGATAAAAGAGTTTTGCAAGTTAGAAATTTTGTCGAAAGACTTTTGTAAATTGTAAAATATTTTTTCAAAAGAATTATGTAAATTAGAAATGTTGTCGAAAACTTTCTTCGAATATTTTTTCGAATTACAAATTACTTTCTCGAAAAAAATTGAGTCATCGAAAAAAAATTTCGGATTAAGAAATCTGTTATTAATAGATTCCTGCAAATTAGAATTTTTGTTAAAAGATCGAATAAAATTTTTAGCATGTTTAATATTTGTTGTCTTAAATCTGAAAAATTGTTATTTAAGAAGTTATGATAAATTAAAATGGAAATTTAAAACTTTATGATAAAATTATAATAATTAAAAATTAAATAAATGCATAGAATTTTTTTCTCTAAATATTCTCAATAATTATTTTAAATTTTTCTTGCATAAAATTTTTGACTTAGAAAATTTTCTTGACTTAGATATTTTTCAGAAAATCATTGAAATAGATTTTTATAAAATTTCTAAGTATCAACCCTTAGATTTTTCTTACAACCCTAATTTTTTATGTGATCAAAGAGGGAGAAGAAAAAGTATAAGTCTAAGGGAGGTAGAAAATTGAAAATTACAAATTTTTGAAATTTAATGTTTCTACCTTTTTGCACTAAATTGCAAATTAAGTTAATTTTATTTTACGTCTATTTTGACCCTAGCTTAACTTGGGTTGATCACATCAAAAAGGGGGAGATTGTTGGAACCCCAAGATTGTTTTGGTGTGATCAATAAGTTAAGTTAGGTCATGTGTTGTTCTAACCTTGTGTCTAAGTGTGCATGAGCTTAGGAACACAGGTAGTCGAGCGGAAAACGCAGCTAGCGAGAAGGACGACAGCCCGAGGGACGAGGTGCTGCTGAAGAGTACACCGGCGGATGAGAAGGAAGCGCACGGTGGTTCCGAGGGACGAAAGCCGGAGCGGAAGATTGCTCGGGGAGCAAGAGACGTAGCTAGTGAGAAGGACGGCACGTGGTGCGTCCGAGGGACGAAGACTGTGGATGAGTACGCCGGCGGACGAGAAGGGAACACGTGGCGATTCCGAGGGACGAGAAGCCGGAGGGAAGCCCGCTCGAGAAGACCGGAAGTTGGGTTCAGGTGAGCCCTATTCCGGATGGCAGAGATCACCCAAGCGAGCGGAACCGGAGTTGAAGACCCGGACCGAGGCGAAAGAAGTCAACCGGAGTTGACTTAGGGTCCGACGTGCCCGGAACTGTCCGGGGCGCCCGGAGCAGCCCGGGGCGCCCTGAGCAGCCCGGGGCGCCCGGAACCCTTCCGGGCGCTCGGAACTTGAATTTTGACCAGAACGCGTCTAATGCGTTCTGAATGTTGGGGGATAAAGTTTTATCCCCCAGGGCGCTCGGAACCCTTCCAGGCGCCCCGACCAAGGCTATAAATATAGCTTTGGTCCAGAAGCTTTCCAACGAACTCAGAATGTTACATTCCAAACACTTGTACACTTCTTTTCTAGTTTATCTTCTGTCTTTTGTGCTTTCACTGCTGTAAGAGGTTTCTCCGCCTGAAGGAGATATTTTAGTGCACGTTCATTCCTTGGATCAACAACCTCCTTGGTTGTAACCAAGTAAATCCTTGTGCCTCACTTTTTCTTTATGCTTTTAATTTATCGACTTACCTTATATATACAAGTATTAGCTTAAAGAGTTCGAGGAGGGTTTGTCTTTTTGTGTTTGCAAGATATCCAATCCCCTCCTAGCCGGCCGCAACGGTCCTACATAAAGGGTCACTAAAACAGAAATAAAATAATATGATAGGAAGGAAGAAAGGTAAGATTGATCAAGATCCCTAGTGCATTCACTTTCTTTTCTTCTATTTCTAACTTGAACATCGGAGGGCCAACGCCAAGGATCCCTTCCCTGATTTGATTTTATTTTGCAAAAAGGAATGAGGTCTTCGTCCAATCAACAAAACTACCACCTCCCCGATTTTCCAACTTCACGCTTTCGAACAAGAATATACATATATATCACACACAATGCACACAAGGTGAGCATCAGAAGATAAATAGGAAAATCAAAATTTAAATTTTAAAATATTTAATTTCTCAAAATCAATTTCAAATGAATAAGAAATTAATTATTAAAATGATCTCAAATGAAATTCATCATAGAAAAGAACATGAGATTCTCTCACATTGACAAAAAATATTACACTTTTCTTGTAATATATTTTATGTTGTTAGAATTTAATTCATTGAACCCAACCCATGCTTGTATTTTGCAAGGGCGGTGCGTAGCATCGATCGAGTACGTGTGCACGCACACACTCATTCGGTGCTTTAGGACACACTTTGTACTTCAGATGGGAAGGGACAGAATACTCTTTAAAATGAGGTTCAATCCGAGTCATTAATTTCAAAATAGATGAAGCAAATTATCCAAGTGAAGAGATAATGTGTTCCTTCAGATGGAATACGATCTGGATCATCCAATTCAAGCTGATCTAGATCGTCCAATTCAAGCCGGGCGGATTGGATCTTATTGAACCAAAAGACTCCTCCAACCCTTCACATAGTATAAATAAAGATCCCCTCTTTACGAATTCATTCATTCAAATCAAAATACAAACATAAACCTTTCATACTTGCATTCTAGAAAGTTCGAGAAGCATTTTCGATTCAAAATTCTTGTGATTTACAACTACTATCACAAGATAAAATTGTATCTTACAAGATGATTGTTGTACAAGAAAATTTTATTTCAAAAAGATAGTCACTCTGCCTAAACAATGCTATACCATCATTCTATCTGCGCTTCAATTACACCTTCAATTACACCTTCAATTACACCACCTTTAGCAGCTCCAACAAAATGTACATGTCAAAGCAGACCCGTGATACCACTCTCTATTATACCTTTATAACCATCCTACATTTGAATAAGAGTTTTTATGTGACAAAGCGTTTGATTTTAACACAGGTAATGCCCTTGTTCCAAAGTAGACTCGTACCATGCTGAATTATTGCTGTACGAACTACGTTTGTATCTGTTTATGTTATAACACACATTCAGATTTGGTTAACACAAGAGGATGTATCTAACCCACAAATAGCAAGCAACATAGTTGCAAAAATTTGAATTGATAGATCGGCACATGCGAGCATATACCATGTGAAATCAAAGCTTGGAACTTGGTGACCAAAAGTTGACTTACATATCGTATAGAGTTTTGATAAGAATATTCAAATCAACCTTTCCCTACACAGATTTCAGCTGGCGATGCAAATTGGAATGTCGGTACGAGTGTGCTATTCATGACTCTTTTGAACGCCCACCCAGCGAGCATAATCAACCCACCTGCACAATGTAGAATTTGGCCATTAATTTATATGCTCCGACAAAAAAAGACAGTTGCTCAATGTTTAAAAAACTGAATCAGGGCTGATGAACTAGATTGTCAGTCAGTTCCACTTCTAACGGTTTAAGTGAAAGCTCCACAAGTAGAATATACAATATTTTTCTTTTTCTGAGCAGGACCTCCAATGTTCCTGGTTCAGATGTTGGGACATTCAGAGCTACCTGCTTCAACCATTCGAACCATGGTTGAATCAGTCAGCTCAGTCCAATTTTTATGGCATTCCTCAAATGCCCGTATAAGAGGCACTTACAGAAGTGATCCCAAGAATGTATTTCCTGTGCGAACTGCAAAGCACAAGGCACTGAGTGCCAGTTTGTTGTTGTGTAGCAATGGCTCCAAAATACGCTGTTCTATGACACCCGCCAACACTTGGTACCTGATAAGAATATAAATTTAAAATTAATAAATCAACCCATCATAAGAAGAAAAAAAAAGAGCAGCCTGGTGCACGAAGCTCCCGCCTGCGAGGTCCCGGGGAAGGAATCATTGTACGCAGCCTTACCCTGCTTTTTTGCAAGAGGTTGTTTGTAGGATTCGAACCCGTCACCTTTTTAATCACATGACAACAACTTTACCGTTGCGGTAAGGCTCCCCTTCCAACCCATCATAAGAAGTTCCAAAAAAATTCTCTTTTCAGTTAATCAACAGACCAATGGATTGCTTTAGTAGTACATTTAGAATTACGGCAAAACTGTTAAACTGTAAGATCAACATGATTTTACTGTAATTTTCTCTAAACAATCTTAGTCAATACTGCTACCAGTCAGCACATTGCCATGGAAGGCATCCATAGTAAATTGCAGATTGGAATGCCAATCATCGATCAAGCCTAATGTACATAACTGGTAGCAGTAAGAAGAATGCCTAGGCAATAACTAGCTAATAGAATTATTAGAGTTAACAATATAAATTAGTTCCTTTAAGTATCTCCCCTGCAAATGAAGGGAAAGTGTTAGCACAATAAATATATAAATTGGTCCCATTTTTAATAGCTCAAGAGTTTGAGAATAGTGATTAGCCCACCAATTTCAACTAGTTTATCACACAACTTGCATGTGAAACAATGAATCTATTAGCATAAGTTTTATAAATCTGAGGCTTAACGGAGTGCTATAAGCATCAATCATTGAAAGGCGAATAGTAGACGCAAACATTGAAAGGAAGAAAGAACCTGATAGAAGTTTATGCTTCCACATATAAAATAATTAATAGAAGATTGGAAGTTGAAAATGAAATTAGAGAGGCCATTATCTATTGAGGTAAAACTAATTAAAATAAATATATAAATTGGTCAAACTCTAGCAACTTGAGCTTTGAGAATAGTGGTTCATCAACTAACTTTAATAGTTTGTTTGCTACACAACTTGCATGTGGAACAATCAATCCATTAGTATAAGTTTTGTAAATTTGTGGCACATAATGGAGTAGTATAAGCATCCATCATTCATCTAAAGGTAAATAGTAGATGCAACCACCGACGTCACTAGTTGCAATAATCTCAAGAAAGAAGTTGTTAGGTAATATTTATGTTTCACCATCAGAAGAAGCAGTAGCAACAGCAGCTACAGCAGCGACAGCTCAATCTGATCCTTCCAATAGCAACGAGCAGTGGAAGGGGTGACTCACATGTGCTCAACAATAGGGTGCTTGGGTTGATGGTGAGAGGGCAGAATTGCAGGTGGTTGCTGGAGGTGGGTTTGGAGGTTGCAGGCAGCAGTGAAGGCTGGCAATAGATAGGCAGGTGATGCAACAGTGCACGATGTGACAACCTTTGCCTGCAAGGAGGGTAGCTGCACGATGTGCTGGTCAATGCTGCCAGCAAGGAGAAGATGGAAATACGCTGCTGGCTAGAGTATGTTGGTCAGATAAGAAGTGGACAGTTTCATGAGCAGATCTCGGGGGTGTGAAAATGTGGAGGTGGCTAATAAGTGCTTCATGGATGGTGCTTCTCTTCAAGCAGTTGTGCCGAAGAGACGGGTTTTGTGGTGGTGACTGCAACGACGCCAGAAGGTGGTGTGTAAGATGTGAGTAAATCCTCAATGAGTTGTGCACTGCAGAGGACAGGTGGGTGCAGGTGGTGGTGGTGCAGACAATGCAAGACCATGGAAATATGAGAGTGTGGTTTGCGAGTGAGGTTGTCTCGGAGGGAGGAAAATGATTAGAGTTGTGTTCCAATTTGGGAAAGAGGATTTGTATCCAAGGAGATACCCATGAGATAGCCAAAGGATTAGATAAACAAAAAGGGAAGAGAAGGAGTCACTCAGGATGGCAGTTGTGCAAGAAGGAATGGATATTGAAGAACCACGAGATCTTGATCAGACCGAATTAGGAATTCAGAGTCCGATACCAATTGTTGCAACATGGAAAATCATATCATAGAAAACTCAAACTCTCGACTCATCAACGAAAAAAAGATATACAGAAAATCATATCATAGAAAACTCAACCTCTTGTGTGTGTGTGTGTGTGTGTGTGTGTGTGAGAGAGAGAGAGAGAGAGAGAGAGAGAGAGATGATGAATACAAGGAATCCAAACCCTATTTATAAATCATCAATAAGACAAATTGATTGTAAAATACTGATCTAGCTTATCCCTAAATAATATATAATAAACTTTTTACTAATTTAAACTTCTTCAAAATTTAAAATAACTCTTAAAATTAGAGAAAATTGCAAATATTTAAAAATCAACTTTCAAATGGAATCCTAAATTTATCCCTAGTATAGAAAGAAAGAGAGTATTACAAATAGCCACCTTACTCATTATATTTACACAACTCTATAGCCCCTTATTCCTTGTATATTTGCACAACTTTATAACATTCCATTTTTGTTGGTTCGAATATACTATAGAAACCCAACATGGTACAAATATATTCAACTATAGACTCTCTTAACAATTTGGTATGTCAACTAATCATTAAAACTAACAAAAAATGTAATGATTTATTAGATTGCACTTTTTCTATAATAATGTGATAATAAATTTGTATATGCTTTGTTCTATTGTGTACATGGAACAGGAGGCTATATCTATTGCAACTGGATTTTAAAACTTCATTGGCTTTGCAGGGACGTATCTTGGCTCAGTTATCAGATGCTTAACCCAGATGGGTTCACATGTTGCTAAGGTTTTGTCTATATTCTACCTCTGCTCTTGATTTTTGGATAAATAAAAATATATTAAATCCAAAAAAAGGGGGTAGAACTAGGATTAGGCAAGCCCAATCACCATCATCTGTCATTCCACAGCCTAAGGAGCTACTTATGTCTGACACCATGTCAAATCAAAGTATTCTCTCAATGATCGGTATACATGAGTTTGCACAATCTTGAAGATCTTCTCAATATCTAACTATCTCTCTCCAAAGAAACTATTATTCCTCTCTCGCCAAACATAGTAAATCATGGAAGAAAAGACCAGGTGAGAGACCTTTGTTAACACCTTACTCGCTCAATAGTATTGCCCGAAACATCTCTTGTTGCTTATGAAGTCAGTCTCTGATCCTTCCCCATAACTTCGTAATAGGGGGTACCCAAAAAAAAAAGATACTCCTATGACTCTAGCACCTAATAGCAGAAGGTGCATTGATGATCTTGCAAATACTCCTATCTATCTCTAGAGGGGAGACATTGTTGCGCTAGAATGTAATTGCATGACTCGACTGAATATATGCCTTCTACACTATCCGGACCCATGGCTTTTTAGGACTAGGTTGTCTGAAAAAGTCATAAGCCTGAGCCACTCCATCGTCCCGGGCAAACCAATCTGTCAACATCTGTTTAGAAACCTTTAGTGTCCCAACAGCCAATAGGATAAGATCTAGTATCCGTCTAAACCAAATATTAGGGTGCTTTCTTGTGACCATCAGAGTGGTGATAATTGTGGCAAGTGGATCTGGTGCTGGTACATCACTACAAAATGCTGCAATATTTTAGTCACTTCTTATGATATTTTCATTTCTATTTCAAGCTGTGGACATTTTTTTGAAGGAGATTATATTCCTGGATGCTGCTAAGAAATTGAAGGGAGGTTCTGTTGACCTTGTTGCTGTAAATTCTTTTGGATCTGCTTTTCAGGTCATGTTTATATGCCTTTTGATGTCATTTACGTTGAAGCTATGAGGCATTCCATTTGATCAGTTGTCATTATATACTGGAGATGGAACGGCCTGCTTTCTAAATTATGGGTTGAAATGTCGTTTCGTGTTGCCCGACACGAACGGTTTTTACCATTCCACCGGACGGCCGAAACTGGTACAGGAGGCGTCCCCGTCTCGACGGCGCCGGAGTAGACGCGGGATGCCTCCGACGGCGTCCCGCGACGCCTTTTGCGACGCTGAAGGCATCGCTGAAAGCATCCGGCGACCCTGCTGCGTCGCCGGATGCTTCCGGCGACCCTTCCGGTGCCGTCATACGCGTCCGGCGCCGCCGGACGCCCCCCACGAGGATCGTGGGTGATGATCGCAGGCGATCTCGTGAACGCGAGTTTTTTCTTTTTCAATAATTAATTATTTTATTTAATTAATTTAAACAATTCCTAAGGACGACGTGTGATATTTCGAAGAGGCTTTGATAAACCCTAATTAAATTATCCTAACAAAATATATAAAAAATATATTTAAAATTAAAATTAATTTAATAAATTTTATTAATTAATATTCTGAAAAAATAATGTTTTAAATTTCATTTAAAAATTTTAAAAAATATAACAATTCTTATTTATATTCTAATATATTTTTTATTATTTTAAATTTCATTTAAATTTTTAAATTTTTTTTTTAAAAATTCAAAAAAATTAAAAAATTCTAATAAATTATATTTATATTCTGATATTTTTTTTACTTAATATTTTTTACCATTTAAAATATATATTATTTAATTAATAATTAATTAAATGAATAAATAGTTAGTTTATATAATAATTATTATATATAAAGTAATATCTTGTATTAATTTATATACTTATTATTATTAGTTCCATTTTAATTTGAATTATTGATATATTAATTCTATTTAAATAAAACTATTTTTAATTATTTTTTCTAACAATATTAAATTATTCAATAATTGAGAATTTATAATAAATCAATATACAACTTATTTTTATATACACTATAAATATATTTATCTTATAATTACTATATATAAATAAAAAAAATACTGAAACTGTATCGGCATGACACGATACGATACCGAAACCGTATCGTTCTGGGCTGAGATCGAAACCTCGGCCCGGGTCGAAATTTTAAACCTTGTTTTAAATATTGGATCATTATCAAGAGGCTGACATAGTAGTACACCATGAAATTAAATTGCAGCAACATCTTAACTAATGATTGTAACGTTGATGACATGTGTGCTGGTTAAAGCATTATGCATTGTACTATTTTCTGCTCATTTTAGCAAACAATGAGTCAGGTGTATCACTTCTACCTATATTGTTTGTAATTGTTAATATGCCATTTAACATATCCATGCTACATCTTCTAAAGAAATTTTCAACAGCAGTCTCTTGCCTTGCATCCACTTTCTCAGATACTTATATCTCTCCAAGACACTTACGGGTTGTCCTACAGTCTTAGGATCGAGCTTAGAAATCTCTATAATAATTAGGATTACTTCCTCAACACCCTTTATAACATTTTCATGTAATCCATATATTAACATTTTCATACTAATCCATATACTAACACCCTTTATTGATTTATTAATTCTAGACTTGCATGCTTATTTCTTTAGATTACTTCAAGAAATTTTCAGATACTTAGATCTCTCACAGACTTAGGCAGGTCTCGAGATCGACTTCATTCACCCACATTAAGGGGTCGACTTGGTCATTCTCTCCCAGACATTAGCAAGCCTCGGGATTGAGGTTCGCTCCCCCACTAAGGGGTCGACTGGGTCTTCAGATTGAGCTTCACTCCCCTGCATTAAGGGATCGATTCGGCCATCCACTTCCAGATTTTTGCAGCTCTCAAGATTGAGCTTCTCTCCCCCACGAA